>NW_016107521.1:2741045-2817701 GCF_001604975.1 Cebus imitator | reverse complement strand
AAAAAAAAAAAAAAAAAAAAAAAAAAAAAAAAAAGAAATAGGAAGAAAGGTCTTTTTGCTACCTTTGGAAACTGTGGTGAGGATGTAAAGCCCACAACAGCTGCCACCCTGAGATCATGAGCAAAGCCTGCCTAGTGGCATGGAGGCTGAGGCTGGCAGACTCATGAACGAAAGGACGGGAAAGTCAGATTTCTTGAGAGTCAGATTTGGATTTGAATCCTGGCTCTAATACTGCGTCAGTGAGTTGCTCAACCAGCCAATCCCTGAACTGCCTGCCTCTGACCTTCCGATGATGGATAATCAAATTCATAATCATTTCAGCCAGGTTTGTTACCCACAACTGAATGCTTCCCAGTACCCGACTCTGTTCCCACCATATATAGTGGTATCTGGAACACAGTAGGCATTTTGAAACACTTGTTCAAATGAATTCATCAGGGTTTAATATAGATTATTAAGAAAAAAATCTTGCTGCCAGAGTAGGTTCCCTTCCATGAGAATAGTGTCTGGTTTTTGTTTCTTTTTCCTCTCACCTTTTTACCATACAAACTACATTAAAATGAAAAGGAAGAAAAAAGGGAGAAACAAATTTAGAACACAACTCCACCCTCCTAATGTATGACAGGACTGAGCTGCTGGAGCACAGGTTCTTGCTGTAAACACAGATCCTCACACCGAGGCACGTTACCAAGATGCACTTCCCCAGGTGAAATTTCATCAAGCTCCCCTGTGTGCCAATGCTACGCTTCTGCCTTTAGGTGCACGGTAAGTTTAATTTTACAAACATCTCAGGAATAGGAAGACAATTTTTCTGTTGGCTATTAGGATTCTCAGAGTGTTGTCATGAAATGTGTCAAATACATGTGCAGCACCCATGCTCAAATAAACCTGTGGGAGGCAGCCTAGTGGTTAAGGGGCTTGAGAGTCTGATTTGGATTTTTATCCTGGTTCCGCCATCCCTATTGTTACAACTTTGGGCAAGTCATTTACCTTCTTTGGGCCTCAACTTCCCCATTTGTAAAAAAACAAGATTAAGTGAGATACCCATAGGGCATTTAGCTTGGAGTATGGTATAGTATCAGTGTTCAAAACAAGCTAGAGTTACGATGAAATTGTTCATCAGATAATCCTTAAGTTTCATGATTCCTTAAAGAAGGGCCTTCCATTCAGAAGGACATGGGAGCAGGCTAAAATGCCAGTCCCCCGAAATCTGGCTTCTCTGTGTCACCAAAGGCTGGCCTCCTTCCTAGAAGAAAGTGTGGCCCAATGAAAGAGCATGGGTCTCAGAACCAGTCAGACTGATTATAAGACTAGGATGAGACTGGGATCTAATCTGAGCCACGCACTCACTGGCTGTGAGTGAGAACTCACATACTAAATCTATGTGAGTTGATTGGCTCCATACTAAATCTCCGCCCTTCAGCTTCCTCATCTGTAACAGGGATCCTACTATCCCTGGCCCATCCCTACCCACTGCCCAGCGCATTTGTGTAAGAAGTGGCAACACATGGAAAGGAAGTATCCGATATACTGCCTGGCACACAGGAGGGACACCATGCATGCCGGCTCCCTTCCATTTCTTCTAATATCAGTTCTCTCCAATAACATCCAGGTTAAAACCAGAAGTTCTCAGTACACAATGAGTGGGGCCCTCATGGCAGGAGGGCACAGGAATGGTATGGTTGGCTTTAAAAAGATGACTAAATTGCCCAACAATGGCAAATACATATAATAAACCTACCTCACAAACGTTTTATTTGGTTTCAAGGCCCTGCTGAGCCTGCATCCTGCTACCCCCTTGAACATGGGTTCTGCATTGCTCACTCACACAGGGAAAATTGGTGGACCCCTCTCTCCCATCCGGAGCTGCTTCTTGTGCCCTCTGCCCGAGAATGGCAATGTCACAAGAGCAAGGGAGCTGCACAATGCCCAGAGATTTATGATAATACGCATCTGAAAAAGGGAACGCTGTGCAGAGAGTGGTCGTGTGGGCAGGCCTGGTGCATGGGAGCAATTAGAGCTGGTTTGCAACAACTCAGTGCTGTTCTATTCAATTGCTTAAAGAATTGCCATAGCAACAGCAGCCACACATAGTAAAGTGGCAGCAAGATGGAGCAAACACTTGAAAAAGACCCTCTTCTGCTAACCCTCCTCCCTTCCCCAAAATGAATAAAGGGCCATTTTGTTTCTCTGAAATAGTCTTCCAATCAATGTCCATACTTCACACCAAAGTGGGTGACCAGATGCCCATCTTTATTTTCTTCTTCTTGGTGTTAATGATTATAACCGCAGCTCAGCTACCTTTTAATGAGCCCCTACTATGTCCTGGGCCCTGGGCTGATGAAAATATCACTAAATAATTCCTTGAGCTGGCACTGACTGGGAGCACACTATATCTGCACCGTAGATACGAGATGTCCTGGGGGCTGTCGCAGCCTGCAAGAAGCTTGAAGTCTAGAGATGGAGCCACAAGCAGATTGGCTGTTGAGAAGTGGCAGCATCTGGGCCAAGTCTTGAATAAACACTCTAGGAGACCCCACTATGTGCTAGGGACACAGAGGTGAAGAAGAACTGAACTCTCTTTTTCCTTCCAAAAGCTCGCAGTCTAGTGGGGGAGAGAAACATGGAGGTAAAGCACTAATGTGAGGCCACATCTAATTGCTAACATATGGGAGTTAGGAGACCGCATTTGGTAACATACATAACAAACCAAAACAGATTTCAGGATGGGTAAAGGAGGGAGGGTTAAATGTTTGGAAAGTGTTGCCTCCTATCAGTCCATGGGCTAGGTCTGTTAGCTGTGTTACGGATGAACAATACTCTAACCCCCTTACATGTCACAGCAACAGGACGGAGACCACTTAGGCTAACCCCCAACCGCATGCCATGTACTCCGCTCAGCGCTTCACTGTCCTCATCTTGTGGAGGCCTGCCCCACGAGAACCGTGGGAGGTGGTAACTCTTATTCCATGTGCACAAGAAGATACAGACCCACAGCTCAAATCGTTGTGATTTGCTTTTAGGGATACACAGTTAATAAGATACAGAGTTAGAGATCTGAACTCAGGTCATCCCGATTAAGAAACCTGTAGTGTTTGTTTGTTAGGCCATAGATTCAGATAGATGGGTCACCAGGTGAAAAGCTCACAGCCTGTTCTTGGAATATTAGAGTTGAAATTGAAAAACTGTACTTTCATACTGTAAGACTAACCTATTTCTCATGAAAAGAAAACTAGCCAAAAACTTACAGTGGCAGCTTGTTGAAGAGCGAAGGCCAGAAATGTTGGTGGCTCGGTACAAAGGGCTCTGCAACTCCATCTACTTTGACTTGGAAATGAGAATATGATTCCAAGTCAGGGTTTACAATCAATTGGCCTGAAAGTATTCCATGTATAGACTATATGCAGAAACCACCTAGGTCTGCTGTTTGGATCAATATCACAGTTGATAACCATGAAAACTCTTCTAGTCCAGAAGCTTGAGTTTCTATGAGGTGATCACTGGCAGAGGACCTGAAACTCCCTCAACAACTAGAAACTCTCTAACAATTAAGGAAATAAGAGAACAGGCCCTTTAGTGCCTGTTGAAACAGCAATGATGACGGAGGGGATGATTGGAGCATGTGGTATTAGAGAAAAGGAATGAAGAATCTGGCAGGATGTCAGGGATGAAAAATATATGTAACCCGGGGTGCTGCCTTGGTACTGAATACCAGGTCTTTATTAGAATTACTCAAGGGAAACCTGACTCCTTCCTGATGTCTATAGAGAAGAGGCCACTTGATGGGGCATCTTCTGGATGCTCAGAGATACTGAGAATAGGGTATAACATATGGCACAGAGTAGGCACTCAGTAAATAGTCTTCGGATAATAAACGAATCACATTGTCAACAATATGCTTCAGCAAACACAATAAAAGGATTCAAAATCTCTTTCAATGATATCTGTGGGTTGGATGGTCTGGTTTACTACAGGAATAAGTACAGGGTGGATCTAGAAAGAAAGGCTGCAAACACAAAAGCCTTCATGGGTCCACAAGGAATAGAAATGAGTGAAGGGGGCAAGGTGTCAGACAACAGTGAGTGGTGGCCAACGCCGATGAGCCATGTCCTGTCTCCAAATATTCAGAAGCATCCAATTAAAAAAAGTTTAAAAACACAGCACTTGGCAAACCAAACACATTTAAGTGCTGATTATGCTGAATCTGGCCTGCAGACTGCCAGTCTGACCTCTGCTAAAGTGGCAGATGAACCAGGGCGGTCTTCCCAACTGGAATCTCTTCACCGATAGTGTCTCAGGCTGCCCACTGACGGAGGCCGGGCAGGAACAGCTGAGGGCTATCTTTCAAGAGGGGGTCACTCTGTCCCATGGACTCAACATTTGTACCTTTATGTTCTTTACTGATTGATGAGCAGACAGTGATGCGTGCTCTTGTTACAGAAACTGGGGAATATAACCAAATGCCTACTTCCAACTTAGCTACCTTGCAGAAGGAGATAGGAAGAATTTCAACCCAAACTGTTTTACACCTGGAAAGCCAGAAAATTGCATTTTAATAACTGAAAAATGAGCACAGGACAAGGAGTAGACAGGCACTGCATACCTCTTATCGCTAGGCGTTCCATATCCATTGGCTCATTAGCTTCTCTGACCACCTTGGGAAACAGGCATACTCACTCTGCTTGATAGATAAGAACGCTGAGGCTCAGAAAAGGAAGAGACATGTTTGAGGTCACATTGCAAATAAGCAGCAGAGCTGGGATCTGAAACCAGGCAAGCCGTCCTTCTAAACACACCTTCTATTTCTATGGAAAGGCTGCACGGGAACCAGGACCCAGGGAGCAGCCCTCTTCAGAGAGAAAGCTCTATGCTAACTTTCAGGGCCTGCTATTAGGTAGAACCTGGCCTGCTGGGTTAAATTTACCCTTGCTGGGGGGAAGTGGGAAGATGACTACAAGGAAGGAACACAGCAAGAATCCCAGCCTCCTTTTTCGAGGACATCTCTGAAAAACATGCTAACCATCAAAACTCCAAGAGAGAAGACACTGTTTGAGTTAGCCTCAATCACCTGTGTACTAATGTAGGTAGCAGATAAAATGCCACAAGCCAGAAGGACAGAGAGAAGACAGCTTTAACCGGATCCCCTTCTCACTGATCAATAACTCACTGAACAAGACTGGCTGGCACTATGACCCTGCTCTATAGGAGCTAAAGGGGAAAATAAGAACACACTCCAAACACGGGAAAAAAACAAGGCAGCTGGAGGAAAGTCCACTTCCTCCTCACAAATGGGTAAATCCCCTAGCATTAGGGTCAAAGAAAACAATAAACCTAGGTTTACCCAGCTACTGCACTCTACCATTTATTTTTTATTTATTTATTTTTTTCCTGAGATAGGGTCTTGCTCTGTTATCTAGGCAGGAGTGCAGTGGTGTGATTACGATTCACTGTAGCCTCAACCTCCTGGGCTCCAGTGATTCTCCCACCTCAGCTCCCTGAGTTGCTGGGACTATAGGTACATACCATCATACCAGCTAATCAAAAAAAATTTTTTTTTGTAGAGACAGGGTCTATGTCACGCAGGCTGGTCTCAAACTCCTGGGCTCAGGTGATCCTCCCACCTTGGCCTCCCAAAGTGCTGGGATTACAGGTGTGAGCCACTGCACCCAGCAACTCCACCATTCTTTAATCAAACCTTCTCCAGTCTCCCCACACCACTGACCCCATCCGTTTATGCCCCATCACTGCCTAACACTTGCACACACATGCACACACCCATGTGTGTGCACAAACACATGTACAAGTACCCCCATGCCTGCTGTCAGATGGAAACTCCCCCTGACTCCTCATCCTTTCCCTGGATCTGGTCTCTTCTGGCTTCCTTTCCCACTGGTACTAGAGAGCCTACATTCTCAGCCCCACAGCCAATCCACCCACCTGGCTTTGCCACACCCTTCTATCCCAGGGCCCTGGTTCCAGCGAATACCCTTATCTTCCTGGTGCTCTCTCACCAGCATTTCCATGTTCTCAAGTCTCTTCCAAAGTTAACACAACCAACAAACACTAGAACCCCCACATCTTCCCTCTCATCATTCTCCTTCTCCCTGCTCACAGCCACACTGCCCCAAGGGCTCATGCTCATCTGGACTCTATTTCCACCACCTTGACATTGAAACTCGTATCACCCAAGATCCCCAAGACTTTCTAATGGCTAAAACACACAGGGGACTTTCTGTCTTTATATAACTAACTTCTCTTTGGGGACCTAGACACTCTCATCCCTTGGCTTTGAGTTATTATCCTGGATTTATTCTCACCTTTCTGAAGATTCCTTTTTTGGCTTCTTTGCCAGCTCCTCCTTATTTGGTAGTCTCTTAAATATGCATTAGCTGTTCTCTGGTTTATGTTCTTCTTGCTTTGTACATTTTCCCCAGCTAATTACCTTCTATATGTTGATATATCTCAAATCCGTATCTTCATCTCGCTCTTCCCCTCCGATCTCCTAGATTCTCATTCAAAGCTGCCCAAGTGGACATCTTTTGGCTGTCCACTGACATGTCAAACTCAACATGAATAAGCTTGAAGTCATATTCCCTCCCAAACTGGTTCTTCTCCCTTTATCCCAGTGAATGGGAATAGCCTCAATCGGTCACCTCGGTTGGTCTTGTTTTACTTTTCTTTCTCTTCTCTATTCACTCAAATCCTAAGCCCTGTGGATCCTGCCCCTTCTCATTTCCCAAGCCCATCACTTCTCTCCATCTCTAGAGTCACTTCCCCAGTCCAGGCCTCCATCTTCTTTCTGTTGGATTATGGTGACAGCCTCCTTGGTGGCTTCTTCCTCTGAGCTTGCCTACTATTATCATTTCTCTTTTCAAACTACTACCATAGCCACCTTAAAAAAGTCCTGTGTATTCATATAACTTCCCTCCCTTACAAACTCTTCCTCAATAGCTGCCCACTGACCTAAGGATTCATTTTAAGCTTCTTGATGTAGCTTATAAGGTCCTCTCTGAACTTGTCCAAGACTACCTTTCGGGTTCATCTCGTGCCACACCCTCCCTTATGTCTGCTTCTCCTTCTGCCTGGAGGATGTCCCCTCTCACCTTTCCCTGGCTACTCTGCTCATTTATTCTTCCTCTCTCAGCTTGAATATCACTTCCTCCAGGGCACTTTTCTGAGCCCCAATTCCTAGTTGGGTACCCCTCTTGGATCTCCCACATCATCCGGAGCACTCATTAACCTGTATTATAGCTGCCTCTGTGCTTGTCATTCTCTGCACTGGTCTGACTCATTCCCTGCTGTCAACCCAGTGCCCAGTCAGGTTACTGCATTAACACACAAGAAGAGCTATGTATGATTAAAGCAATGAATAGATGAATAAACAAAAATCTCAAAGAAAGACAAATGCTAGAAAAGAGTAGTCAGCTTCTAACCTGATTGTGCAACTAACTTGTGTTGTGCCCTGGGACTGATTGTTTAATGTCTCAGAATCCAAGTTCCTCATCTGTAAAACTGATGTTACTATCTATCTCTCAGGTTGCTGTATTAAATGAGATGGCATGTGAATGCACCTGCCATCACACATGCTTCATAATGGGCATCAGAAATGTTTTTAAAATTAAGTGAAAAGTCTAATTATTCAAAGAGAACATTTTGAGAAGCATGAGAATAGAGCTGGCTAGTAAGACACATGACCAGCACTCCATCTGCAATGATGAAAGAAAGCTAAAGGCAGGAGTCATGAACTCAATATCAAAGCTATTCTCTGCAAAGGAGCCGATTCCTCCAAAGACATTAAATTAGAAGAACTAAGTTTTGAAACCTTATTCTCATTACTTTCCTCACAAGCCACTGAGAAAGTGAAGACATTTCTTCTTGGGCAGCTTCTCCAGTATACTGTTCTTGGGAAAAACCAATATTCTTTATTTCCTCCAGGACTGGGAGTTGCTTGACAGAAACTGAGATAAAAAGAGAAATATTTGCCATATATTTATTGCTTGAGGCTTATGGTGTGAAAAAAATCTCGTGGTTCCCCAAGCTAGAATTTTAGAAGTTATCCTAGACCACTCCCTTTCCCTACAGCACATTTTTTGACTGACTGATTTTCTTCAATCTCCCTCAGATGTGTTCTTCTCATTCATTTCCACTGCTTAGAGTTTTGAGCTGGTTTTGCTTCTCAGAGTTAATATAATGGCCTTCTCACTGGCCTCAGCCACGCTATCATCTTTTTCCAACCCGCTTTCTCCCTGCCTCCAGAAAGGCAAATGCTCCCTGTTTTAAACCCTTAAGTGGCTTTACTAACCACAAGGACACCCACGCTTCTGGGTGGAGGCTGGTGAGGCACTCAAAGAATTCCACAAACTAGCCCCTCTTAGTGTCATCTTTCAAAGACACACTTTATAATCCAGCCATGGAGAACAACTTGGGTTTTTCCTAGATGTTTACCCATGCCGTTCCCTCTATTTGAAGTAACTCTTTGCTTCTGGAAACTCCTCCTTCAAGACCCATTTCAAGTGAGCATCTCCTTCTCTGGGAAACTGCCCTTGACTTATTCTGGCAGAGTTAATCACATCCTCATTGTGTCCCTCTCTTATCTAGCTGCTTCTTCCATTATAGACTTCATCATATTGCAGTTTAGACATTGCAACTGTTTTTTGTGTTTGTTTTCCTTAGGGGCCTGTGAGTTCACCTGTCAAATAACATATGACCAATGCAATATATTTTTTAAAAAATGAATCAATGACAAAGTAATGTATGTGTCACCCTCACCTTTGGCTATAATGCCCAAGCTGGGTGGTATGAGGACCTAAAAGATATTACTGAACTACTTGAGACAAATAATAGATACAATATTAAAAACAAATTATGAGAAATATGATTCACAAAGAAACAATCTGTGTGAGCTTAGACCCTTTCTCCCTTGACTACATTGATACTCAGCACCCAGCACTCTATGGGCGCCTAACAAATGTTGAATAACAACAATAGACTTTTTTTGTATTTATAGACTAGTGTTGTAAACATTTCATCACTTCCCTGTTGCTGAAAAATTCTAAGTTTAACAACATCTGCCCAATAAAACAAAACCAAAATTCTGCTACCGAGAAGAGACAAGTGGTATACAAACAAACCTTGGTAAACAGTCTATTTAGACAGCCAAAAGAACGAGAAAGATGGAAATTTTGCGCATCATAAAAGATAAAAAGGAACTAAAGTTTTCCTTCTCAGAAACAAGTTAAATGAAAATGGAAAAGAGGCCAGATATAACTCTTGACACTTCTCAGGTCTTCTGGCACATGGCATCCCACAGTCTGGGTCTGAAGTCACATTCATCTTCCCAATTCATCCACCCACATTATAGAATAATGCAGTGATGTGAAGCTACTTCACTATGCAAGGGTTTTAACTTTAAGGAGGAACTCATGAACTCACAAAAGACAGAATACAGGTCAGGGGTTAGGCAGACATGGATTCAAATCCAGGCTCTATCTCTTACTAGCTATTTTACCCTGGGCAAAAGCCAATCTGAAACTTTTCTTGTTTGCTGGTTTTTAATCCAGAAAATTAGGACACTATCACCTATTCTGAAAGATAATACTAAAGAGTTCACCAGAATATGAGAGTCAAGAGTAAAGAAAGATGAAAGAACAGTTAAGAGCATGGCTAATAAACTGGGAAAGGCCAACATGTTTTTATAGAATAAAAAATAAAGAATAAAACAAACAAACAAAGAAAACCTAGCCTTGGCAGAGAAGTAGTATTTGAAGAGATAATGCCTGAGAATATTCCAGAATTGAAGAAAGACATGAACACCAGGTATCAAGTAGGACAAATAAATCAACTTTAGATACATTAGGGTAAAATCATAGAATACAAGGTAAAAGAGAAAATCTTAATAGTTCCTGGAGAGAAAAGATGAATTTTCGCAAAAGAATGACAACTGGATTGATAATAGGCTGTTTGCCAATAAAAACAGATGAGAGAAGACAAATCTTCACGGGCAAAAGGAAAACAATTGTCAATGTATAGTTTCATACCCAGATAAACTATCCTTCAGGCATCATAGCAAAATAAAGACATTTTCAGACATAGAAATACAAAAGGAATTTGTAGAGTCTCACTGAAAGAAATATGAAAAGACATAATTCAGCAAGAAGAAAAGTAAACCCATGGGAAAATGAACACAGATGTTGATCATTGTACAACTAACTACTATCAATATTTTGTTTGTATGTTTTTTTAAAAAAGTGAAGATAACATTGTAATAACACTAAGATTTATACATGTGAGTGTTCAGTAAGTAAAGCTCTTTATCTGTAGGGCATATGTTCCATGACCCTTGGTGTATACCTGAAACTGTAGCTAGTATCAAATCCTAAATATACTATGTTTTTCTTATAAATACATACCTATAATAAAGTTTAATTTATAAATTAGGCACAGTAAGAGATTAACAATAATTAATAAAATAAATAGAACCTTTAATAATATATGGTAATAAAAGTTATGTAAATGTGGTCTTTTTCTCTTTTTCCAAATTTCTTAATGTACCTAATATTTTTATGGTTGACCTTGGTAACTGAAGTCACGGCAAGTGAAACTGCAGATAAGTGGGGACTACTGTATATCAAAGTCTTTGTATTGTTAGGAAGAGATAATGATATTAAATACATTTAGAATTGTTAATTTACATGATTTCCATATATGTGGGTCTATTCTGTTTTTTACTATTCTGGGTTAGACTTCCAAAAAAATCCTTCTGGGAAAGCAAAATGTTTCTTTCCCATTTTGTAGCTGTAGTATTCTTATGATATTTTACAAACAGCTTGCATCAAACTAAACTCATGTTCTAATCCACTCCGTAGAAGGTTTGTTTAAGATCCTCTCTCCCACTCTGCTTTGGTTATTTTCCCAGCTGAATCATTTTCCCTTTCCTTTTGCCTTCCTTAGTTTTTTACATTTGGACTTCATTTAAAAAAAATATTTCCATTCCCTTACTGTTTTTCTTCCTTTCACCTTTTTATTATGAAATAGTTTCAGATTTACAGAAAAGTTGTAAGACTAGTAGAAAGAATTACCACTGACCCTTCATCCAGATTACCTAACAGTTTACCACATTGGCTTTAACCTTATCCCCCCCCCACCCCCCCACACACTGCAATTATATTTGTTTTATGTAATATTTTCCTAAAACACTTGAGAAAAAAATTGCAGACAGGATATCCTTTTACCCTCAGATACTTAAGCATTCCTAAAAATGATCACATTTTCACCACACTCAAACACTTCAGTGACATGTTAGAAATAAGAAACTTAAAAAAGGTAGCATACTTTTACATATAGCAAATGGTTAAGAAATATATAAATGCTGTAATAAGCATGTCATTTTACCTACAGTTTGTGGAAGGGACAGAGTATTGCAGCTTGTGAGTATATGGCAAAGTGGCAAGAAGAGGGCAGAATATCATAGCACCAGACATGGGCAGGACAGATGTGGCTCCTAACACGTGATGAATGGAGGTAAATGGAGATATCTAAAGGGTGTGCATGTGTGTTTTGTGCATGTGCATCTTGGCTAAGCTGGGTGCAATTTTCTGCATTCACTTAGAATTTTTCATGGATGAAACCCTGTACAATCAAATGAATCAAATGAAATGAAATTCACATTACGCTCAAATTGCTCTCTGACATGCTAATGGCATTAGAACAACATTGTGTCATCAAAACAGGCATTATAACTAACTGACTATATTTCCTAAAATCTAGAATGTTCTCTTACATAACCATGGTACAATGATCAAAATTAGAAAATTAACACTGATACAATACAAATCTAAAATTCAGACTTTATTCAGAATTCACCAACTGTCCTAATAATGTCCTAATAATTTTATACCAAAAGAAAATCCTGGATCTCACACTGCGTTCCGTTGTCCTGTCCTTTAGCCTCTTTTAATCTAGAATAGTTCTTGGGTCGTCCTTTGTTGCAAGACATTAACATTTTGAAGAGTACAGGCCAGCTATTTTGTAGAATGTCCCTCCATTCAGGTCAAACCCTCTAGTCATACCTCAATCTGTCACTGTTAAGTGAAAGCACTGTTAATGACTGAAATTTTCCTGAAAGTGATTCAAGTGTGAAGGTAGGCTCTATACCTTTTATCAAAGCACCCTTTGAAAAATCAAGCGAAATCTACATTGGGAAACCTAGAAAATGGCAGTTACCCAACTGCACTGAAAAGAAAAGTCCCTTCTTTTAAGAGAATTAAAAGCTAAAAAATGCATAGAAAACCCATCCACCACAGAAAGTAAATTGGCTTCCTATACCCTCAAAGTATAGGAAGTACCTATCACTCACCAGACAGTTGTTTTTAGAAGTCTCACTATATCTTCTAAGAGCTGCAATGTGTATTAATCAACAAAAAGAAACTAATAAGGCTGCAGGCCAGAGCTCAGCATGAATCAAAGAAGCTGCCTCTTAAAACTGGATAAATAGTGCAGATGGTAGCTTCACCCGGAGTTGGCACTCACAAACAACAGTCATGCACACAAGTACACATAGGACGTTTTATGTAGGAAATGCAGGGTTACAGCTTAATGTATATCAAAATGAGAAAAAAAGATCTCAGTCTGGCTTCCTCAATCTCTGCTGTTGAATCGTATCTCCTGCAAAAGGAAACTCACATTTTCTACAGAATCAAGTCCTGTCTCTGAATCCTAATTTTACCACTTATTAGCCATGTGGATGGAGAGTTGGAGAGTGCCTAGCTCTGTACCAAGAACACAGAAGGTGTTCAAGATATGTTTCAGAACACATTGTGAGAATGCTTTTACTTATTTTAATGGCGGGCTTTTTTGTTCCCACCTGGATTTTTATCTTGATTAAAAAAAAGAGGCACAAATTCCCTTGCTCACTTTCTTTAGCACAAGAAAAACATGGCTGTGGAATCCATGGGACGATTCCCCTATCTTTGGGCATTCTGAGTTTTAGAATAGGAGAGGAAGAAATGGTACTACACTTGAACCTGGCTTTCTCAGAGCCCAGAGCTGACCTGCCATTTGCTGCACATCCATGGACTTCAGAAAGGCAGACCTCTTGGATTTTGGAGGTTGGTGTCTGGTGTCTGTGTACTTGTCTTGTGCAATGTCTGAAGTGCTGGGAACTGGAGGGAAAAAGTCTTCCAACCAGTCAGGTTGGTGGAGAGTGCTGGATGCTGGCACTACAGAGGGAGACCCACTGGAGATTCTCTGTTCAAAGCTGCAAGAAGCAATTTACTTGTCCAATAGAATTTGTGAATTCTTTCTAGAAAGGTCAGTAAAGGGTAAAGGCTGTGAGTTGTATTTCCTGTGTTTAGTTACTAAAAATGTGGGAAAGAATGTTCACCTACATTCAAGTTGAGCCATCCCCTCTCCTCCACGGCCACTGTGGAAACACAGAACCTCAATATATGGGATCAAGTCGTATTTCAATATCCTTGGAAAGTGTGAAATGTGTTACACTAGAAGGGTAAATCCCTAGCTGGATTTTAAACATAATATTATGAAAGGCAGAATTTGGAAATTATTAATACTTCATCTGTTTTGTAATTTCATTGAGTTTCATTTAATTTATCACACAATTTTATATGTGAAAGAATATCTGGAACTTACATTAAGCAACACAGCATAAAAAGATAAGCATCTGTGAAACTACCCTTCTAAATAAACAGACATTTTAATCTTCCTCACATTGTCTTAAGAGTTTTTCTGTCTCCTCTTTGCCTCTTCCTGCTGACCCCACTAAGACTTATTCTCAATTCTGTTTCTGAGAATTTTAAAGTTTTACCCCATACATGTATGAAGCCCAAATGTTTAGTTTTGCTTACTGTTGGGCCTTAAAAATCAGTATCATGCTGCATGTTTCTAAGATTTATTCATGTTGTTGCTTATAGCTTAAAGTAACTAGTTTTCATGGCTGCATAATATTTCATTGCCTATATATTATTTATCTACTATCTTTCAACATATATTTGGATTGCTTCCAGTTTTTTGCTGATAAGAACATTTTTTGTATATGTTTCCTGTTGTTTTCCAAAATTCTGGTACCAATTTATACTGCTGTCAGCAAAACAAGACTTTTGTTGCTCCACATACCTCACCAATGTAAGTATGACTTCCTGATTTTTGCTAATTGAATGTGTGCAAAACAAAACACTGCCTTGGTCTTGGTCTAGTTTCCTTATTAGTCAAGCATATTTTCCTGTTTATAAACCATTCATGTTGACTCTCCTGTGAAATATCTGATCATATCTTTCCCCTGTTTTAGTCTTCATTGATTTATAGAAATACTTTATATGATCTTGGACACCCAGCCTTTTTTGTCAGCTAAAGTTGCAAGTATCATCCTCCTGTCTGTGGCTTGTCCCTCTCACCCCCCCACCCACCACTTGCTTTATAGTGACTATTTATTTAGGACTAAGGTTCTACTTGGCCTCAAGATTCAAAAAGACAAAAAAATTGGAGGCAGACCAAGAACCGAGAAGACATCCTTAATCCTTCTCTTTCCCTTAACGAGCACATCAGCAAATCCTGTCACCTCCATCCAAATAACACCCCAAATCTGACCACTTCTCACCATTTCCATCGACCACGCTGATCTCTCCCTAGACACTTGATTGCTATCTGATGTTCACTATGTCGTCCCTACAGCCGTTTTCCCAAACAGTAGCCAAAATAAACTTCATAAAACTCAAGCTGGATCATGCTGCCCTTCTGCTTAAAGTGACTCCGATGGTGTCCACTTTGCTTAGATTGAAATCCAGACTCTTAGAGCTGGGCATGGTGGTGTGTACCTGTAGTTCTAGCTACTTGGCAGGCCGAGGTGGAAGGATCACTTATGTTCAGGAGTTTGGGGCTGTGATGAGCTACTACTGTGCCACTGCACTTCAGCCTGGGTGACACAGTGAAACCCTGTGTCAAAAAAACCCTAACAATTGAAACTCTCTTCCCCAGCCCACGAGGCCCTTCGTGATCTGGCCCCTGCCTGTCTCTTGGCCTCTGCCTCCTACCTTTCTTTCTGTATTCACTCTGCTTTAACCATGCTGCCTTGTTTTCCATCCCTGAAATAGGCCAAACTCATGTCTACCCTGGGTTTCTGTACTTGCTATGTGTTCTGCCTAGAATGCTCAGATCCCAGTTATTTGAATGCCTGTGACTTCTCATCATTCAAGTGTCAGTTCAGATATCACCTCTTTGGAGGACAGTACCAAATAAATACCTCCCCAGCTTTGCTACCCCTTTCCAGTGGTTTTTCTTCACAGCACGCATCACTATATAAACTCATCGTCTATTTTTTGTTCATGTTTATTCTCTGTCTTCCTCCACCAGAATGTAAGTTCCAAGAGGCAACTTACTATACTTGTGAAAGATATTTTACCTTTCCTAGGATTTCTAAGGAAAAAATGGGAAAACAGAAAAGGGGGATTCTGGGAATCTGGCAGTGGTGGCGGCAGTGGTCATATAGTTGTTTAACCTCTTCAAACCTCTACATAAAAAAGGCAAACTGACTATGCAACAAAACCTCAAATATGTGCAATAGTTACGACAAAACCAGGTGAACAATAAACCCCCAAATGCAAGCAGGCAAGTATAAACTACCACCAAACCGGCTGTGTGTTGCTATTTGTACTGACAGACCTCAGAAAAAGTAAACCTCAAAACATTGGCCAGGCGTGGCAGCTCACACCTATAATACCAGCACTTTAGGAGGCCGAGGCAGGTGGCTCACTTGACAAGGTCAGAAGTTTAAGGCCAGCCTGGCCAACATGGTGAAACCCTCTCTCTACAAAAAATCCAAAAATTAGCCAGGCATGGTGGTGTGCACCTATAGTCCCAGCTATTCAGAAGGCTTAGGCAGGAGAATCGCTTGAACCTGGGAGGTAGAGGTTGCAGTGAGCCGAGATTATACCACTGCGCTCCAGCCTGGCGACAGAGTAAGACTCTGTCTCAAAAAAAAAAAAAAAAAAAAAAGGAAAAAAAGCCATCAGCGACTTGCAGAAAGTTCAGTGAGCCAATCTGAGAACAGCTGCTACAAGTGGAAGTGTTTTGGCCTTTGCAACAGCAGGTGAATATGAGGGGCCTGTGGTAAGAAGGACTGAAGGGGATCGAGCCATCCAGCCCCTGCAAACCCTAGGAGTTCCTAGGAACTCCTGAGAAAACAAATCAGGACCTCCTTCCAGGACAGGGGTCCACAATGGAGAGAAATTGCTGTGAAGGGAACCAAGACTGAGCAGAACAGAGACAAGAAAGAGAGGACGGGAAGTGGAGGTCTAGATCAAAGTGGGGGAAGGAAATGCACAAAACCCCAGAAAGCAGCTGTCACATTACCGACCACCACCAAAAACAACAGAAGAGCTGCTAACTCTTTTAAGTCAGAAAAGCTTTCTTGAACTTCATCTCATTCTAAAGTCAGAAAATCTAATTTCACATAAAAATGAACAACAACAACAACAAAACACTGAAATCAAATTCCACACAAGGTTATTATAGGAAAAATAAAAAGATATAGAGTAACACCCCGTTCACAATGACAGCATGCCTGAAAGGTATCTCCACAAAACAGATTAAAACTACAGCCTACAGTGTCAAAATGAGCTAAAGACACTAAGAAAATGGCCCAAAGCATGAAAAACCAACATAAATCTGAATTATAAAAATCTAAAAATGAGGGGACAGAACTCAGGAAAGTCCAGGCACGGTGGCTCATGCCTGTAATCCCAGTACTTTCGGAGGCCGGGGCAGGTGGATCATGAGGTCAGGAGTTCGAGACGAGCCTGACCAAGATGGTAAAACCCCATCGCTACTAAAAACACAAAAATTAGCTGGAAGCGGTGGCGGGTGCCTGCAATCCCAGCTATTTGGGAGGCTGAGGCAGGAGAATCACCTGAACCTACAAGGCGGAGGTTGCAGTGAGCTGAGATCGTGCCTTTGCACTCTAGCCTGGGTGACAGAGTAAGATTCCCTCTAAAAATCATCATCATCATCAACAACAACAACAACTTGCCAGGCGTGGTGGCTCACGCCTGTAATCTTAGCACTTTGGGAGGCCGAGGGAGGAGGTGGTCAGGGGTTCAAGACCAGCCTGGCCAACATGGTGAAACCTTATCTTTAAAAAACAACTCAGGAAAAGATCAGAAATAGAAACTCTTTTCAGAAATGAGAACTAAACTAGATGGAATATAAGAACCAGTCAATTCAAAAGACAATGCCTTAACAAAAACAAAAGAAAACCAGAAAACTTCAATATTCAAAAATACAGCAAAAAGAATCAAATCTCAACAATATATTTTAAAACAGGTAAAAAATATTTTTAAAAAGGTGAAAAATATTGAAAATAGGCAAAGAAGATTGAATATATGACTAACTGGAGTGCCTGAAGAAGAAAAGCAAAGCAATAATCAAAACCAATGCTGATTCAAGAAAATTTTCCTGAAATTAAAAAAAAGAGGTATGAAATTGTGTATTTCAAATATGTTGAACGACCACATTGTATTCCTGTTCTACAGAACCAGAATGACTACCAAAGACAATCTAATAAAATTACTGAACTTTAAAGCAAACAACAACAACAATTCTTGGGCATGTAGCTAAAAAAAAAAAAGACGTATTAACAAAAGAAAATTGAGATTATCATTAGACTTTGACAGCAACACTTTGCCAGAAGAAAGTGAAGTAACACATTCAAGATACTCAAAATAGAATGTACGAGCCAGGGAACTTACATTCAGCGAAACTGACTTTCATGTTTAAAGGACAAAGAAAAGCGATGATCAACTTTTAACAACGGAGGGAATATTATTCCCAGGAACTTTCCTAGGGAATTTACCAGGGAGCAAGTGTCAGGCAATAAAGAATGACTCCAGAGACATCACCATTAGGACTGGTGGTAAGAGACAGTCACCCGAAGACTGAGAGGGAGAGAGTATCTTACGTAATGGCTGCATGCTCTAGCAATGTAAATACAGCCAAACTAGTCAAAAATAGGAGGAAAGAACATACAAAAAAATAGTTAAAAGGTCTTCTGTAATTATGCTCATGGTAGTATTTGTATCATTTTTGGAGAATATGAAACTAAATTAGTAATTCTGGAGTATTCTATTATTCCTTGTGCCCTTGAGAACCAGAATTTTCATGTGGGAGAAAGGAAATCCAAATGTAATAGAGAAGAGGTTAAGTAAAAGCTCTGTAGTCTTGAATTTTAATTGGAAGTATCAATATAAATGGCAAGAGATTTACATACATAAGCATGTTTCCTAGCTCTGTTCCCTGAAAAGGCCTAGAAACAATGGCCAACCCAGTAGCAATGAGTATCCTAAGCCAGGTTTTGGTCTTGAGATGTAATTTCTCACTGAAAGAAACCAGTGTTTCCTGAAGAAATGTCTGATGCCAGGTTTGGAGGCAGGAAACGTACAAGATGAGCCTGGAACCTTTTGTAGTATCAGATAGCAAGAGAGCTATCAAAGACTGCTAGGTTCATGTAGAAAAAAGTACTCAGGTGTGAACCTGAAGTATTTCTCACTGACCGAAGATGGGGGGTTTGGGGTTTAATAATTATTTTAATAATTAAATTAAACAAATTAAATAAAAAATAATTACAATGAACCAAGATGCATCAAACGAGTTTAAATTCACCAGGCAATTGTGTGTGTGTGTGTGTGTGTGTGTGTGTGTGTGTATGAATCTAAAGGTGACAACTCATATATATATGAGTTCACATACATATAGATATATGAGTTCATATATATATACACACACACATACAATATAATTGTCACCTTTGGAGGATGATAGGGAACAACAATTCATTATATTAAAAGTGGTAATTAAAGGGAGTCTAACATTTATTTTGCTTTGGCTTGTATGAACACTAACACTGGTAAATATTAAATGGGAGAAATTGTCTCTTTATAAAAATATTCCAACTAATAAATAAAAAATAAGTTATAAACTTAGAATATTACCATTTTTCAACTCCCAGTGAATAAATCGATATAGATATTAACCACATTGGCTACTAAGATCACTAAAAGAGACAAAACGAGACCTGGTATGTCTCCTGCAGTCTTGTAAAAGGGACTGAACCTCAGTCTATCCAATCTCTGGATCAACTGTCAACTAGCAAGAAATACAAGGGACAGAGGAACATGGTGAGCTGCACCAGGATTATGCCACCAGCAAAACTCACACACTGGGAAATCTCCACAGGCTTCATCAACAAATAAACTGTAAGTAAATGAACAGGGTGAAGGAGGAACCCGTAAGTTGAAAGAGAATTAAAAGTCGTATCTTTTTAAAACAGAAAAACTCACCTATAGTTTCTAGGCATAAACATTTGGGTAATAAAACTATTTTTTTAAAAAATGCAAGTGATTACCATGAAAGTCAAGGTAGTGGTTACTTATGGAGGAAAGGAAAGAGCTGGGATCAAAGGGAGCTCTAGGGTGGGTAGGAAAGTTCTGTTTCTTGTTTTAGAAAGTATTGGTCTTATAAAAATTCATTACATCAACCATTTGATTAAGGCAGTTTTCTTTATCTGTTTTATTTAAAAGCAAATAGATTTTTAAAGGTATAATGGTACCTATCTAGTGGGAAATAATGTAGATTGAATGCCAGCATTTCTTTTGAACAGTGTCAACATGATGAGGATTATTAGTATATTTTCCACTAAAAGACATACACTTTGAGAAAGAAAATCTAATATCGACTCAACTGTTTCCTCATAGGACAAAATGTAGAGAAAACTCAGCTATAAATTGAATGGTTACTTTGGTATATTTTAAAAACTAATATTAAGCTCTTATCAAGAGCCAGCTACCGTGCTGTATTACCTAAATTAATCTGCACACCAATCCTATGAGGCAGATTACATTTAGTCTGCCCATTTTATAGATGACAAAGCCGAAGCCAAGGAATTAAGTAACTTGCCCAAAATTACGTAAATAGAAAAGTGGTACCTGGAAGCCAGGTCTAGCTGACTCCTATAAGTAGATTCCATCTCCTTTCTTCAGTGCCTGCCACGGGGCCTGGTACAGAGTAGGTGCCAGCATTTTTTTAAAAAATAGAATTAGACTGTCATGCTGAGTCCTAAAGATCAGCAAACAGATATTAAGATGACATAAGCTACTCCCTGGAGCACCACTTTTTGGAAAAAGAGAAAAAAGAAGCGATGAGTTCCTTTGAGCCCAGCAGTCACAGAGACCCTCCTGTAGGACAGACTGGTCTCCTCAGCACTAGGGCTCGAGTCCAAGCTGGCAAGATGCTTTCTGCATCAAGATTAAATGTGTCTGGGAAACCAGAGAGACGAAAGAAACAGCTACATGCTGCTGACAGCAGGGAGTACAGGCAAAAATGTTTTCTGTACCCCAGGAATGCAAAGTCACCACCCTGACACATTGAATTATCAGCTTTATACTAAGAAGCAAGATGCTAGAGGAGTTCATGTTTCCTCCCTAGATGCTGGAAACCATCACCAAAGAGGATCAGAAGCAGCATGGGACCAGTGGAAAAACTGTGAGTTCTAGAGGCAGACAGACCTGGCTCTAATCCGACTCTTTCTTCTTGGCACCTACCTCCCCCAGGAGCTCTCTCTATCCTCTTCCCTAGCTTTCTTTCTCTGCATAACACTTATTACCATCAGACATATTATATGTTGATTTTCATCTTTGTTGACTATGTGTGTCTTCCTAAAGTAGAAGAGATTTGAGGACTGGGACTTAATTTTGTTCACTGCTGCAACTCCAAGCATCTAGAATGGTGCCTGGTTTAGCAGGGTCTCAGTAAACGTTTGAGCAAAGTTGTTGCATTAAGTTATTTAATTCTCTCTGCTTTAAGTTTCTTATTTAGCAAGTTGGGGATAATACTGTGTACATTTAACCAAGAAAATATACATAAAGGGCAAGAAGTACGAGTTAATAAGTACCAGGCTTTTCCCTCCTCTACCTCTTTTGCATAAACACTTATCAACCAAGGATAAAACTAATCAACTTGGGATAAAAGTTTCCCTTCAGAAAATAGATAATGACCTTTTCAGCCGTCAGCTGACTTGCTCAAGACAACCTCAAAACCTCCAGACCATTTTTATTGTGAAGACGAGAGTGAACATGCCTCGCAGTAGGAATATGAGCAAAGAAAGTCTCAAGCAACTGGCTTATGAATAATGCCAGTGAGCTGTGACTGATGGAAACAGGGTTGAGTGGAGACCTGCCAGGTCACATCACTAACAGGGACCAGCAAGCCAAACATAAAAAATCTCCAGTTAAAGTCTTTCCAAAAATCCTGCCACGCCTCCATGGAATGTGACTGCTGGTGAATTGGGCATTCACTGGATAAAAGTTTGCTGTGGAGGGCAGGAAAGATGCACAGAGGACGAGTACTTCCCATCTGCCATTGCATTTAATTCTGAAAACAGTGTCCTAAGGGTGGCCTTTTTTTCCCTAGTTAACAAATGAGAAACCTGCAGTTCGGGGAGGAGAGACGGCTTCCCAAAGTTCTGTAGCTCTTAAGTAAGTAGCTTTCCTGGAATCTCAACCTTCTTTAGCCTGTACCAAACTACAGTGCACACACAGTGCCTCTCCAACACTCAAATATTCCATCAAACACTTTGTGAGCTTTCCTCTACCTGTGTGCCCCCAGAAAGAGAATATATTAAGAAATTAGACATCTACTAGATAATAATTGCTAGCTAACAGAACTTCAGCAAATTCACTGAAATTTGGATGGTAGTCACTCAACATATGGGAATTTCTGACATTCCTGTTAGCTCCAGGCTAAGCCCATAAAGTTTTAAATACCTCGTTCTTATTTCATTATAAAACAGAAACCAGCCAGACACATGTCAAGGAAAGTCTGTGAAGGCATCGTTTAAGTAGAGATTCTCTTGCCTATTTTATAGTTGAGGTAATAGAGTTCAGAAAGGTATAGTAACTTGCGTAGAGTCACACAGCTTAGACAAGGCAGAGTCCAGGTTAGCATCAAGTCTAACTTCTACTCAAGGGGACTTTCACTTCACTACGCTATTTATTTGCCTGGAGAAGGGATTGGGGGTAGGTCACCAAATAGCCTTACTCTCTGGGATCTGGCAGTGCAGGTTCTCAGCCTGCTTGACCTGAGACTCACCCCCACTTTTCTGTTCTGCTCTCTACAGACGAGAGGGTGACCTTTGCACACCGAGTTCCCTGGGCTCCCAGATCAGCTGGTTTCCGCTTGGTTTGGCCCATGCAAGGCACCAGTAAGAGATTAGGAGGAGGAGAATGGAAGGCAAAAGCTTGAGTATCTCTTCACGCTCTCTCTGCTTGGGTGGGCTGTCTAGCTATGGTTCACCTCCTCCCTGACGCAAGCACCCACTGCACAGACCCACAGGGACCAGCTGTGGTCAAGCGACCCTGGCCTCTGGCCTCAGGAACACCACCTCTGCTGTTACTCATCTCTGGATTGCCTCCCTGTCTTCTTTTGAATCTCAGCTCCTCCATCTCGTGTGTGATCACTTCCTTGCATTACTTCCCCTCTGTTGTAAACATCTAAAGTCGTCTCTGTTGTCCTGCTTAGATCCTGACTGACACACTGATTAAGTTGCTGGACCTAGAGGACCAAGTAGCAGCCTGTGGTCCTGAGCTAGGAAAGCCGAATGATGGCTCGGCTCTGTGTCTCAAGACCACCTGTAGGCCCAAAACCTCTGTCTGGCCAGACAAGAAATGCTTTGGAAAAAGAATGTGCTTTTCTGTTTTTGAGATTCACAGCCACGGAACCGGTAAAATGAACACAGCTGGTATCTTAATTCCATGGTCTTAGAGCAAGAAAAATTAACCATCCACCATAGCTCTAGCAGTGCTTCCTAAACTGTTGTGAGGAGTACTAGGTGCAAGGAATGCTAATAGGTATTTTGTGGAAAGGGCCTTCTGAAAAATGCCGGGTCAAACAAAGTGAACTCGATTTCTCTATAGCTGGACTTAAGTAGTGTACACTGTTAATATATTTAAAAAGTAATAGTAGGTGTAAAATGCAACAATTCCAAATTTTATGGGATCAGAAAATATACCAACATCTTTGGTTCTAATATTTCAAGGAACAGGGTTCTGGAAATGCTGGCTTATGATATTAGTGCTGAATCCTGCAGTGGCCAACATGGTCTCTCAGGGCCTGGAAACTGACCTCTCCTCTGCTTGATCCTCAGCCACACCCCTTCTGCCTGTGCTCCAGCCACAGGAGCACTCACAGTACCCAACGATGCCACATGCCTTCAAGGCTGCTTGCCTCTGCTCATGCCACTTCCTGCCCCCTGCTCCTGGGGAGCTCCTATTCCTCCTGTGAGGCCTCATTCCAGACACATCCATCCCTGGGAAGCTTCGCCTCAGCAACCAGTCTGCAGTGATTAGCCCTGCATTTAAATGTCTACCAGCCTGTGCATTCTACTACAGCGCCCACCCCTTCCTGCAG
Organism: Cebus imitator; assembly: GCF_001604975.1. NCBI lineage: Eukaryota > Metazoa > Chordata > Mammalia > Primates > Cebidae > Cebus > Cebus imitator. The sequence goes on along the minus strand of NW_016107521.1, from coordinate 2,794,235 downwards.
CTCTCTGCTTCCTTTCCTCCTCTGCCTTTCACTGTCTTTGACAGTGGCCAGGTCTTATTTGTCAGTGTGTGCAAGTCAGTGCCTTGGCCCTGTCTGCAGTGAGGACCACTACTGCAAGATTTCAAATGCCTGTTCCATGTTCTCCTAATAAGGCTTGATTATAACATATTTACAATTCACTATAACTCAAAGTTCCATTGTTAATGCAATCACTGATAAATAAACCTTATATGAATGTGGCTACTTTTATTATGATGTCAATAATTTGATTTGTAAAATCCTAACATCAACTGAAAACCACCGTCAAGAAATGTGGATTAACACCTGCTGTGAGAAAGCTAGCCACTAGGTGTCAGCCCAGGAAAAGAGGAGGGAGGGCTCCACTTCCCAGCGATTTAGGTTTTCATCCAATTATCACTACAACTATCAAATATTTAAACAACAAAATATTAGGCAATTAGAATTATCTATTAAAGGAATGTTTTAAAAAATACATATAAAATTTTGACATTTTACCCTTGCAAAATAGTTTATAAATGGTGTTAGTTTAACCTGTATTTGTCAAGAAACACTTGTATAGATTAAAGAAATTGACTCCTAAGAGGCTACCAGCTCAGTTGTCTTCTGAAATGCCCTCAATCGCATGTAATATGAACCATATGGTGATCACCGCTGTGGAGTACGGTCAAGAAAAGAGCATGGTCACCAGAACCAGCAAGATGGAGGGGCCAATCCAGGCGCTGCCAGTTCTTAAAAAGTGACATAATCTTTCCTAGCCTCAGTTTCTCATCGACAAAATGGGGCTGTACCATGCTCTCGGTAGGGGACTGTAAAAAGGGAAATATATAAAAAGAGCATAGCATATAACAAATGCTGTTCTTTTCTTTAAGACTTCAGGTCTTAATGATTTATTTAGCAAAGCTGTTTCATAGCTCTGAAACAACTAAGGGCATTATAGTTAATAACTATGATAATTTCATTCAGTCAGATCCTACTGAGCACCTTCTATGTGTCAGGCTCTGTGTCAAGGATACATGAGTAAGGAGGACACTCCACTGCCTTCTAGAGAAGGCTTCAATTTTTTTGTGGAAGGGTAGTGTAAGACTGAATGTGATGTGGTCATACATTTCAGAGAATGTAACCACACCCCACAGAAAATCAGTGTAGATATATATCCAAGAACTGGGGACAGGAGGAAATCAACATAGCTGTATCCTCTAATCATCATAGACAGCATAATGTTATATACAGAACAAATCCACCATCCCTCCATCTTATGTTACTGAGCCTCGACCGTGTGCTGGGGGCATAAGAATAAGATCTGTTCTTAAGAAGCTCATAGTCTAGCTATGCATATGAAGTCACTTAGCACCATTTTCAGGCTGCAAATTGTCAAATGTTATCATTGCTTGAAAATGGATCAGAAAGGTTTCGTTTTCAGAGTCTCACTGAAAAAGTAAAAGAACCTAAAGTGACAACATCTGACTTTAAAACACCAAGTAGCAGGAACCATTTATCTTTGCCACTGCTTCCACAAAGAGTATTTAAAAATGCCATAGTGGCTTCAGCTTAATCCATGAGTATAGTCTTCTCTTGTGTGTTTCTAACTAGAAGAGAATATTTTCTGGACATGACAATTCTGGAGGCGATGATCCTCCCTAACTCTAAATGCCTGTGGTTAGCCACCATGCAGCTGCTGGGCTGTGCCTTCGCTTTACATTTACACATTTGTGATATGGTGTTTGTGTGGCTTATTCCTCTGGGGTTCTACAATAAAGTTGCAGCTGATACATTTTAAAACTAAGTATCTATATTATGCAACACTGAAACATGACCACCGGCCTTTCTAATGTATAGCATGGGGACACAGATATCAGTCATTCATTTGTTCATCCAGTCAACAAACATTTAATGAGCACCTACTAATATCAGATTATGTGAGGGACATCAACGTGTATAAAACATGGCCCCATGCTTTAAAGGAGCAAAGTAAGAAAGGAGCCAGGATTATTAAATGAGATCAAGTTAAAGCCTAGAATTCCTCCAGGATGGTGTATGATATAGTAGCTGTGTTTTATTTTTCAAGTATTTTAGAACATATGGGAATTTCATTTTGATCATATTCAGTGATGCTCTTTGAAATCATTCAGTTGAGATTGATCACAGTGTTTAAGTGGCTCTCCTGCCAGTTCCCATCTTCTCTCACTTAGAGAGCTACTTTTACTTGGGGAATCTACTTCTAGAACAATGGTTCCCGGTTCATTGATCATTTACTGTGAAACTCCAAGGTAACAAGACTCAAACTGGGTTCTGAGCAACATCAGCATCCCTGTGACATGGACAGTGGAGATTTGGTGCCAATATTGAACAATGGTCATCTTTTCTCAAGCGGCAACAAATGTTTTGATGAAATAAGTCTCAATTAGATTTTCTCTAATGCATTTAAAAAACTAATTTTTTAAATGACTCTAATTTTCAACTCTTGGTACCTACCACCCCTATTTGTCTATAAGTGCAGGTGAGCAATAAAATGAATGAGTAAATAACAAATATTAAAGGAAATAATTAAAGATGTGATTTATTTCAAATCCCTTATGTATCATTTGAGATTAAAAAAAAAAACATACTTCCACAATTCGTTCAAAAGGAAGGATTACGTGAGCCAGAATTTCAGTGTGTTTTGCATGGCTCCAGGTTCTTGGACACTTGTTGGACAAGTATGGACACCACTATTCTAGAATGTGGCAGTCTGATCTTCTTTCTATTCCTCCTTTACTTTGTCACCCAGGGATGGTCACTGTCATTTAGCTAACATCAACTATCAGCAAGGCACTATGTTGGTGTTCGATGCATATTATCGCTATTTTTCTCAACAGTCCTACTAGGTAGCCATTATTTATGTTTTACAAATGAGAAAAGTGAGGCTCAGGGCGGTAGAGTGACTTCCAGAGTCATCTTCTAGATGACAGAGCCAGAATTAAAACCCAGGTGATTCCAAAGGACATACTCTTTCCAACACATTTGGTGGCCTCCTTAGCCACTTAGAGCCACAGAGCTATAGTGATGGTCCCTGAAGTCCTGGGGCAGAAGCACCTCCCCTCATCCTTGATTAACTCCCAGGGCATGATCTTGACTTTGGATGACCATTAAAATGGGAAAAAAAATTAACTAGTAAGTTATCAGCCCCTTCTGCAGTCCACTTTACATTTCCCATCAATGCATCTGCTTTGCACAGGCCTGTAGGTTTTGGCTATAATTCCCTATGCATTTGTCTAAAGTATACTGGAAAGTAAAACAAATCTTTCACAAACTTTTCCTACAGATACTCCTGAGTCCATATTTATGCTTCCCAGAGACACCACTACCCACTTACCAAAAGCATGGGCTCTGTGAAAAACAGTTTGGATGGAGGTTCCTCAAATGTAGAATTACCAGATGACCCACAATTGCACTCCTAGGTATATAACCAAACAACTTGCAAGCAGGTGTTCAAACTGTTACTTATACACACATTCACAGCAGCATTATTCATGACAACCAACACACAGAAACAACCCAGGTGTCCACGAACAGATGAGTGGATAAAAAAATACGGTATATACAGATTGTGGAATATTATGCAGTCTTAAAGAGGGCTGAAGTTCTGACACAATGCTATAACATGGATGAACCTGGTAAACATGATACTAGACAAAGGACAAATACTGAATGATTCCACCTTTATGAACTATCTTAGAATAGGCAAATTCATAGAGACAGAAAGTAGACTAGAGGTTACTAACGGCTGGGGGTAAGGGAAATGAGAAGTTATTGCCTGATGGCTACAGATGTTCTGTTAGGAGTGATGAAAAATGTTCCAAACAGATGGTGGTGATGTTTGCACAACATTGTGAATGCCATTAATGCCACTGAACTGTATATTTAACCATGGTTAAAATAGCACATTTTATGTTGTATGTATTTTTTACCACATTTTTTCCCCTTAAAGCATGGGCTCTTTAGACAGACCTGGGTGTGATGGGGTGAGTCCTAGCTCTACCACTCCCCACCTGTGTGGAGGACGACAGAGCCTTGCTCAGACGCCCAGCTGCACACACACTAGTCCCTTCCAGGCGTCACGCGGTTTCCTCTTTCCCCTGGTTTCCTCGCTTCCTTATCTCTCATCTTGCTGTGCTGTACACAGTGTCTTAAGGTTCCTCAAAACTATTTTTAGCACAAGATGGAGGCAGAGACAAATTAGTCACATCCCTTATGTGTGTTCTGGGAATCCTCTGCTCATCTGCGTGGAGGGCAGGGAGTGCGCACCCTCCCACCCATCAAGGATTCTTGATTCTTTTTCCATCTTGAGCCACTTTGAGGCTGAGTCAACCAAAATCTGCTTCCCTGAAACGCTGTGACAAGTTGGCCCCCACAGTCAGGCTACTGCTCACAGACTAGCTCTCCCACTCAGAAGGCTCTGAAATATAGCATTTCAAAGCTTTACTCACAAAGATGGTTAGTGGAGTATTTCTTATAATATCAAAAGATTGGAAACAACCTAAATATCCAACAAGGGAGAGTGGCTACGGAAATTACGGTAGTTACACTTGATGGAATATTCTGCAGCTACGTAAAAATGCATATGGCATCTTGCTAAATGGGAGGAAAACTAACTTTTAACTGAGATTTGGTTGCAGCTATGAAAACCCTTTGCATAATGAAAAAATAAAGAGTAAATACAAAAGGCATCGGCAGGACTATGGTGCTGTTTTGATTTTACCACTTTAAAAATATTTTTCTATTTTCCATTATACCAAAAACAAATCAGAAAACAGTTTTTTTTTTCCCCCCAAAACAACATGAGATCAACAGGGTTACTCAACCAGGACACAGATATACGTAGTGTTTTTCCAGTCTGCTCCAACACAACCTGGTGCATTCATCCTTGAAAGCCAGGTTATCAATCTGCTTTTATCTTAACTTCTGCATCCTCAAGGGATTTTAGGTGGATAAACATGACACAGCAGAATCACATGCAAAATCATGGCTATAAGGTGGATGATGCCAGTGTACCCACAGCTGTATCTGGAAGTTGGCCTCTTGGGATGAACTAAGCAAGTGGGACCAGAGTGAGTTGGCCACTGCTTGTTTACTGCCCCCACCCAGAACTCGCTCCTGCAGGCAGTAGCTCTGTTCCCTTTATCCTGGGGGAAGCCCAGCTAGCAGGTTGGCCCAGAGAGGACCACACAATCTAGCTGAATAAATAGCTCCCATAGTACTCCATCTACACTGGCCTTTCCACAGACACTGGCACAGAAGACAACACATCTTCAAATGCCAATACCCATGGGTTTTGCTCTTTAACCTAACATTTACCAAGGACCTGCAGTGGGCCAGATATGGGGAGAGGCACCCTCACAGGCACTGTCATACAGCATAAACTATGAAATAAGAAACTCTAAGCAGAAAAGTGGATGAAATGAAAGCACACACATCTATCTGCAAAAGTTCTTTAAAACTGAGACCACTGTGTGTGAAATGTGTTTCAAAGGGGGTGGATTAACCTTATTCAGATTTCATGATGATATAATTTTAAACAAAGGGGTGAGGTAAAAGATTCTTTAAAAAATTCTTCTGTTCTCTCTAGGAAGGAGAAAGGGGAACATTCAAGGCAAATTCTAGAACCATACTGCTATACATATCCTCCAAAAGTTGCAATCTTATACTACGGAGAGAAAGGGCCCATGGCCTAGCAATTAAACTCATTTGTCTTTTATCCCCTTCTTGCCAAAAAGGACCCCAGCCCTAACTAGTTAATCCCTAACACACACTGCTACTCCCAGAGTTGCCTGGCAACTGCTAGGAGGCGTGTCAGAGAGCAAGAAAAGCCTAAATAAATGAGCTGGAGCCTGGGCTGCTGCTTGACACGGATAAAGGGGGTTTCTCTGGATGGGGTTGCCTGGCTGCTTGTGGCTCTGCCATTTAAGTCGAGAAGGACAAGTTGGTTTGGTGGTTATTGTTAAATATCTTGGGCTTTGCATCTGATTTTCTCCAGGTGACTGAAAAATGGGTCACATGCCCTTGTGATTTGCAGACACCCTCCCTCTATCAGGAAGCAGCAACCTCTGAAGCCTAAAGCCAGGACAGGATGCAATGTGTATGCACCAAACAGAGACCAAGGGCAGCCCCCTCCCTCAAATGCTTCCCTGTTCCATAATTGCCTTCACCCATTCTCCCATCTATTTTTCCAAAATCTACTCACTGATACCTACACATGGTGCCAAGACCTGTGCCTGGCACTGGAAATGCTGAGTTACTAACATGGAACATGTGGAAACTAGAACAAAGACAGGCGGGAAGACATGGTGGAAGGAACCTGGTGTGGAGTCTGTCTGCTGGCTCCGCTGCTTCCTAGGAATCACTGCAGCCTCCACTCTATCCCCCGTGTGTAAAGGACTGGTGAGGGCCAGGATGGGGAATTACTGAGAGCACTGATGGGAAGCAACACAGAGTTGAACTGAGCTCTGACCTCATGGGAGGCCACTAGGGAGGTGAACTTGGCAGTGGCTGGACACCCCGGGTTCTCAGTTTCTAACCCTGAGAGAGTCCTTTGGAATAATTCACCCGGCCCTGAAGACACATCACCAGGGAGCCAACACAGGCCCTCCCCGCCCTGGGCCGGGCACCTAGCCTCCCCAGCAGACCCCGGAAGGCACAGATGGGGAGAAGCAGCGCAGCTCCTGGCACAGGGCTGGGCCTCAGCAAGCAGCCCCCTTCCTCGTTCCTTCTGGACCTGGTAAACAAAACAAAGCTCAGGAGTTCCCTGGCCAGCCACATTCTGAATTTTTTCCATTAGGAAAGAAAGAGAGAGGAAAAAAAAAAAAAAAAGGCCAAGGTGTTAAAAATCTCAAGGGAGCTGTGAGCCAAGGAAAGGGTCTTCAGATGCGACTGTAGAGGAGGAGATGCCCACCTCTGCTTCTCAGGCCACAGCTCGATCCCTCCTCACAGAGCCAGGTAGGGCACGGAGTGGAGCTGTCCCCCAACAGGCTCCAGGCTGGCAGGGGCCTCCTCAGAGGGAGGAGATGGGTGAGGGCCAGGGCCGTGCCCATCTTCCTAGGGCTGTCAGGACAAGCACTGTGCTAGGCTTATTTAAGCGTCACTGCACTACTGCAAGGAGGGATTACACATCTACTGTATGGAAGGGGAACTGAGGATGGGAGAGGCGAATAACTGCTCAGGGTCCTGGCAGGCAGAAGCAGAGCAGAGAGGAGCCCACTTAGGCCCGTGAGTTTCCCGTTTCCAACAAAACGCAACACTGTGACTCTGCAGTAACCTGACAGCCATGACCCCACCTCTACCTCCCCCACCTGTGTGGGCAGGACCCCAGCACCCTGCGCGGTGACCGCTGCTGAGGAAACACTAGGAAGCAGAGAGCACAGCGAGCCAGAGGGGCTGGGAGCGCTGCAGCTGGGCTGCCCTGCATGGGTCCCACATACCTGGCTTTCTACCCTGCAGGCTCACTCCGCCCTCAGCCACCTACTGTTCTCAGGCTCTGAGCTGCTACCTGCCTCAGGGACCTTCCCTGTGTCTGGTCACCAGCCTTCTCTCACCTTATATGCCAAAGGCCTTAAATGGACTCACATCTGTTGACCCAGTAAATCCATGTCAAGGAATTTGCCTAAGAAAATAACTCAGACCAAGCATGAAGATTTATATAAAGATGTTTAGCACAGTGAGGTTTAAAATCATGAAACATTACTGATAATCAAAAAGACCAGCATGCTGGGCATGGTGTCTCATGCCTGTAATCCCAGCACTTTGGGAGTCTGAGGCTAGAGGATCACTTGAGCCCAGGAGTTGGAAACCAGCTGGGCAACATAGCAAGACCCTGTCTTCACAAAAATTAAAAATAAATTAGCTGAGTTCAGTGGCATGCACCTGTAGTCCCAGCTACCTGGGAGGCTGATGTGGGAGGATCACTTCAGCCCAGGTCGTTGAGGCTGCCATGAGCTGTGACGGTCCCACTCCAGCCTAGGCAACAGAGAGAGATCCTGTCTTAAAAATAATAATAAAATAGTAAAATAATTTTTTTAAAAGACCAGCACTAGGAAAACATGGTGGGCCTTGGCTCTGACTTCAGATCATAGGAACTGGAGAGAAATCTCTGAGGGGGCCTGGACATTAGCTTTTTCAACAGTTCCCCCCTCATCCCCGCTCCGTGATTCTGATCCCCGGCCAGTGTTGAGAACCACGAGGGTCACCTGATAGGCTCTGCTCAGCCACTGTCAATCATGTCTAAGAAGGGTTTCTGTGCGGTATTAAAAATTCTCACACAAACTAAAAGGCAAAAAAAATTTATTAATAATTGGGATAAGGGATTGCTTTCTCAGGCATATCTCATCTGCCTACAGAAAGTTAAAAAAACCAAAACCCAAAAATGGAAAAACGAAACAAAAAATTCTAGAACCTAGATGGAAACCTGCCACTGCTGTATCTTACCTCCTGATGACAGGATTATGGGTGGTGCTTTCTCATTTCTAGTCCTGTTAGTTTAAACATTTTTTTTTTTTTTAAACAAAGAGTAGGATTTTTTTTTTTTTTTGACTGAGTCTTGCTCTGTCACTAGGCTGGAGCGCAGTGGCGTGATCTCAGCTCACTGCAACCTCCGCCTCCTGGGTTCAAGCGATTCTCCTGCCTCAGCCTCCTGAGTAACTGGGATTACAGGTGTGGGCAACCATCCCCAGCTAGTTTTTGTATTTTTAGTAGAGACGGGGTTTCACCATGTTGTCCAGGATGGTCTCAATCTCCTGACTTCATGATCAGCCAACCTTGGCCTCCCAAAGTGCTGAGATTATAGGTATGAGCCACCACGCCTGGCCTGCAAAGAGCAGGTGCTATTTTTATAACCAGAAAAACAACTAAAAGACAAGTGACCATGGGGAGGGCCTCAGCACTGTGTTGCCTGTACCCTGGCAGGCTCACTCAAGGCACCACCCTCCCCACAACCCCACATGCAGCCAATGCCTCCTCCTATTTCTTGGGCTCACATTTACTTTGGAGTTATTATTTTAAAATAATCCCCTAAACATTTTTTTTTTTTTTTTTTTTTAAAGACAGGGTTTCACTATGTTGCTCAGGCTGGAGTGCAGTGGCACAATCCTGGCTTACTGTAGCCTCAAACTTCTGGGCTGAAGCGATCTTCCTGTCTCAGCCTCCCAAGTAGCTGGGACCACAGGCACGTGATACCACACCCAGCTGACTTATTTTTTGTAGAGATGAGGTCTCCCTGTGTTGCCCAAGCTGGTCTTGAATGCTCCACCATGCCTGGCTGCCCCAAGCAATCTTACACGGGGAATGTTGTTATCTCATATTTTAGAAGAGGAGAATTTGCCAAAATTAAATCTATAGTTTAAAAACCATCTAGGTGACATGGTGATGACGTTGGCTTGAAGTTTGGTTGGAAAATTCCAAATTCTCCAGCTTACAGAAGAAAGCCATTGCAGTGCAGATGAATGAGATTGAAAGCCTGACACGTCTGCCATATTTCATTGATTCTAAGATGAAAATTACTTCCCATTATAACATTTTTGAAATCTGGATGTGTCTTATAATTGGTAGCATCCTTCAATTATAATTGGCACCACTCTTTTCCCTTTCTTAATGATACGTAAACTAATAGTACATCTTCTAATGACTGAACGGCAGCTCACATTCAAGGACAAGTGCCATGTCTCCATCTAAACTCATCATGTTATCTCAAAGGTGACAGTTTTAATGGCTATGTAATATCCTATCGTAAGATGGACTTTAAGTTATTTCACCAGTTACCTAATATGGATATTTAGTATACTCTAGTGTTTTACCATTAGGAATGCTGCTACTGTGAAGACCTTGGCATTAAGCATTCCCTTTTGCTACTAGGAGCATCTTCATCCTCTCCTAGGCTCCAAATCTTGGGAGACATTTTGGCACTTCTTTCTGTTCATCTCCATATTTGATCTATTGCTGAGTCTTGTTACTTCTTCCTTCACGGTCTCTGTTCCTGGTGGAGCCACCCAGGGCTCTCTTCTGAGTTCTCACAACACTCCTCTAACTGGTTTCTCTGCCTCCAGCTCTCCTTTCAGTCCATCACTGTCCTGCTGCTCAAAGGTAACTTGTCATGTCACATTTCTGCTCAAAATCTTACACTCCTCACAGGGTAAGGTTCACTCTCTGCCAAATTTGGCTCTATCCTCTCCTGCAGCCCCATATCCCCACCCAATCGCTCCAGACAAAATGGCCTGCTCACTGGCCACAAGGGGCCCTGCCTCCAGCACTTTGCTTCCTCAGTTACCTCTACCTCCTACTCTAGGAAGGGATGTTTCTTTCTTTCTTTTTCTAAACCTTACTCATCACATCCAGTTCAAGTTTCACCTTCCTTATGAATGTTATGGCTCAACTGATCCTTTGGAAGGATAGGCAGGCTTATTCTTATTTCACAGGTGACGAAACTACAGTTTAAATGGATTAAGTGGCTTGCTTAACTTCGAGACAGCTAAGAAATGCAGAGCCAGGCTTTAAACTCCAGAGCTTCTGTCCTTAAACCCAGTGCCTTCAAGAGCCATGTGTAAGTACAATGAGAAACTCCTCCTGTGGAGGAACCTGTGCTCAGATCCTGCAGCCAGCAGTCTGTCCCAAGCTTCAACAGCCTTTGATTCCAGATGCACACACATGCCAACAGTGAGATCACTGCAATAGTGAAAATACTTCAAGTCTGTCTGTCCCCAGCAACACAAGCAAAGGATTGGGCCAGCTGTCCTATTCATTCCCATTTTAAAGAGGGGAAGACAACAGTATTTTCCTTGAATTATGCCAGATACCACTGCTTTGAACCTGATTGGTTTGGCTGGACCCAAGATCGCAACAGGTAATCAGAGCCATGTCACTTTGAAACTAGCAGGACACTAGCAAGAACTGGCTTTAAGCTGAAGGGCTTTCGAGAAACCTAAGGGAAATACTTCTCAGGAAGCAAAAAGAGAGTGCGCATCCCTTCTGCTATGTGACCACATAGTGACGATGACACTGTCCAAAGCTCAGGCAGCCTAGAGAGTAAGGCCTAAGTGCCAGATGGATAAAGAGGAGGAGGGGGTGGGGTAGCATGCTGTTCCCTGAGCACCCACTGCCCTGGCCACTTCACACAGAGCAGGCCCTGGGTGACAGGAAACAAGGTGCTTGCTGTTACTCTTTGTGTTTTGCTTGAATACATGACGGAGTTAGAGCAGTAAAGACACTTACCAATGTGTAATTGCAGCTTATGAGGAAGTGTGGCCCCTGCTCACACTCAGAATTTCTACAGACCATGAATCGCCTCACGTCCCCTCATCTTTTGTCATTTTATGTAATCAAATGCTATGGGTTAAAGTAAAAATAGAAACAAACAGCTCCAGCCTGTGGGCAGTGCAGCCAGAGCTGGTCCCTCACACCTGACTCCGACTCTGACTAGGCTGGGTATGAGAGTGTCACTCACCCGCTCAAGAAGGCAGCCCTGTGCTCCTGGGAGAACAGGCCTGTCAGCAAGGTTTCCCTGCAACGTTCTCCCCTCTACAGGGTGACCCAGGTCTCTAGGCCAATTCCTGCATTCTCCTTAGCCAGAAGGCCAAGAGTAGGCTGAGGAGAGAAACAGCAAAGAACTTCTCTTGGAAGCTAAGAGGACTGCTACTGTCCTAGGTTTCAGAGAAGACTGGTGTCTTCACATCCTTGCAATCACGAGTCAACTCATGAGACAGGCAGGGACATGAATGAGTCAACAAGGCCCAGAAAGGGGGAAGGGTCAGAGGTGGGCAGTGTCACTTCCCGGTCCTCATTGTGGTCACTTACAACAAGACCACTTGCAGGAGCCCTCAGGTGTGAACCCCAGGAAGCTCTGGTTTCTCAATCATGGAGGAGAGGCCCCTTGAAAGAACAGGGGCGGCGAGGTCTAGTGGGAAAGCAGGGGCTCTGGGACCATCTGGCTCTTCTGGGCTAAGCTGTTTCTCTTCCCTGAGTCTTGGTTTCCTCATTTGTAAAGTGGAACTGACCATTGCTATTGCACAGGTACACTGTGAAGCCCCAGTGATGGCAGGTGAGTGTGAGGGGCCTGGCGCTGTTATCTGACAGGCGGTTGGGGCTTACCGTCCAGGGTGGCGCACGGGGCAAGGCCTTAACAGCCGCCAGAGCAGTGAGAGTCTCACACATGATAGCACAGCCTCCTTGTGCTTAGAGGTATGGCAATGCGAGTACACCGTCCCCCCCCACCAACACATACAACCTCTTCTAGGTGAGCCCGAAAAGCAGAATAATCATGGCATTTCTTGTGTCCCCTGAGGTATGCTTCTCAGCCCTGACCAAACACAGGCTCTGTGACACGCCAAGGCTACTCACCGGCTCGATTTTCAGAGCGTTTCGGTAGCTACCGAAGAAAGCAGCCTGGGCCTTGAGGAAGGCTCTGGCCACACCATCCCCAGTGGTTGTGGAGACCTTCTTCAGCCTGTTCTTCAGTGAAGAGATCTGGTGATGAAGAGAAAGAAAACACAGGTTGAGGACAAGGTCAAAGAGGGGTAGCTGACTAAGCCCAGTACATGGAGCCCTGGAAATTCCTACAAGTGGCAGGATCCATTTGATAGCTCAGTTACCCAGAGGACAAAAACATGTTCACGCTGCGTGCAGTGGTGCGCACCTGCAATCCCAGCTACCTGGGAGGCTGAGGCACGAGAATCGCTTGGACCTGGGAGGCGGAGGTTGCAGTGAGAGATCGCGCCACTGTGTTCCAGCCTGGGTGACGGAACAAGACTCAGTCTCAAAAAAAAAAAAATCTGTTCAAAATTAGGGCATGTTTTTGAAATTAAACAAGTGTTGTTCCTATTAGAACACATCTAATAAAAACAAAAACAATTTTTAATGACTTATTCCATGCCAGGTAAGCACTTTTGCATTCATTTTACAATTTAGTGACTTTAACAATCCAGTGAGGAAGGGATTAATGCTTCCATCTTACAAGGGTGAAGCAGCCTCAGGGAGGTTAGGCTACATACCTAGAAACAAACTCAAGACATGGCCGCATTCCCGTCGGTCTTGTAGTCTGAGCCCAAACTCAGTGAGTTCCCATTCTTTCCCTCTTAGAACTACTTACAAACATTAGAATAAAGGCTTTTTTACATTTCTCACACATCACACTCTAAAGGAAGTGTGGCAGCTTCTATTAATAGACACATACTCAAGAGGTCAAAACAAAGACAAGGAGGTGATGGTAATGGGAAAAGAAGCAGGTAACAGATTTGGTATATAAATGTAAGCCATAAGTCTTACATGGTGGCTAAAAATGGGCTTGAATTTGACTTAAAAGTCTCCTAGCAGCCAAAGCAAAGGGGCAAATCTGAAGGTTGTGAGATTCTACAGGTCCAAATACTACAAAGGGACCAGCTAGGAAAGACAAAACTTGGGATAAAATAGAAAATTAGATTTAGGTGGTCCATGAATCCTTTGCAGATTTTTAGTATGAATGAGTGTGAGTAAAGATGATTTTTTTGGGCACAGGATCCACAGCTTTCCTCAGATTCTTAAAGGTACCTGTGACTCTAGAAATATTAAGAATCACTTGCTGAGAAGTCTGGCGCAAAAAATCTGACCTGGGAAGGACTAGATATACTTTAGAAATGATCCATGCAGATTATGTCTTGTTCCCAAGCTTCTGATAAGAAAAATTTTTGATAGCTTATTGAGATTTATTTCACATATAAAATTCATTCATTTAAAGTATACAGTTTGGTGGTTTTTAGTAGTCACAAGATTGTACAACTAACTACTGCTAACTTTAGAACATTTTTATCATCCCCAAAAGAAACCTCATGCTTATTAGCTGTCACTCCCCATTCCCTGCCAATCCTACCCCACACCAGACCCCAGCAACCACTCACCTTCCGTTTCTACAGGTTTGTCTACTCTGGGTATTTTATACAAATGGAATTGACAAAAAGCAGTCTTTTGCTATCAGATTATTTCCCTTAGCACAATGCTTTATGAACAAGATTCATCCATGTTGAAGCATGTGTCAGGACTTCATACTTTTTATGGCTAAATAATATCCCACTGTATGGACAGACCACATTTTATCGATCTGTTCATCAGTGGATAGCCATTTGGGCTGTTTCTACTCTTGGTTGCTATGAAAATTCATGTATAAACTTTTGTGTGGAGACAACAGAGATTTTCAAGTGACAATATGAAAAGCAAAAATCCTCTGCCAAACATTATGCAATGAAAACAAGCTGGAAGGATACACAAAATCACCAAGCACAGTGCTCAGTACATAGGAAGCCATTAATAAATATGAACTGAGTACAGGGAAAAAAATCCTATACTGTTGGTAAAGGGCATACCTCACGTTTGGACAGTAAGCTGTGTAAAGATGGGACTGATGTCCTCCTCTGATAAGTCAGAAGCCATGGGGACGTGCCCAGCACTTTGGGAGGCCATGGCAGGAGGATCGCTTGAGGCCAGGAGTTCAAGACCAGCCTGGGCAACACAGTGAGATCCCATCTCTATAAAAACTATAAGATTTAGGCAGCCATGGTGGCACACGTCTATAGTCTCAGCTACTTAGAAAGCTGATATGGGAAGATTGATTGAGCCCAGTAGTTTGAGGTTGCAATGAGCTATGATTGCACCATGGCACTGCATCCTGGGTAACAGAGCAAGACCCTATCTCTAAAAGTAAAAAGCCCTGGGAACATACACTGGGGGAGTAGCTACCCCACCTCTACTCCAAGAGGGCACCATGGAAAACAATCTCCCTTTGGAAACAGTTTGAAGTCTATCTCAACATCTCGGTATCTATAACTGGTTTATACAGCCTCTCCTCATCAGGGACACATAAGCCCCAGCCCCACAGTGGTGACAGCCCCTGAGGAGCAAGGCCACTGAGCACACAGGCTGACTCTGCCATGGACTTTCAACTCCAAAGAGAAGTATGAAAAAGAAGCATCCTCTATTAAAATGCTAAAAATACTACCCACTCTCTGCTCCTGCCCCCAAAATAATAATAAAAATCCTGCCCCTCCCAGGGACTGCAGTGACATTTCCATCCTTTGAAATGGTGCAAGCCACTGTCGCTCTCCTTCTGGCTCCTCAAAGGCCTTGGGCCACCTGTGCCGCAGATTATTCCTCACTTAACCTTCCCTGGCCTTTCTCTTTCATTCGGGAGGTGTTTAATTACCTTGGATTCACAACGCTGCACTTCAGGTGAGCCTCTCCTAATGGCCTCATTACCATTTTACACAAAGAGGGAGTCGCTGATTGTAACTGAGCAAATACGAGTGTATTCCTTCCTGCCTGCCCCAGCTGGTCTGAAACTAGCCAAGTGGTCCTGGGCTCCTGATGCCCCTGTGACCACTCGGGCCAGGACTTCTGAAGACCTCCTCTCACCCTGCAACATGGAGAAGCTTTTGTCTTGACCTGCCAGCACTTCAAACTTTGAAACTGCAAGTGTCTGTGCATCTCATCACTGGGGGGTAGCATTTGTCCTTTAAATAAAAGTGAGGGAAGAAAATTTAAGGATTAAATAACAGAGTCATATATCTAAAGCTGAACTTGCCCTCAGTGCCCCTAGGGATGCTGGTCAAATCATCAACACTGGGGTTCATCAGGGGTAATGTGGGTGTGTTGTAAGTGCCGGTGAGGATGGCTTCCTTCTCTAATCAGGTGTCACAGGAGGAAGACAAAGCAAAGAGAGGACAAAACTGAACTCGCCAGCTCCTGTCTAAAGTGCCCTTTCCCCTCTGTTGCCATCTTGGTTACAGCAGCATCATCCAGCCAGTCTCCTGGGCGAGGTGTCAGACGTCAGATTCTCTACTTCCTCCTTTCCCACAAATATTCTCCTCATGTCATCACCACCAACCCGGACAGGCCCTGAATCCAGCCTCCCCTCTCAGTGCCATGATGTTGGCCCCGTAAGTTCAACTCCATCACCCTCTCTGGCCCAGACTAGTGGAGCAGTTTCCTCGGTGGGCCTTCCTCTGCTTTCAGTTTCTCCTCGATGCCATCCACCCATATCTGTCCTAGTAATCTTGGAAAAATCCAAATCTAATCACTTTGATCCTCCATCAAAACCCTTCAGTGCTCCCGGCTCTTCACCATCATTGCCTTCAAAAAACATCCAAACTTCCACGAGTAATGTCCTCAATCAGCCTTGCTTCCAACCATTTAATGTTAACCAGAAGCACAGGCTGCTCTCCAGCCCGTTCCCATCTCAATAACTCAGTCCTGGTTGTCTCTTGCCCCTTTCTGTCTGGCTTGTGAACATCTATTCAACTTCTGAAAGACCATCCAAGTCTCCATCAATGGGGGCCTCTGAAATACACTATCCCACATCCTCACCAGGAAATATCGCATAGCTGCTAAAAAGGACACAGCAGTACTCTACCAACTGACACAAAAAGATGTCCATGAAATACTGTCGAGTGGGGAAAAAAACATGCAAGTTTCAGAGTAACACGTACAGCATGAATCATTTAAAACTATATATAAATATATATGCAGTAAAAATCTAAAATGCTACATTACCAAACTTGAACCATGCATGATTGTTTTGATTATCCTTTATAAAAAAGCATATGTTACTTTTATAATAAAGAATTAAAATGAGGTATTTTTCTTTAATAGTCAAATTACCCATCGCCTTGGGTTAAGGGAAAGAGGGGATCCAGATGTCCCCCCATCTGTGAAACATGCCCTGACCACTAAGTCTGGGCCTCCTTGGACTGAGCAGGTGGTTCCATGGTGAGCTGCAGTTTCTACCTCCTTTCCTGATGGACTGAGTTCCCCGCAGGGCCAGCAGCCAGCACAGTTCTTGGCTCAGTGTACTCATGCAGCACTTTCTGCTGAATGAAAGAATGAATGAGCAAGTGTTTGACATTGTGAAAGGCATTTTCAGTGGCTGAGCCTCTCTGCTTGGAGGAAAGTCTAGGATCACATTCTTTAGTGATGGATCATTAGAAGAAACTGGTCTCTGTTGGAAAGGATGGGAGGAGAAAGTGATATTCATTCTCCTTTTGCAGAAAGTCATTGCTAAGACACAACCACAATGGCAGGAGAAATGAACATCTGCATGCTGAATGAGTTAAAGGGAACGAGATTGATCTTATACAACCACAAACTTACCACATCCAGTAGCACACACAGTATTGCCCCTGACCCCTCCTTGACCTGACTCTACCTGTTCCTCCTTTCAGTGGTCACTGTTCCCAACCTCTCAGGCCCCTGGGCTTCATTTACTCCTCTGTCTCCACTGCACTTCTCAGGCAGTAGAGCATAGAGTTTGAATCATAGAAACCTAGGTCTAAGATTGAAACCCTGGCTTCCCTACTTTCTTAACCTTTCTGAGCTTTAGTTCTTTGGCTGTAAAATGAAGTATGTACAACATATATACACTGTGAGGAGTAAAATATAATGAATATAAAATGAAGAATGGATGTAGCAGAGTGCCTAGCTTTTTTTTTTTTTTTTAGTTTAGATTCATCTTCTACCAGTACTATTGTAACAATCTTTGAGCTGGGTGTCTCTTCCTCTATTCTCTTCCTAGTCTAATCCATCCTTTGCATTGAATTACGTTCCTAAAACCAGAGGATATATCATGTCATTCCCTCTAAAATGTTTAGTGGCTCCCAACTGCGAATATGATAAACTCGAATTCCTTAGCACAATACTGAAGGCCTGTTACGGGCTTGGCTCAAGCTCAATTTGTACCTTTGTCTTCTACTTGATTTCAAAGGCCTCAAAACCCATTCCTAAGCCTGGGATATTCTTTATAGTATTCTCTAACAAAATCTTTTTATTAAAAAATAGAAGCCTCCAACTTTGTCGGAACAAATAGCTCAATAGCTCTTTCTCAGGGCACGATGGCCTAATCCTTTGTTGACTCCTAATCTTTGCGGGTCCCATGCTGCAGATGTGCTGGGAATGGCACTGCAGAGGAGGGAGGGCCTGACTCCCAAGTACTTCCGGTTTAGCTCCTACAGATCGGCTACAAGTTAGCTTATTACTACTTCGAAAGGGGTTCTCACATTGTATAAACCATCATTCTATTCCTTAGGCCTTTATATTCCAGCAGTTTACATGTCTTTCTCCCCAGGAGAATGAAAATAACCCTTTTAATACATATTAGTCCTCAACAAGTAGAGTTTTCTTCCTTTATCACTTGGTTGCAAATTCTGGGGACTGGGAGTGGAGGGGTAAATGATGGCATACTATTAAGTGTCCACCTCTAAGACAATCCTATCTATCTCTTTCCATCAATGCTGACACCTTAAGATTTCTCAGCTAGTCTCCACTGCTCTGAAGAAAATGACTGAAGCCGTAGCCTGGCCTGCAAGGCCCTGTTTAATTTGGCCACAGTCTCTTTCAGATGACAGGCTCTTGAGTCCTCCTTTGTGGCTTCAGCCACCCCACCGGGCTTCAGTCCCACCGGCTTCCCCCTTACCCCAGGACCTTTGCATAGGTTATTTTCAGTGTGGAGTGCTCTCACCCACCATTGCCCCCGCTCCCCGCTGCCCCCCCTCCACCCTACTTGTCTAGAATTCTGCATTGTCCAACAGAACTTTCTGCAAGGATGGAAATAATCTTCTGTCCAGTGCCATCCAATATGCTAGCTACTACTGAGTACTTGAAATGTGGCTAGTGTGACTGAGAAACTGAAACTTTTATTCTATTTAATTTCAATCAATCTAAATAGCCATGTGTGAACAGTGGCTACCATATTGGACAACACAGGGCCCTAGGCTGACTACTGCTCATCCTTTAGGTCTCAGCTCAAATATCACTTCCTTAGTTGAACCGCATATTCTACACTAAGATTCCCCTATTATGCACCCTCACTGTGTCTTTCCTAAAATTAGGGACACAACAATGCATAATGATGCATTCTGCAAGAATCCAATTAATGTCTCTTTTTTTTTTTTTTTTTGAAATAGAGTCTCATTCCACCGCCCAGGCTGGAGTGCAGTGGTGCATCTTGGCTCACTGCAACCTCTGCTTCCTGGGTTCAAGCAATTCTCCTGCCTCAGCCTCCCAAGTAGCTGGGATTACAGGCATGCCCCACCATGCCCAGTTAATTTTTGTATTTTTAGTAGAAACAGGGTTTCACCATGTTGGCCAGACTGGTCTCAAACTCGTGACCTCAAGTGATCCACCCCCATCGGCCTCCCAAAGTGCTGGGATTACAGGCATGAGCCACCACGCCCAGCCCAATGTCTGTCTATTCTATTAGACTGACCAGTCTAGGAAGGTCCATGTCCATCTTCAGTGCTGGTGCACCTCAACCAGAGGTACAGTTCTGAAAGTCTGGCTTAAGTTAGTCTGTGCAGGGGGTCCTGCTTCTCTTTCCTGGGAATTGCATTAACTGCTGGGTGTCACAGATGGAGTTGAAAGATTTTTTTTTTTTTTTTAAATTACAAATTAAACACCCAGCAGCAGGTGTGGAGGGGCAGGCCATAGAGTCACATTTTCCTCCCTGCTTTAAGGACTAAGGCAAGTTGATTAATTCTTCCTTACCTGAACAAACTAGGCATCAAGGCTTTGTTCTAAAATCCCATAGGGAATGTGTGGGTCTGGAGAGGGGAGAAGGGGTTGGTTGTTTTCCCATCATCAGGGGCACATAAACATTGGCTTCCTCTGCCACTTTCACATTGGCAATGAGAAATGGCAAACTGTCATTTCCATTACATATGTGTATCTACCTATGCCTTCCTTAGTTCTTGCCTCAAATTCAAAACAAAAAGTCTTAATATGTAAAGGCAATAACACCCTCATCTCTTTCCCAGTAAGAACAAGTAATTTGTCAGGAGAAACAAACAGAAACTAGTATTTATCAAGCACCATACTAGTTCCCAAATGCCATGACAAGTATTTTCATATCCAGCATTGTATTAAAATTTCAGAATAAATGGTCTACATAGACACAGCTATCCCCACTACACAGATGAGGAAACTGAGACCCAGCTCCACATTACATTGACAGTAAGGCAAAGGCAGAAGTCAAAATCAAGTTCAAGTCTTTCTTACTCTAGAGTCTGTGCCAGTCCGCTGATTCTCACTGTTGCCAGGGTTTCTTAGACCAGCAAATTAGATATGTTCATGAAACTGGTTTATTTTTTCCCTGATTTAATATATCTCCATTATTGTTTCCTCTCATCCCTTGCTTTTCTGTTTCTTTCTTGAGAACATGGTTGTACCTTGACCTCAGCTGGCTTTTTTTCTTCTGCAACCCATTTTCCCCTCAAAGATCCTGGTTCTCCATGGAGGAGTGAGGGCTGTGCTATTTATGTGGAGCTCTAAGCTGGAGCTGGCTATGACCCTACCAGCCCAGGTCTCTGTTCCCTCCCTCTCTCCTGACAACTTGTGGGCTGTGTATATGTCAGAAAGTTCGTGGCGAGAGTTAGAATTCTTGGCAGCTTTTGTCAGACAAAAGGATCCATTTTCTTTATGTGAATGGCTACTTCGTTATGTGCTATAGAGGCTTTGCTGAGCATCCCATGAATAAGCTATCGAATCCTTAGAATGACATCCTTGGAGGATAAAAGTGCGATTTTAAAACAAAACCAAAAAAGGCCCGTTTCCACTATCTGCCAAATAAAGCTCAGGAGGAGTCTTGCCCACACATGTGCACTCCAGCCCCTCCCCATGAGTTTAATTTGAGTATCTCACCATTTGAAACAGAAACACACAGTAGCAAAGACTTTTATGTTTTTCTATTTGTAAATCTTAACTTCCTCCAAATACTTTTTTTTTTTTTTTTGGCCTAGAGTAAGTGAAATTATCTTTGTTTTCCTTATACAACAATTTAGCTTTAACACACTACACATGTGCGCACACACACACACACACACACACACATATACACATACACACACACACACACAATTAATGTAGCTAGAAAATCCTACCCAAGCTACAGGAAACCACAAGATCTGAGCTCAAAGCAAATGTGTATTTATATTATTAGGTGGTCATTCAATAAAGAGATTGCTTCTAACCAAATATGTGCATGCATGTATGCATACACATACACACACATATATCTATCCGGGGAGTCTTTTCAAAGAAGGGTTTTCTCCCCATACTTCTGGCAGTTCAGGTTTAAAGGTCAGATTTAAACTATCACCATGTTTCACAATGCAATCTGTGCAGTGCCGCGTAATGAAATGGTTCAGTAAAGGTGCTCATGGAAATTCTTTTAATTAGGTCTAAGGCTTTTCAGTTGTCAACATGAATAAACCAAGAAGCATTCTCTTGCAAACATAACACACAAAATTAAAGTGTAAGTTACCTTTGAAAAAACTGATACGCACTTGTAAAAGGAAACTTATATGTTTTTTACAACACGACATCCACCAATTTAAAAAAAAAAAGACCAATATCTTTCAACAACAAAATGAACTGCAAACTAAAAATAAAAGGATTGCTCTATTTCTAATGAACCAGAACACTAATGCCTTTTCTAATGAAAAGTATATGGAGGAAGACTAAAGTTAATCATAATTAAAAATGTTTACAGAGAGACTAACGACTTTCTTCATGAGCAAAAGCCACCTTTCCATTTAACTATAATTAATTCTACAGATCAGCAGTATCTCAGTCACACTTGTGAATGTCCCACAATGACTCTGGCAAATTGAATGACATCTATTAAAAAGGAACCAAAATGCACTTCTGCCCTCAGAGCCACTATCTGAGGCCCAAAAGATGAGCACATCACAGCAGGAACATCATCAAGATGCCTGCTTTCCAAAGTCTTGTGAACAAACTAAACCACATAGGTTTAGAAATTTTAACCATCAAAGCTAGAAATGGAAATTCAAAAAACTACAAGAAAACAGTAGGTTGCTCAGGGGAGTTAAGCTGTAGTTACACTGAGCTTTGAAAGAAAAGCAAAACTAAATCTATTCCAATCATCACCAGGAGTTCAGATTTAGATAAATACAAAGGTGTTCACAAACTTCAGACTTGACTGGGAATGAGACAACTCAGATGGAGCAATGGCAGCATGTCATAAACATGCGTAATAATTCAATGTCTTGGTTGATCAACCAATGAATGTATGTCTAGTGAATTCTAGGAGAGAGGGGACCACACTCCACAATATATTGATTTACTCTGAGCTCAGACAGATCCGAGTTCAAATTCTGACTCTGCTCCTGGCTATTATCTGGATGCCTCTAGGCAAGTTACTTAGCCCCTTTTCTTCATCTATCAAAAGGGGATAAAGTACTTTCCCCTCCTTTTTTTGCAGGATTGTTATGTAGATTAAA
This sequence comes from Cebus imitator, assembly GCF_001604975.1. Classification (NCBI taxonomy): domain Eukaryota; kingdom Metazoa; phylum Chordata; class Mammalia; order Primates; family Cebidae; genus Cebus; species Cebus imitator. Next base: position 2,771,940 of record NW_016107521.1, on the reverse strand, counting down.
TGTCAAGATTTTCAAAGCCCCTAGCACAGTGCCTGGCACACAGTAGGAGCCTAATCGATAGTGACTATTCTTTTGCACTAGCTCAACTCCAAAGCCAAAAACTACCCAAGCCTTTATTTTAGCATCAAAAAGAATCATGAGTTCACAATTAACATTTTCTAGGGCATCAATTACTGAAATGTCACTCATTATGCTGAGCCTAGTGGATTTATTTAGTGACCCAAAATTGGTGTGTATTTGGGAGTTAATGAAGAGCTTGGTGTTTACAAAGATAAAAGTGGGGTTTGTCTCAGCCACAATCCTGGGCTGAATGGATATAGATTTCCCTGCTTAGGGATGTGGCCAGGCTGGATTCATGGTGGATCACATGGATACATCCACACAGAGCGAGCTATCTCCCAAGGGGATCCGGGCATCTCCACCTCCTCAGGGGAGAAAAAAAAAAAAATAAAACAGGAAGGGGGGTGGGAAGTGTGTATAATAGATGTGTTTCACAGTGTCCCCGCTGTGATGAACAACTTGATCCACTCACAGTTCCAAACACATGATGCATAAAAGAGCTGACAGAAATTCAATTCTTGCAAAGAAAAGCATCTGCTCTCTAGTGGGAACGGCCAAATATTAAGCAGTTTTAAGGCAGGGCAAAGACCTAGAGCAGCACACTTCATTATCTAGATAGCTAGAGTAAAGAAATGCAGAGGATTACAAACGAACGAAAAAGTAGCCAAGATTCCAAGCATTAATTACCCGGAGTAAAATGATTCAAGTTAAATCTTTGTTACGACAAATATTAAACCCAGCTGTGTTTATGTAGCAGTTGTGAAAAAGAAGAAAAAAAAGAAATTCGTGTACAATATCTGTGAGCTCTGCCAGTTAATTGAATTCGCTGGCAGCACTTCCTCCACCACGAGCCAAACATCCTCAAAGATAAAATGTAGCTTTTAAACAGACCTGGGAAAAACAGAATCAAGAAATTTCAACCAATAAAACACAACTCTTTACTGGTATAAAAGTAAAGTAAAATTCAGTAATGAAAGGAAGGAAGTCTCTTAAACATTTACTGCATTCCAAAGCTTGGAATTGCGGTTTATTGCTGAGGTCTCTTCTGATGTCCCACAGTGCTCCTGCTCCAGCATCTTTAATGAAGTCCCATAAACTCCCATAAAATCCTCGATTGTTGACAAATCATACACACACATGCTCAGGGCAAGGCTCACTGAATCACGATGCTCCCTTCCTGAATGAATTAAATTTACAAGTCATGGTATGGACACTATCGCCGAGTGGCCCAAGACAGAACAGGGATGGACAAGCAACTCCTTAAAAGCATGTGGGATAAATGACTGGATGCAGGTCACAGGTCATCCTGAGAATTCTCTCTAGCACACTATCCCCTTACCCCAAGTCCAATATCAGTAGATGTGGGGTGAGGGAAAGCTTTGGTCAGATTCTAGGCACGAGAAAAGCAACAAGAGGTGGAATCTAACACTTGACCCTCAGTCTGGGACTCCTGGTAGCATGAATTTTACCACATCATTGCCTGGATTAACTATCTTAGTGGATGCCCCACTGCCCCAAACTTAAAGCCCAAACTTGTTTTTGTGATGATTCCCAATCTTGTCCCTCCTGTCTGCTACTTGGGTTTCATCTTTTGTCCCTCTCAACCATACACCCTATGTTCTAGCCATAGTAAACTGTTAATTCCTGGTTCACACCTCCAGCCTCCATGCATTCAATTATCAGCCCCGAGTGTGCTTATCATTCCTTTCCAAAAAGGATGACTGTTTCTTACATGTCTCCATGTCCCCATGGCTCAATACACTGAGCATACACCCAAAAAACTTTGGCTAGGCTAAATGAATGAAAAATAATCTCCGTACCTGAACTGGCTATAGACCTGCCCATTTGGGACACAGTCAACTAGAAACATCCAGTCTCCTGTGTATGGAAGCAAAGTTGCCAGTAGAAAGTACCAATGGTTAGAAGAGCAGTGGCAAGAGATGAGGTAAGAGAGATGAGCAGAAAGTGGATTGTAAAGGGCCATATTATGGAGCCTGAATTTCACCAAGAGAAAAGTGAGGCACCACTAAAGCGTTTTCAGTCGGGGTATAGTCTCCATGCTCTGTAATATGCCTTTGTGTATAGCCTGGAGGATGGACCAGGACTGGTGAAGGGGGGGCAAGACTGGCAGTGCTGCCTGCAATCACTCTTCTACTAACCAGCTGGGACCTCACTGAGAGTAAAGGCCGTGTCTCAATCACCTCCATACTCATTATACCCAATATAAAGCCTAGCACATAGTAGGTGCTCAGGAAATGACTGCTGAATGAACAAACATTCTATCAGAAAATACTAGCACAAATGCATGAACATGGTAGAATGATCAAGTCCACAAAAAGGCCTAGTTCCTTGCTTCTGCATCAAATGCATTGTTGACTCACAAGGGAAAGACAGCACAGCAGTTCCTACCAGCCCTGCAGAACATCTCGAGAGTCTGAGGGTTCTGGGCCTTTGAAGAAATATGACATGGAGAAGGCCAGGGCTTGAGATAAACATGAAGTCGGTAAACAGGCCTTTGGATCTAAAAGATGGAGTATTCTTACCATATTTTTCTTCCAAAAGCCACAGCTCAGGAACAATGCAATATTGTCAGTGAAAACACTACATTAGCAACTTTCATGGAACATAGCAAGGTATAAGGCATTGACCTTGCCAACCTCTTTTTTTTTTAGGGTAAAAAAAGCTAACTCAGACAAGATTATAAATTTGAGACTAAATTGTCTAGGCATCTAGCACAAAGCCAGAGCCATCCCACCTCCAAAGTTACCCTTTGCTCATGTACATAAATCATTTGAAATCAGCAGAGCTGTTCTGAAAGCTACTCAATATTGGAGCTCCACCTTTAAAATTAATTTCCCAGGCTGCTTTAAAAAATTAACTTTAAGTCATAACTGATATATAAAGAATGCATACATTTAAAAAGCACAGTCCAATGACTTTTGACCAATGTCTACATGTGTGTAACCACCTCCACAATCAAGAGACAGAACAATTCCTTCACCACAAAAGGTTGTTGGTGCCCCTTGGCAGTCAGGCCCTGCCTCCTCCATCGCAGCCCAAGGCAAGCGCTAATCTGCTTTCACCCACCATACACTAGCTTTCTCCCTTCTATTTTACATAAATTGAGTCCTATAGTGCTGTGTGTCTAGCTTCTTTTGCTCAGTGTGAATTAAGATCCATTCATGTTGTTTGGTGTATCAAAAATTTGTTATTATGGAATGAGTAAATAATTTAAAAAAGGGGATATAATACATTGTTTATCCATCTATCACTTGATAAACATTCTGGTTACTTTCAGTTATTGTTCTCTGTTAATAGAGCTGCCACAAACATTCATGTACAAACCTGTTTGGATATAGTTTCATTTCTCTTAGACAGTATGGGATTGTTGGGTTGTATCGTAGGCATTAAGTTTAACTTCACAGGATATTGCCAAACTGTTTTCCAAAGTAGTTGTACCATATTGTACTCCCATTAGCAGTGATGAGAGTGCCACATAAGTGCTTCCACATCTTTGACAATATTTAGTGTTGCCAGTGTTTAAATAATTTTAAAGTCAGGTTTATTGAGGTATGATTTACATACATTAAGATTCACCATTTTAGTGAATAATTTTATGAATTTTGAAAGATGCATATAGTCACAAATCTATCACCACAATCAAGATACAGACGGTCCATCATCTCCCAAATTTCCCTTGTGCCACTTTTAGTCCTGGCAACCACTCAGCTGTTTCCAGCCCTATAGTTCTGCCTGTTCCAGAATGTTAAATAAATGGATTCTGCCCCTTATCATAATGTATTTGAGATTCATCCATTTTTGTGGAATGGATCAGTAGGTAGTTTCTTCTTATTGATTGTTGAGTAGCCTTCTATTTTATGGGTGTGCCACTGATTGTTTATATATTAACCAGTTGAAGGACGTTTGTACTGTTTCCAGTTTGGGTTGCTAAAAACTTACACATACATAAGTTCTCATTTTCTTGGGCAAATGCCCAAGGCTGGGATCGCTTGGCCATATAGTAAACATATGTTTAAGATATACATTTATAAGAAATTCAGTCTTTTTATTTTAGCCATACCAGTGGGTATGCAGAAGAACCTCGTTGTGACACTAATTTGTACCCTCATGACTAATGATGCTGAGTATCTTTTGATGTGGATATTGGCTACTTGAATATCTTTTTGTGATGTGTTACTTCAAATATTTTAACCATTTTAATTGAGCTATCTTCTTGTTACTCAGTTTTGGAATTTTAAAATATTTTTTGGATAAAAGTCCTTCTTTAGATATAAGTATTGAGAATATTTTATCTCACTTTTGTCTGTGGCTTGCCTCTTCATTTTTTAAGTGATGCTTTTTGGGATAAGTTTTTACCTTTTATGAGGTCCAGTTTATCACTTTTTTATTTATGATGTGTGCTTTTTATGTCCTAAGAAAATTTTACCTATCCCCAATTCATGAGGATTTCTTATTTTTTTCTAGTCATTTGATCATTTTTGCTTCTATTTTTAGGTCTATAATCTATTTTGAGCTAATATTTGCATGAGGTAAAAGTCAAGGCTTCTTTTGGATAGAAAATATGGATATTCAATATGGATATTTGAATGAAAAATATCCATTTTTCAATATGGATATTCAGTGGTTCTAGCATATTTATTGGCTAAAAAGATCCCTCTTCTTTCCCTTTTGAATTACTTTGGTATATTTGTTTAAACATCAATTGACCACTTACGTGTACCCCTAATTCTGAACTTTTAATTTTGTTCTATTGATTTGTATGTCTTTCTACACTGTCTTGATTACTGTAACTTTATAGTAAGTCTTGCAAACAGGTAATATAAGTCCTATAACTTTGTTCTTCTCTTTCAACATTGTTTTGGCTATTCTAGATCTTTTGCATATTCATACACATTTTAGAATCAGCTTGTCAAGTTTATGAAAAAAAAAAAGCCATCTGGAATTTGGGTTGGGATTATATTGAATCTATAGATCAATTTAGGGAAAATTAACATCTTAAAAATATTGAGTAAAAAAATATTGAGTCTTCCAATTCAAAACATGGAATATCTCTCCATTTATTTAGGTCTTTTAAATTTTTTCTCAGAAATGTTTTATAGTTTTCAGGATACAAATCTTCAACATATTTTCTTAAATTTATTCCTAAGTATTTTGTGTTTTATATGCTATTTTAAATGGTACTTTAAAATATCTCATTTTCAATTGCTTGTTACTAGTATATAGAAATACATTTGATTTTTTATATACTCACTTTATCTGCACCCTTGCTAAATTCATTTATGAGAATCCTTAGAATTTTCCATATACATGATCAAATTGTCTGAATAGAGAATTTTACTTCTTTCTAATCGTTAGAGATTTATCTCTTTTCCCTGTCTTAGTGAACTGGTGGGAACCTCCAGTACAATGCTCAACAGAAATAAAGGCAGGTACATTTTTTTCCATTCTCAGAGGGAAAGAAATCAGCCTTTTGTCATTAAATATGATATGAGCCATAGGTCTTTTCTAGATACTATAACAATGAGGATACTTAGTTTTCTAGGAGTTGTTATCATGAATGCTGTTGAATTTTTCCTAATTTTTTTTTGCATATATCTTATTTTCCTTTTCAGTTTATTGATATGATAGATTACATGGTTTTTCAAATATTTAGCCAACCTGCATTCACATCCTTAAAAAACCTTATTATCCTTTTTTATATATTGCTGGTTTCAATTTGATAATATTTTGTTAGAGATTTTTGCATTTATATTGGTTATGTATCTTGGTCTGTAGTTACCTTTTTTTGTAAATTATTTGTCTGGTTTTCAAGTCAAGGTAAACTGACCTCATAAGGTGAGACATCTTTCTTTTACCTCTGTTTTTTGAAAAAGTTGGTGTTAAGATTGTATTAGTTCTTCTTAAATACATGATAGAATTAACCAGGGAGGCTCTCTGGGCCTAGAGTTTTCTTTGTGGGAAAGTTTTAATTACAGGCTCACAATTCTTTAACAGAAATAGTGCTATTTTTCTATTTCTTCTTGAGTCACTTTCTGTAATTCAAGGAATTTGTTCATTTTACCTAATTTGTCAAAATTGTAGACATAAAGTTATTCATAATACTCATTTCTCTCTTTCTCTAAAACAAACTTTTATTTTGGAATATTTTTTAAGATTTACAGATAAGTTACAAAGATAGTGCAAAGAGGACCATATTCTCCTTATCCAGTTTCAGTTTCCCCTAAACAGGGGTGTCCAAGGGGGAGAATTCTGTCATGGGTTCTTAGGTTCTTTCTGGTTGGGCCAGTAAAGCCCCTTTCTCAGCCCTCTTTCCCACTTACTACTAGACAGAGAAACTAAAAGCTATGGCTTCAGGCTGCTAAAACGCTAAAACAAAACAGAACAGCAACAACAAAGCAGGGCAGGTTGGACAAGGTGGCATACCTTATATTACCATCATACATTTATCAAAACTAACAATGGCACATTAGTATTAACTAAACTCCAGGCTGCATTGTAATTTCACCAGTTTTCCATTCATGTCCTTTTTCTATCCTAGAATCCAATCCTGGATGCCACATTGCATGTAGTTGTCATGTGCCCTTAGGTCTCCTCTGGTTTATAACATTCTTTTTCTTTCCTTTGTTATGTCCTCGATGGTTGTGAGAAATGCTAGTCAGATACTTTGTAGAATGGCAGTCCCCAACCTTTTTGGCACCAGGGATCAGTTTTGTGGCAGGCAATCTTTTCACGGACCAGTGGGCTGGTGGGGAGGTGCGACGGAGGATGGTTTTGGGATGAAACTGTTCCACCTCAGATCATCAGGCATTAGATTCTCATCAGGAGCACGAAACCTACATCTCTTGCATATGTAGTTCACAATAGGGTTCACGCTCTTATGAGAATCTAATGCCACTGCTGATCTGACAGGAGGTGGAGCTCAAGTAATAGCTTGCTCTCTGCTCGCCTCCTACTGTGTGGCCCGGTTCCTAACAGGTCATGAATTGGTACCAATCCACAGCCCAGGGGTTGGGGATCCCTGTTGTAGAATGTTCCCAAATTTGAGTTTCTCAGAAGTTTCTGCCATGATTAGAGTGGATTTTTGGAAAAAATATCACAGAGGTGAAGTATCCTCATTACATTACATCAGTGATTATATGATATCCACATGACATCACTGGTGATGTTAAAATTGATCGTTTGGTTAACATAGTGTCTGCCAGTTTCTCCACTAAAGTTACTCTTTTTGTCTTTACATACACTTTTTTTTTTTTTTAAGGAATAAATAAAGTCTAGCCCACACCCAAGTAGGGGGTCAAGAGAAAATTAAGTCCCTTTTTCTGGCCAGAACAGTATTTACAAATATTATTTGGTATATATCTACAAGGATGATTTGTTTCTCTGCCCCCCAGCTCTCTTTTGATTAGCATTTGACTGGTATATCTTTTCCATCTTTCATCTATTTGACTTTTCATATTTAAAGAAGAATTCTTATAGAAAACATACAATTGGGTCTTGCTTTTTTATATAGTAACCTCTGTAAATTGGAGTATCTAGACAATGTATGTTTAATTAGTAACCAACACAGTCGAATAAATCTACCATCTTGCTAACTTTTCTATTTGTTCCATCTGTTGTCATGTTTATTCTTTCCCCATAAAATGTTTTGGACCTTCGATATTGGCTTATTATCTATGTATCTGTCTTATTTTTTTCTCCCTTAGTGGCCCTTGTAAAGTTTACAATATAAATCTTTAACTTTATAAGTGTACCTTCAAATAGCATTATGCCAGTTTTCGTATACAGGTAACACCAGAACCTTTAAACAGCAAACTTCTATTCTCCACCTGCTACAGGTATCACCACCAGTAGAATATTTCCACTGGTATTAATTTTACTTGAAATAACCTTTTTAGAAATTAAAGATGAGAAAATAAGTTTCTTACATGTATCTGTATATTTACTATTTCTGGTTCTCTTCACTCTCTTACACTTCAAATTTCCCTGTAATATCATTTTCCCCCCACAAAGAACTTCTTTCTACATTTCTTGTAATGCAGGTCTGCTGACAATGATTTCTCCCATTTTTTATTTGTCTGAAAAAATCATAGTTTTGCCTTCTTTTTTTTTTTTTTTTTTTTTTTACATGGAGTCTTGCTCTGTTACCCAGACTGGAATGCAGTGGTACAATCTTGGCTCAGTGCAACCTCTGCCTCCCGGGCTCAAGCGATTCTCCCATCCTAGCCTCCTGAGTAGCTGGGATTACAGGCACTCACCATCATGCCTGGCTAATTTTTATATTTTTGTAGAGATGGGGTTTCACCACATTGGCCAAGCTGGTCTTGAACTCCTGACATCAGGTGATCTGCCCATCTCAGTGCTTTCATTTTTGAAGGATATTTTCACTGGATATAGGATTCCAGGTTGATAAAAATTATCTTTCATTACTTTAAAAATGTCATTCCATTGTCCTCTGCCTTAAATGGTTTCTGGCAATAAGTCTCCTATAATTACTTCTCGTATCTTTTTCTCTGTGGATAATTTTAAGCTTTTTTTTGGTTTTCAGCAATTAATCAAAATGTATCTTTGTGTGGTTTTGTTTGGGTCCATTGTGTTTCAGGTTTGATCTTGGAGCTCTGAGTATTATTTCATCAAAACTGAAAAAAAAATCAGCTATAGTCTTTTACAATATTTTTTCCATCTTTCCTGACCTTCCTTACCTTCTGGGACTCCAACTGCATGTATGTTAGCCCACTTGATACTGTGCTATAGGTTCATTGAGTTTAGTTAACTGTTTCCAGTCTTCTTCCTTTCTCAGCTTCATATTGAGGAGTTTTTACTGCTCTATCTTCAAATTCACTAATGTTTTATTTAGTGGAATCTCATCTCCTCTTAATCCCGTAAGTGATTTTTTTTTTTCATTCCAGGTATACTTGTTGCCTATAGATGTTCTCATTCATTTTTTTTTTTTTTTTTATATCTTCCATCTCTCCCTTCATTTAATCAGGTCTTCCTTTAAATTCATGAACATACTTATAATCTTCATCATATCTACTCTAAAGTCTTTATCTGCTATTTTATCGTATCTGTCACTTCTGAGTTTGGGGCTATTGACTAATTTTCCTCTTGTTAAGGGTGACATTTTCCTCATTCGCAACATGTCTTGCACTTTTTAAATAAGATGTTTGATACCGTGAATGATATGTTATTGAATATTGGATTTTGATGCCTTCTTTTAAAGAGGGTTGAAGTTTATTTTGACACCAGGTTAGATTTCTTGCACATCAGTTTGATCTTTTAAAGGCTTCTTAAAAAAGAACTAAGTTTGTTTAAAACTTTTTATTGAAGTTTAACGTATACACATAAAAATGCATACACCGTTGGTGCTTAGCTTGACAAATTCTTCCCCATGTAACTGGTACTCAGATTAAAATCCAGCACATTATAGGACCTCTAAAGCCCTCTTCTGTGCCTCTCAAAGCTTAATTTTAAGCTCTTTCAGGGCAGGGCTAAAATTGTCTTTTTAGCTTGTTTAGGTGTACTATCAAGACATGCCCTATCAGTGTCTCTTATCATTGTCCTGAATGATCAACAAGATCTCTGACTCTGGTTAGTCAGAACTTGAAGGATTCCTAGACTTGTGTGAGCTCTGATAACAGTTCATCATATAATTTCCTGTCAGAGTTTTACCCTATGTATGGGCAGATTGGTCTTTGGTAGGTTTGTCAATTCGGGTTTCTGGAGCTCTTCGGCTGAATAGCTCCCTCGTATCTGATACTCTCACCTGCAAATTTAAACCATTTTCTCTTTAAACTGTTCTTTAACCTTTTAGCTCTCCAAGACTGTTGTGCTTTGCTGGGGGGAATTCCCCTTCTAGTACCAGTATCCAGAAATGCCTCAAGGCAGAAAGCCAGTGGGCCTCACCTCACTGGCTTCCTTTGACTCAGGGATCACAATCTTGTCTTGTCTGTTGTCCAACATGTGAAAACAGCTGTTTTCATATTTGTCCAGAGTTTTAATTGTTAATTGTGGGAGGATTAATCCAGTTCCAATTATTCCATTATGGCTGGAGAGCAGTGGTGCAACCACAGCTCATTGCAAACTTGAATTCTTGGCCTCAAGCAATCCTCCCACCTCAGACTCCCAAAATGCTGGGATTATAGGTATGAGCCACCATGTCTGGCCCAAAGCCTCTTTTAATAAAGTTTCCAGCATAGATGTTTTACAAGATTTCATCTACCATAATAACCCAATCCACATGTGCCTTCCATCCTTCCACCTATCTATTCAGTGGCTGCTAGATCCTTGGAAAACAAAGATACATAAAACTCAATCACTGCTCCCCCCAGAAACTCACAAGTAAAAGGGAAATGGGTAATAAATTAGTACAATGACACAAGGTACACAAGGGGGTGTAGGGACATAGAGAAAGATATGGTCTAATCTATGTGAAGATCAGGAAAGATTCTGTGTGTGCGCGTGCATGTGTGTGTGCGTGCATGTATGCATGTGTTTGTGTGTGTGTGAGAGATTAACTACTTGAGAGCAGGTCTTGAAGAATGAGTAAGAGATTAACAGATGAGGTTAAGACATTTGGGACAAAAGAAACTCTGTACACAAAGCATAAAGTTATGAAACAACATGTAAATTTGGGACAACTATTAAAAGTTCTGAAAACTTACAGTACAGAGTTTAAAGCAGGGAGGGGAAAGAACTAAAACTATGGAAAAACAGAAACAGGAGGATATCATGAGGGGGCCTGAACGCCATGCTGATCACAATTCACATCTGTAATTCATCATTATCAGCTACTATCTATCGTGCTGATAGGATATATCTTTTAAATATATTATCTACATTACATTTAATTCTCAAACAACCTTATATGGAAATTAGGGCTTAGACAGCTTAAGTAATTTTGGCCAAGATCACATGGACACTAAGTGAGGAAGCAAGGATGTGAAAACAGGTCTGTTTGATTTCAAAGGGAACTTGCCTTGAATCTCCAGGTAATGGGAAGTTATAGGAGAATTGCCTATGTCCTTAAATTTTTTTTTGAAAAATTACATTCACTGATGGAACAGTTTTAGGTAGGCAGGAGATACAGTTTATGCTTTTAGAAAGGTCACTCTGGAGCATGAGGAGGAAGGATTGGAGGGATGAGGCTGGAGTCAGGTGAGCCAGCTGGTAATAATGCAGAAGGAAAACAAAAGCTTAGATTAGGTGGTGTTTAGGAGAGATGGGGAAGAGGATGTGGATCTGCCAAATGTTTAAGAAGCAGAATCTGTCAGAGTAAACACATAGCTTCAGCAAAATGGGAGATTTTGAGGTCAATGATGGATAGCCTGAGACACTAAAATTACCAGGTCCTATGCCAAATGCAGGGGACACAAAGACGGGCAGGGCATGATTTCTCCTCTGGATAGCCCATGTAGCATCACAGAATCCAAGCTGTGAATTCCATCGAAATACAGTAAATACCTTACAGGCCACATCTCCCTCCATTACAGTCTTCAGAATCCTTAATGAGTATAGAGGCCCAAGCGGGAAACCACTGCTGTAGAACATTCTCAACCCTGTTACAAACGAGCTTGCATACAGGAGGTCCCATTTGTGCAGGCTGAGACTGTCAGGACATGGAGGTTATTAACTGTCCCCCAATCTTGTCTATAATTATCAGCAACAATTTTATTAAAAACAAATGCAGGTACAATTTCTTGAATGCTGACAACATGCAAGTACTGTGCCAAGCATTTGATAATCATTACCGTAAGTATTTGCCACAATAATCCTCAGAGCAGGCCTGGTACTCCTCTTTTAATGTGGAAAACTGAGGCTCAAAGAGGGAAAATAACTCACCCAAGTTACTTTGGTTCCCCGAAGCTACTTCATTTATCATTTAAAAGGCATCTTGGAATCTGCCATCTTCAGAAAGACTCCATTATTCTCCCCAAATTTTGTTACTCTCTCTCCTAGGCCCTTCTGTGCCCGATTGCTATTTCCCTGTGGTCCCTATTATGCTATACTGTAATAGATATGTAATTGATGTATCTGTTTCCCTTACTGACATACAATCTTTGAAGATCTGCTTTCTCTTTGCTGCTCAGTGGCAGCACAGGGTCAGAACAGTGCAGGTGGGACCAGTCAGTCCACTCCATGCTTTCTGAGCTGCCAGTCACTCATCTCATGCTCCCCAGGGCCCTTGGCCATTTCCCGCACCTAACAGACCTCAGGTTCACTTCCCACGTTCACTAGGCAGTTGCCAGGTTCATACCTAAGATATCCGTGGCTTCAAGAGGTGTATGTCCACTGAAAGGAAACAGGGATGACAGCCTCAGATTTCTTGGACCAAAAGAACTCAAATTATATCTAGTAGTCCCTAGGGTATCAACCATGTACCCTGTCCTGACATGATGCTTATACCTCACAGGTCCTCATGCCTGTCTGACACTTTAATTTTTCCTAAGTTCTGTCATCTCTTCCTGTCTCAGAGGGAGGCGGGATACACAGAGTAGAGGCAGCATAGACTGGAGGTTCAGTCTCAGCTGTGCCCCTAATCACCTACAGGATTTAAGGAAAGGCACACGCTCTCTGAGGTTCTCTCCTTTCTGTAGAAAGGAGAGATCACCTGTTCCACAGGGCTACAAAACTAACTGAATGACATCCTGAATGTGGAAGACACCTAGTAGGGCAGAGGGGCCACGTGGCTCTCTGGACCCACAGGGTTGAGTTCATGCCTTGGCTCCACCTCTCTCTAGCTCTGTGGGTCAAGTGCGAGTAAGGGAAAAGACCATCCTCAGAGTGGCATGAAAAGTAAATGAGAGGTCAGTGATGGGAGCTCAGTGCAGTAAGCCAGCAAATGGCAGCCACTGCTGAATTATAAGTGGAGCACTGCTGTAGAACACAAATGACTCCCCCAGAATCTCACAGTGGGTTAGGTGTAGAGAAGTTTGAAATCCTGTTATGGCTGGGCACAGTGGATCATGCTTGTAATCCCAGCACTCCGGGAAGCTGAGATGGGCAGACTGCTTGAGCCCAGGAGTATGAGACCAGCTTGGGCAACACAGCAAGACCCTGTCTCTACAAAAAAGTAGCTGAGCGTGGTGGCATGCGCCTACAGTCCCAGTTACTCGGGAGGCTGAGGTGGGGGATTGATTGAGCCCAGGAGGCAAAGATTGCAGTGAGCTAAGACAGTGCCACTGCACTCCAGCCTGGGCGACAGAGCCAGAAGCTATCTCAAAGAAAAAAAAAAAAAGTAAAGAAATTCTCCTGCAAGACATTCATCACCAAACATCAATCCTTTCAGAACAGCTACCCACAGGGTGCCACTGGGGCTCCTGGCAGTGATGGGGTACCAGCGCCCACCAGGTAGACCACTCCCCTGCCCAGGACACCAATCCTGGCCCCACATGAGCACCACATGGCCAGAAACAATGACCCCTTTCATTCTGGAAGTCAGGATTACTCTACAGATCTTCTTGCAGGCAGAGCCATGGAGGCCAAAGCAGAAACAGCAAAACCACCCTTGCCTGTGAGGCCCAATCCTCATTAGCATGGACAAGGGGAGAATGGGTCTACCTCACACAGCTGCCTACAGGGCAGCTCCAAGTAGGAATGGGAGACAGGCGTGGAGGCACATGTCAGTGTGGCAAATGTGGCAGCCAGTTACTTTTTGCGCAATAGAACCTGCATTCTGTGTAGACCTGAGGCAACAAAGTGCACTGTGGAGGACACAGCCATACTGAGAGCACTGGCACCTGGCACTGTAAGCGGGGAAAAGGCTGTTTGATGATGGTCTAGGAAAAAGATATAGGTCTGAAGTACCCCAAATTGTTCAGACTGAAAACCCCACCAGTTGCCTTCTTATCATTACTTGGAGGAAGCGGTCCTGGTATCCAGAAGTGGCAATGTGCTGGGGAGAGGTGGCAAGACCCTCAGACTCCCACAGAAAGAGGAGAGGTCTAAGCACAAAGGTCACTTCACAGTCTTTCTGATGAAGGTGAAAGAGCAAAATTAGAGTCAAAAAATAAACCACCTTCTAACTTCTTTTTTTTTTTTTTTGAGATGGAGTCTCGCTCCGTCACCCAGGCTGGAGTGCAGTTGTGTGGTCTTAGCTCACTGCAACCTCCACCTCCCGGGTTCAAGCAAATGTCCTGCCTTGATTTCCCAAGTAGCTGGGATTACAGGCATGCACCATCATGCCTGGCTAATTTTTGTATTTTTAGTAGAGATGGGGTTTCACCATGTTGGCCAGGCTGGTCTTGAACTCCTTATCTCAGGTGATCTGCCTGCCTTGGCCTCCCAAAGTTCTGAGATTACAGGTGTGAGCCACCACACACGGCCACCTTCTAACTTTCTAACTGAGACAAAGGTTTCAATGGAGAAACAAACTGCAGTTCTCAGGTCACAGGAAAACCTTGGCTATCTCCCCTCCTTCCCTATTTCTCAAAGGCACATTCATTTCCTGTGCAGGAGCTCACAGAAGTCAGATCCTCATGAGCTCATAACCTACCACGTCATTTGGGAGACTCTGGAGGTCATCAAAGGGGGTTTCCAGGGTGTTGGTGTCCACATTCAGGATCACGACATCATCCAGGGCCATGTTTCTGACTTTCTGCAAGGAGAAAACATCCAGAAGAGAAGGTCATTGAGGTGCCATCAAGACACACTTCCCCTGCCTTCTCTGGGGAAGAGGAATACAGAAGAAAAGTGACATTTGACAAAGGCTCACTCTGCAGCAGACCTAATGGTAGGAAGTTCACATCTGTGAGCTCACTGAACTCTCATAAAACCTCTGTGGGCTTCCAGGATTATCCCAAGTCCCAGGAGTGAAAAGGGTTCACAGAGTCAGAAAGTAAGAGGGACCATTACACTCCATCATCATTTCCCTCCTATATATTTAACAGATGCTGAGGCCAAAAGTTCTGTCCCCAGGAACGCTGATAGATGGCTATGTTCTTAGATATCCCCATTCAATCCAGCCTCCTAATTTACCAAAGGCTACTTGCTCATCTCTCGTTTGGATCCTGTCATTCTTGGGTATGGAATATTGTGTGTGGCCTACTGTTAACACTTCCGTTAAACGCTAAGTAGGAAGGTCACACTTTCAGTTTGGTTCCATTTTCCACAGATATCCAGCTAGTAATGGCTCAGAAGCTCTGGCCATAAGCCATTATTCTATTGGCACAGTAATAGAAAAGATGAGGGAAACTCATGCCTACAAGGTTTTCATGCTTGGTGACAGGAGAAGGGATGAACGGACAATATGGAGAAAAGAATCCTCCCCCTAATCTGGCAGCAATTCCCCATAGCCTGTGTGAGTCCAAGACAGGGTGTAGCCTGAGTCTTATATTTTTAATCATACTGTTTATACACTACTAAGATCCATCTTTGTTTTTCTCCTGCCTACCGGCCACTCCCCATCCCGTTCAATCCTCGTTCCCCGTCACGTATCAAGCATGTTCCTTTTGAGTCAGAGGCTTTAGAACTACTGTCTTTATTTTGTGTAGAAAGATCCTATCACTTGCTGTCTAAACTGGGACACATGTGGATGTGAAAGATCTCTGCTTACACCAGGGCAACAGGCACATGACGGGGCCTGTGGTCACTGCATATAAAAGATCAGTTCCATTACTGGTCAACCTCTGAGCACGCTGCATGTGGCTATGCAGGTATGCACTCCTCAGATGCCAACCACCTAAGCTAGGGCTGAAATCTGCCAACCGAGTGGCACCAGTCAGGGAAGCGGGACAGATGCCTTTTCCTAATGCACTCCAGAGTATGGTACAGGCAATGGAGGCAGACATCCAATGGCTGCTCAAGCTCCAGTTTTCCAGTGCCTTGGAAATGGACAAGTAATTAGAAGCTTCCCAGCTTTTGCTTCGTGCTTTCCTCACCTTATTTCATTTAATTCTTATCAACCCCTGCAAGGTGGATGTGACTGTCCTCAATGTTCGAACCTCGAGGAAGATGAGGTTCAGAGCTCTGAGATAAGAGGCAGAGGCAACCACAGGCCCAGCTCCCTCCCCAGGCCACACTCTCTGCACTGTACCATCCATCTCCGCATCATCAGACACCTGCAGGGAGACTGACCTCTGCACAGCCCTTGTCACTCTGAGCCCCAGCACCTCTCTGCCTGCCTGCCTGCCTCCCCTGCTGGTGTATGAGCTCCTTCAGGGGCACATCTGTTTGGCTCACGACTGCAAAATAACCAGTCCCTGACAACATGACTGGCACCCGGTAAGTGCAAACTAACACTGGTTGACGTTCACTCTCTTAAACCCCAGCATCTAGGGCAGAACTTGGTACCTAAGTAAACATTTCAAGATTCTTCCCAGCAGGAGGGTGGAGCCATGCTGGTCACAAGCCTTGTAGGGTTGAAAAAACACTCCCAGGCAGCAGAATTCTGGAACCTTTCCACTTAACACCACGGGAGCCTCCAATTCCTTCTGCTATCCACTAACTTCTCCAGGCCTCTGGCGGCTCATCCACAAACCTATCCATCAATTCCTAAATATTTACTAAGTGCTTACTAAGGGCTGAGAACCACAGAGGACAGACACAATTGCCAGTGTCGGAGTTTATTCTTTCCTCCAAACCCCAACACTTGTTATTACTTGCTGCCTTATTTATAAGGTAAAAAGATACCAGCAAATGGGGAATTTTGATCATATTAGGTTGGTGCAAAAGTAATTGCTGTTTTTACCGAAGTAATGGCAAAGACCGTAATTACTTTTGCACCAAGCTAAGAATACAAAAAACAAGTTCATCTTGTACAGTGCTTTTGTTACACTTCAGGCTCACACAGCACTAGTACACAGACGCTTTCATTCCATCAATGGGGCTGGAGGTGAGATATTATCATCCCCATTTCGGAGATGAGAAACCGAGGCTCCAAGAAGTAGCTGGCCCAGGGTTACACGTCTACTAATTGACGTCATCTGTAAAATTAAAATGGTAACTGTGGCCACCCTACTTCTCTCACTTCTTACAGGGCTGCCATGGTGAGAGCAAACACACCCACAATGCTGGTTGCGCAGTAGGAGGTAATAAATAGTGGCTATTATTATCACTTTGATAATACACACAGTAGCCACAGCCAGTCTGAAAGGCTGTAGTGGCAATGGCCTGAGGGCAAAAGTCCGTGGGGCCCTTTCTTGCTTGGTCTCTTACTTCAAAGCCTGCACACAGTCACAGGAAACAGAATCAGAGAAAGGCTCACAACACCCTGGAGGATGCCATGCCTCTAGGACAGAGCAGGGGGCTGCGTACCCCAAAATCACCTACTTTGCCTCATCTGACCTTCCACATAGCCCCAAACAGAAGGGAGCAGGAGGCATGGCCATTGGAGAGAAGCCTCCAGGCCTGAAAGGCCCCGTGAATGGGATGTTGATTCTGGACCAGAATCGGGCCTTGTTTCTGCGTTCCCACTGGGGCCCAGTACACAGACCAGCCCTTGTAGGCTCTCCACGCCTGGGCTGGAATAGGCTTTTGATTTCTTCCCACTCCTGGCTGGAGGACTTGCCGGCTAAGCTGTGTGGAGTGTTTACTTTTTCAACAATGGCAGCAGGCTTAAGAATAGGGAAAAACCTGGCCCCTTTTTCTAACTTAGCAGGCCAGGGTCCCCTTAGTAACCAAAATGCCCCAAGCACCAGGCTCCAGGCAGGAGCTGGGGCGGCACAGTTTCCTCTCAAAAGACAATGCTTTTGTGAGGAAAAGTCCTCCTGATGGCAAGGCCTCTTCCAAAAGGGCTGGCATGGACTCAAGGGCTTTCCTGAAGCTCACTGTTCCCAAGGAAAGAACTGGAGCCCAGCTTGCCGGATGGTGCCCGGTCCTCCAAAGATCAAGGCAACCAGGGGAATGAAGAAAGGCAAGAAAACTCAAACTGGGGGTGGGGACGGGAAGCGCTGATGGAGAAGGAAGCCAGACCTTTGCCAGGTCCCAGGACCTCTCATCTTAAACATGCTGTCAGGGACACTAGCATCTCTGTGTGAGAATGAAGTGGAGGCTCAGAGAGGTCAAACAAGCTGCCCAAAGTCAGAGCCAGGGAGCAGCAGAGTCAACTTCTGAATGAATCTGACCCCAAAGCTGACTTTCTTCTGAAGAAAGCCCTAATCCAATCGCTCAGATTTCAGAATTAGTATCTGTCTGTTAGGACGCACAGTTGTATGAATGTGCTCAGGGCCTACTTTCTCTTACATAAACTACTACTTTCCTTTTGTTTCATAAAAATTATAGATGCCTACTTTAAAAAAATTGGAAAAGGCCAGGTGTGGTGGCTACGCCTGTAATCTCAGTACTTTGGGAGGCTGAGGTGGGTGGATCACCTGAAGTCAGGAGTTCAAGACCAGCCTGGCCAACGTGGCCAAAACCTGTCTCTACTAAAAATACAGAAAATTAGCCAGGCATGGTGGCAGGCACCTGTA
This sequence comes from Cebus imitator, assembly GCF_001604975.1. NCBI lineage: Eukaryota > Metazoa > Chordata > Mammalia > Primates > Cebidae > Cebus > Cebus imitator. The sequence continues at coordinate 2,753,455 of NW_016107521.1, read as the reverse complement.
ATCCTAGCTACTCAGGAGGCTGAGACAGGAGAATCGCTTGAACTTGGGAGGCAGAGCTTGCAGTGAGCTGAGTTTGGGCCATTGCATTCCAGCCTAGGTGACAAGAGTGAAACTCCATCTCAAAAAAAAAAAAAAAAAAAAAAAAAAAAAAAAAAAAAAAAAAAAAAAAAAAAAAAAAAAAAAAGGGAAAAGCAGAAAAATTTAAAAACAAAAACTGCAGTTACTCCAGTCCCAGTCCCTACATTTGGAGACAATGTTTTTGTCGACTTCCTTTCATATTCTCCCCTTCCTTCATGTTAAGGCAAAGCTGAAATAATTCTTAATGCTCCTGATTTTCTCACTGATTCTAAGCAGTGATCCACTTCATTAAAAACTCATTACTAATTGCGAGTGTCCTACTACATGGAAACAAACTCAGCCGAGCCCCTTTTGTAGGATGTTCTTTCCAGTTTTGAAGAAATTACTGTATATAATATTGCCATGAAATCTATAGGCATGAAGCTTTGTGCTTTAGGATGCATTCCTAGAAGTGGAATTTAGTTTCCACTTCTTAAAAAGTGTCCCTCTCAAATTCGACTTTGAGAGAGATATCTTTACTTCCAATTATTTTAAAGTCATTTTATCCACAGCTTGTGTTTCCTACTCTAAGTGAAGAAAAATCAGCAAAGACACGAGCAGATGTCAAAATAGTCCTCCAAAAACCCTACCCAATTAAAACACTTACTAGTACCGCGGCACACCGAGACAGCTCTCCGGTGGCTTGTCCCACCAACACATTCCCTCTCTTTTTAGTTACAGCATATGCCAAAGCTCCTGCCAGCTGCAAACCCTTCCCCCACCAGACTCTATAGGCTTTTTCTCAGAATGAAGAAAAAAAAAAAAAAACTGACATGCACACTGGCTTTCCAAATGGCATTTCTTACACAGAGAAACACACACAAAAAATGGCACTTTCCCATATATATTGTTAATGAAGAATGTCCTCCTCTTTATGCTTTGTCACAGACAGTCGGAACTTGACCCCTGCCTATCAGGCCAGGGAAGGGAAAACCTGTAGTATGGGGGGTGGTCAGGGGTAGCTGAGAGGACACTGATTCTAATACTTTCACCTCTGGCTTGTCCCCCAATCAGGGGGCTTACTGTAGGCAACTGACTTGACTGCATAAATTCTCCAGGTTGTCATCTGTTGAACGGAGATCATGACACCACCTATCTCACAAGCTACTGTATGTAAAAGATTCAGCATAATTCCCAGAATAGCCCTAACAGGCACACATCAGTAGTTTTCTTGCTTGCCTATCCCCTCTCCTCCGATGGTTCCTAGACCTCAGCCACGCCTGGCTGGAGAGACTGAGGCAGTGGCAAGTCTTCCATGACCTGTGCTCCCTTCTGGTTTATCTGCACAATTAGAATAACGTGTTGATTCTGAGTTAGGTAGGTATCTGATTCCTTCCCTAGTCTATGGGCTTTTGCGGATTGGGAGTCAGATTTCTCTACTCTCAGCTCCTGCCCCAATATTTGCCCAACAGTAGACAATGAATGAATGAATGAATGAATGAATGGGAGGCAGCAGAGCCCAGAGGTGAAGAACATCGATCCAAAGCCAGTCTGAGTTCTCATTAATCTCTACCATCCACCAGCTGTGCCAACTTGGGCATGTCACTTAATCTTTCTGTGCCTCAGTTTCCTCCTTGATAAATGGGGGACAAGAGTACCTACCCCGCAGACTTGTTGTGAGGATTCAATGGGTTACTATTTTAAAGTAGTTGAAGTAGTGCCTGGCACATGGGAAGTGCAAGATAAGTGTTAAATAAAAACAAAGGATCTTTTGAGGGTGATGAAAATATTCTATATCTTTACTGTGGTTTCATTGATCGTATAAAACTGTCAGAATGCATTGGACCATATACTTTAAATGGATGAGTTGTGATAAATATACCTCAATGAAGGTATTCATTGAACTATTTACTTTAAATGGATGGGTTGTAATAAGTTATACCTCAATGAAGTTGATAAACACATTAGCACTCTCTCCAGAACACAGAATAAAATCATAGCCAACCATACAAGGTAAGAGCATGTGAACAATGGTGAATGAACACGCTACAAGGCACCTCTTCCCAGGGCCACCACTGAGTGCACATTCTGATCTGTGGCTGTGTTTGGCTCCCTGTCCCCTTCCTTTTTCATCTAGACCAGGACTTTTTTTTTTTTTTTTTTAACTTTTTCAGCTCATGCCCTCTTAGGATAAACATACAAAGTCTATGTCCCTGGAGATTCTGACATACTTCCTTATACAAAGCTAGGGGTGGGGGGGGGTCTATTTGATAAACACTCTGTCTTTGGTGTCTTTCCCATAGCCAAGATGGTATTGAGCCTTACTTTCCAGAGTTGGGTGTATGAAAATAGGATTTCCTCCCTAAAATGTAAAATAATATCAGCTACACTAATTAAAACCACACCAGCTCCCAACACAGATTTGTGGGGGGAGAGGGGGAGAGTCTCCTGCCTGTCCAGGGAGGGAATTGGGCAGCTAGTGACAAAAGGTAGTACTTAGAAGCAAGCCACAAGATGAAGGGCAAGGGTGTGCACTGGCAATGTCACCCAGGGGATCCAGAGAATGGCCAGGAGCATGTAGCACTCAGCCAGCTTGGGAGCGCTGGGCTGGACACTGAGAAGCAGGGGCTCAGTTCTGTCTCTGTGACTCCGACAGCTGTGCAGCAAGATAGAGCACCCTTTCCAGAATGGAGGTTGTGCGGTTCAGTGAGGTGACATGCATAAACAGGCCAGCAATGAGTGAATCTTCTCTGCTGTCCTTAGACCAGGACCATCTCCAGGGCAGAGCTGTGTCTTATTTGTCTCCAGTGCCCAGCACAGTGCCTGACACAAGGCAAGAGTGCTCATTAACCTGGGAATGAGAAACGACTGTGGCTAGATCCACTCTACTGGGAGGTCTGCCTCGCAGCAGATGTCAACATAAGCCCAAACGGACAATGGCAGCTCCACAAAAGCAAATCAGAGTCTGCTCAAGAAAGCGCAATGGGAATAATAATAATGATGGCAGTGATAACAATCATGTAAAATTAGCATGATTAATTAGTGTAGAATTAATTCACAGTGGACACGGAAAGCAACATAGGGAGTTAACACAGCGATTAAGACTGTGGGCCTGGAACAAGACAGCCAGATTCAAGCCTTGCTTCTGTACTGGGTAAACTTCAGCAAGTACTTCACTTCTGAGCCTCAGTTTTCTTATCAGTAAAATGGGGATAATACTGCACAGCTGTGTTGTGAGGATTTAGTAAGACAATACGTATGAAGAATTTAACACAATGCCTGATTTCAATAAGTGATCAATAAATGTGGGGCTACTAGATGGAAGTTTCTATCCTTGCAATTTGCAAATTATGTCAATAAAATGGATTAGAGTTTTAAGACTAGGGATTTAAACAGTTGATTGTCAGAACAAAGGAAAAAGGTCAGTAAGTCTCTATTATACTTTCGTGCTATTAAAAATTAAACCACCACCAAGCTATTGTTTTCTTCTTGGCTAAGTCTCATATAAAAGTGCATTCTCTGGAGCCAGGCTGCCTGAGTCTGAATCCTAACTCTGCCAATTAAAACTGTGCTACCTTGGGCAAATCATTTACCCTTTCTGAGCCTCAGTTTCCCTATCGGTATAATGAGATGAAAACAGCAATGACATCCAGGACAGTAGTCATCCTTGGGTTGGAGGGAAACTGACTAGAACAGGGTGAAAGAGGAGATTCTGAGGGGGGCAGTAATATTTTGTTTCAATATCTGGGTGGTTACATGTGTTATGTTCACTGCATAAAAACTCAACTTGCTGTACATTTACTGGGTTTTTTGTGTTGGTCTGGTTTTTGAGAGATGAGGTCTTGCTGTGTTGCCCTGGTTGGACTTGAACTCCGGCTCAAGTGATCCTCCCACCTCAGCCTCCTGAGCAGCTGGCACTACGGATGCATGCCACTGTGCCTGGCTCTAACTGTACATTTAGGATGGGTGCATCCTTCTCTCACACTTCAAGACAATATTTACAAAAAAAAAAAATGGACTTATCGGATTGTTTTGGCAATTAAATGAGTTAATATATGTGTAATACTTAGGACAATGTCTGGTATATCATAAGCACTAGGTATTAGTTATTATTGTAAAAAATCAAGATAGCAACAATTCGATTAAAAAAAAAAAGTTACTCAACTGAGATTCTATTTCCCTGTCAGAAAATGTGTTTGTGAAGGCAGACAGCTCCAGGACACACCTGCTTTTTAGTCTCCACTGCCTCCCTCCAGGGAAGAGCAAAGCCACAACATTATTGGGGTCTTTCTGAGATGTCTCTGCAGTCCTGAGGAGGAACAAGAGTCAGGTAGGCTGGGCTTAGGATTTTATCTTCCTCAACTCCTAGTTACACGACCCAGGATAAATGATTTAATCCTAACTGAACCTCAATTTCTTCATCCATAAAATGGGTCTATAACCATTTGTTACACAGGGTTGTGAGAGGATTAAGTAATAAACTCCCTTCTGGGGTGATGCCCAAAGCCAGTAAGCATCATCTATTCTCTTATGGACACTTTGCTCTGAGAATGCACAGTGTCCTCATGAGTTTATTATCAGGCTCACAATGTGCTTTGCATTTGTCCAAACTAAGTCTGGTATAAGTTGATCCCTCTGTGAGTGGGTCACAACTGATGTGGCTCCTGACATTATACTATCGGTCCCCTATACATATGACTTCTTGGCAGCTTTCTTTTATTTATTTATTTATTTTTTGAGACGGAGTCTCACTCTGTTGCCCAGGCTAGAGTGCAGTGGCGTGATCTTGGATCACTGCAACCTCCCGGGTTCAAGCGATTCTCCTGCCTCAGCCTCCCGAGCAGCTGGGACTATAGGTGTGTACCACCACACTCAGCTATTTTTTTTATTTTTAATAGAGATGGGGTTTCACCATATTGGCCAGGCTGGTCTCAAACTCCAGGGAGAGAATATGGCTAAAATTAAACCAAAAATTACATCTCAAAAGCTTCTTAATCAAAACTTTATTTTAAATGACTGTTGCTGGGTTCCAGGCAGGTGACTTGATATGGTTAGGCTCTGTGTTCCCACCCAAATCTCATGTTCTATTGTAATTCCCAGTGTTGGAGGAGGGGCCTGGTGGGAGGTGACTGGATCATAGGGGCTGATTTCCCCCTTGTTCTTGTGATGGTGAGTGAGTTCTCACAAGATCTGGTTGTTTGAAAGTGTATGGCATTTCCCTCTTTTCTTCCTGCCAGCCATGTAGGATGCGCCAGCTTCCCCTTAGCCTTCCACCATGGTTGTAAGTTTCATGGGGCCTACCCAGCCATGCTTCCTGTACAGCCTGCAGAACCAGGAGCCAATTAAACCTCTTTTCTTTATAAATTGCCCAGTCTCAGGTAGTTCTTGATAGCAGTGTGAGAACGGACTAATACATGCCTCTCTTTTCCAACTGCACTCCTATGGCTACATATCAGTCCAAGCCATAGGCAATGGTAACAAGGCCGATGTGTATCAGGAACTGTGTGGCACGCTCTGCATCCATTATCTTACTGACACATGCAACAACAAAATTATAGCCACTAGCTGTTGTGTTCTTCCCACAGCCCAAGTCTTTACGTGTATCATTTAATGTAATCCCCATGAAGTCCCTGTGGAGAGGGATGGATACTGAGGGCCAGAGCGGTAAAATAATTCATTCAGAGTCACATGGCTAAGAAGCACTGGCTCTAGGCATTGAGATGAACAGCAATACCTTTGTACTACCCAAGGCATGACATTATTTGCTCTGACCCATTGTTTCAATCAAGAAACATACTGAGCAACTAACATAACAGGCATATACTAGACGAATCATTTGTTAGGCACATACTAGATGAATCAAGCCCTTAAGTGTTTTGATGCCTGCTCCAGACTCCACTAAAATTCCCAGGGAGGGGAGAGTTTCCCACAGAATCATACCCATTTGAGGGATGAGGAAACTGAGGCTAGAGATTAAATAATCTGCCTGGGTTCTTACAACTGGATGCCTCAGAGAAAGGATCTGAATCTGGGTTCCATGAGCCAGTGTTCTTTCCACTACACAGCATGCACAAAATGTGCCCAAATGCATGCGCATATATATGAGTATATAACAAAGAACAGCATGGGAAGCTGGTGGCCTCCTAGGAGGAAAGGAAAGAGAAATAAGAGGGAAAGTGGATAGGACAGGAAAGGCAAGGCAAACATTCAGGTATTCTAAGCTCTTTATTCCCTCCTGAAATCTCAGATACACACAGAGGGAAGAGTGACATTTTCCTTCCCTTCCTCATGCCCCAAAGGTCACCAAGCTGCCAAGCAGTTGATGAACGTAGTGGCTTTTCTTTGGAGCCAAGAGTCACTGATTTGCTCCTTCCTGTTCCACAAAATTAAAAATCTAAGCCTGACAGTTCAGAGGAGCCCTGAAAACGCTGCTGGAATTTCCCAGTGTGCTTTAAACAGAAACAGAAGCTTGGCAGGGGAGGGAAGTGGTGTAAGCACCTCCCAGGTCAGGCCAAATCCACCCCTCACAAGGTAATAGGCACTGACTCTCATTAACAAGTCCAGAGATTCTCAAGCCAGGTCAGCAAAGGGGTCCTTTCTTCAATGGCTCCTTTCCTGGCCATCGACCAACTGGATGTTCATTCACTCACCCATTTGGTACATCACATATGGGGCAGTCATTCATGTCAACTTTACGTTAGGTCTTAGGGACACAGAGACGATTAAACCACGATCTCTGAACTCCAGCAGCTCCCTGCCTCTCCTTGTGGTTGGGCTGTGGGTAGATCTGATAAAGGGCATGGTAGCATGTAGCAGAAGAGACTTCTCTCCAGTGGACCATCCCCACTCACCCAACAGCCCCGTTCTCTCCCCTACATGGTCCTGGGTCCAGGGTCAGAAAGTCTCCAGGGTGGAGTCCCGGCCGTTTCACTTAACAGGTAGGCAGCTTCAGGCAAGGCACTTGGCCTTCTCTAGCACCAGTTTCCCTCGCTGTGAGCCAGTCATGCTCCTTACCTTTAGGGTTGTTGGAAAGACTAGCGGAGACACTGGGAACACGTGTTTCATACACAGTCCACTACTGAGCAGCTTGGTCAGTGCCAGCTGGCCCGAATCTGGGAGCTGAGTTCTGCCACTTCTCCTAGCAGTTCACTCTAGAAGTCCACCCCAATACAAAACCTCCATCCAGCCTGGCCTCCGCTCCACCATCCAGAACAGAGGGGTGAACCCACTCGCACTCTGACTGCTGGTGTTTTGTTTCAAACTGAAGCAGGCTTCTCACTGCTGCAGACTCAGTTTCCTCATGTGTAAAAAGAGGACAAAAAAGGTGTCAACAGCTGCAAAGCACAAACATGCAATGGGACAACAGAGCCCTCCAAAAGACAGGAAGCAAGGCCCAGATGTAGCTTGCCACGTTACCGCCACCCCACCAGATCCTGCTCTTCTAGAAAACCCTCCTGACTACTCCTATCCCGTCTCAAGTTGTCATCTCTAAACCCCAAGCCAAGGACAGTAGACAACAGATTCTTGGGCCTGCAATTAAAGCATGTTCAGTGATATTTCCTGTGCGTATCACTTTTCCCTTAAAATAACTGCTTTAACCTTATGCTATTCACATACACTGAGTAACGCTTACCACTGGTACCTGTAAAGCACTGTTGAGTTTTTAAACATACTATAGTTTATATTTTACTGTATTTTAGAAGATATTATTTTAAAATATCCTCAAAACAACCTCTTGAAATGAGCGTTATTATTCATGTTTTATATGAAGCTCCAAGAGGTATAGTAACTTGCCGCAAGTCCAAGAGTTACAGGGGTAAGATTTGAGTGTGGGACTGCCTAACCCCAAAGCCTGCTGCCTTTCTCCTTGCTGTGCAGCCTTCTCCACCAGGCACAGAGCTGGTGCTGAGCAAATACTGAGGACAGTGGCCACGTCACACATCTCTTGTGATGTCCTTGTACAGACTTACCAGAGTGCTGAAACACAGTGGCAAGCAAGCTCTAAAAGTAGGCCCAGTATAATAGTTTTCTTTCGTACACACTAAACTGCTTCACGCTATGAAAGAACTGTGTTTCAATCACACTCCTCTTAATTATTAGCGGTGCGACTTTGTACAAGTTACTTAACCACTCTGTGCCTATATTTCATCATCTGTAAAACAGGAGCCCCACTACCAGAGCGCAGATGCATTATGAAAATTAAATAATAAGCGTAAGGTATCTGGCCATAGTTCAAAATAGTATCCATCCAAATTGAAACAACAGAACTTGAATTTAAGAGTTTCACTGGGAGTGTAAGGGGATGTTGATTCCCTAGTCCCCAAATGGTTTGGGGTCACCTTATCATAAAATAGGACCTCATTCCTCCCACACAACTGCCACTTGCCATCATTCATTCATCACTAAGCACTGCAAAGCCCAGCTCCCATCTCCACCTGCCTTTTATTTGAAATGTCAATTTTTAAAGAGTGGAGAGGTTGGAAACCCAATTTAACAAGCACGCTGAAACATTGTTTATTGCCCCCATAAACATGGCTTAGTGAGAATTACGGACTTAATCAGAGTGAACTTATCTTGCGGTGAAAAGGAACACTTTAAATTTCAGAAATGGCACCTTCACTGTGAAAATCTCTTAACTTTTCAAACAAACTACAGGGGGTCTTAAACATATGGGCAGTAAAGGGGCAGCCATTACTTTGATTTGTCCTACCCAAGAGCCAAAGAGCCCTCACAGTCCTTAACAACTTTAAGATCTAGGAAAAATATTTGGAAAATCATATTCAGGAGGTGTGTCTCTAAAAGCACCCAAAAGGTCTGCAGAGTGAGAAGTGAGACCTGTGTAGTTGTTCTTGGGGTTGTCCAAAAGGATGGGCCCTGGGGTCATTAGAACAGGGACTATTTAATAAGCAGCAGCAGTGAAAAAGTGCACCCCTCCTCCCATGAGTAAGATTAAACATTTAGCAATAGGTAATATTTTGCTGACCTGCTTTTCAGAAGAGAGGTGCTACACAAATCCAGAAGGCTACTAAATGGTTTGTGTGGGTCTTCTTTATTTATAAACCCCCTCCCTACCACTGAGGATGAGGTCCTGTGAACCCCAGCTTCCCAATCTGAGGCTTCATTAATGCTGCTCTGATCATTCCAAGGAAGGTTTTCATAAAGACGCCCCCATCTTGCAGAGAACGGGCTGCCAGAGGCAGGAAAGGCAATAGATATAAAATTTTATTATTTCAATGCCCCAGTAGCAGCCAGGAGGACTTAATGAAATTGCCAAGATTTACAATCTGAAATAGCTATTGCACAGACAGATACGGTTAAGGGAGCTGCGCCCTCTGACCTTTCAACCCTTTGATCTTCACTCGGCAGGTGGCCTGGAGCCCCCTCCTGGGCATCTTCCCTCTCTTCCGACACTGCCGAACCTTGATGTGCAATAAGCCTGACCCTACACAGGTGACTCTCCCAGTGCTTATCACCAGCAGCTGCTGCTAATGGCATGGTCAAAATCACTCTGAGGTGGGGGAGGGGAATATGCTGTGCAGTGTCCAAATGGTGCTGGAACAAGGCTCAATAATTCAGCCCCAAGTCCAGTTGGGCAGCAGTGTGTAATGATGTCATTACCCAAAACTGTCCTTAGAAAATGGAACTCTGGTCTCCTCTGATTTATACTTTGAGTTGGANTCTAAATCTTCTAGATGTTGTGGGACCACCCACAAGTAAGTCATAAACATTGGTACTTACTTGGGCTCCTACTGCCCTATATCAAGTTGGAAAAGAAAAAAAAAAAAAAAAAAAAAAAAAAAAAAAAAAAAAAAAAAAAAAAAAAAAAAAAAAAAAAAAAAAACAACAAAAAAAAACCCAACCCCAAAGTCCCAAATGCATCTCTCAGAACTTCCCCAAAACCATGTGCAGCAAATTTATACCAGCGAAAATCTAAACAATTTTTGGAAACCTAAAATTGACTGTTTTCAGTTCCATGAAATTTCATTTAAAAAACCCCATATGCCAAAATGTCCAAATTCTCTTATTTTTAAAAATTGGGATGACATCCAAAAATCATAGCTATCTTTTTCTTTCTTTTTTTTTTCCCCCTTCTTCTAAAGCTAGGGATGGGTAGTGTGCATATGTACTTATCAAGCTTCATAATTTAACCCATTCGGTCAGCACAAAATATTTGCAGTCAAATGCTGAAGAGGGAGGATATAAATTTATTACCACTGGATCTTTCGAAACAAATGACTCCTAGGTACCAACGTTTAACAGACATTTTATTTGGCTAAGGAAGTATCCAGGAGTCTAGGCACAACTCCAGTCTGCATTTTTTAGCTTTTGTCAATATTCGGGTTTATGGAGGAAAGAGTTTTAGGCAGGACACATAAGCCACTCTCAGGGATGTTGCTAACTTCCAACCACAAAACAAAACTCTAGTGTCACTGTTCATCATATTTCAGAAAAGCCCCGAGCCAATGCCTTTGTTTCTAAACAAACATAGAATGGTGGTCCCAAGCTTTACCTGCAAAGGCCTGAACTTAGATTATAAATGTATGAATCCTGCGTGCGGTGGCTCACACCTGTAATCCTAGCACGTTGGGAGGCGGAGGCAGGCAGATCACCAGGTCGGGAGATCGAGACCATCCTGTCTAACATATTGAAACCCCATCTCTACTAAAAATACACAAAATTAACTGGGTGTGGTGGCACGCACCTGTAGTCTCAGCTACTTGGGAGGCTAACGCAGGAGAATCACTTGAACCTGAGAGTCAGAGGTTGCAGTGAGCTGAGATTGTGCCACTGCACTCCAGCTTGGGTGACAGAATAAGATGCCGTTTCAAAAAAAAAAAAAAAAAAAAAAAAAAAAAAGTCTGAATCCAATAACCCAAGAAAAAACCAACTTCTTTTGTAGCCTAAACAGCATATATCTTAAATATCCAACTTTAAGCTCATCTTGAAATCAGCTGAGAATCAAATATTATGTAAAGAGAGATCTATAGACCCCATTTTTAATCACACTTTTCTCTCTGGATGTTTAACTTCAGTACAGAGAGTAGTGTGTGGAGAAATTAGTTTTGCAGGAGGAAAAAAAGGCATACCACATCACAGTTTGACCACTTTGTACAAAACTATTGTTAAGCTATCTTCTTGAGATGCCTATTAGAAATATTTTATTAACAATAATAGCTATAGCTACCAGTGGGTGATGGCCTAGTAATGTTCATGGCACTTTGGTCATGTTATTTCTAATTGTCATCACTTTACGGTAGGCGTCCTCCTTTTGCTGACGGGGATGTTAAGGCACGCAACCACAGACGTTCAGTGACTTGCACAAATTACAGAGAGATAAATGGCAGAGCTGGGATTCAAACTCAGGTTCATTGCCTGCTCAAAAAGCCCAGGGTCCAGCCACACTGTCCCCAACAAAAGCAAAACAAAAACAAACAGAACAACAACATGCATTAATTTGTGCAGAAAATGCCGGATTTCAGCTTGCTTACACATTACCCTGGCCCATTTAACAGCCTTCCAAATCAATTATTTTAGGTCATTAAGAGGAAGTTTAATTTGGTTGACAAACACCCCTACTGTGGTGACCTCACATATCAACAACAAATGTCTCCTGGTTGCAAACCCATACCATGAGTCGGCTGAGCATGGTGTTAAACAAAACCACATGCGCCTAGATTTCAAGTTGGATTTGTCTAGGCCAAGGGTATGGCTCTTCAATCATCACACTGCTGGTCTCTGAGCTCCCACAATGGCCCTGCCCCTAATCACTTGCAAGGAGTTTATGAAGTCAACAGTCTTACGTCGCTGGGCTCAGTTAAAAAGTAAGTTTAAGCTAACATCAGTTTAGAAAAAGTCGCTCATTAAAAAAATAAAAACAGGCTGAAAAAGGAGGGCAGAGTCAATCTTAGGTAGATAAGTCTTTTAGCTTTCTTTGTAAGGACAGTGTATCAATTCTACACCTATATAATACTGATAATCACTTCCATTGATTTGGCACCCACTATGTGTCAGGCACCAATCTGAGTGTTTTCATGTACCTTCTTATTTACTCTTCACTGAAAACTCCTATGAAAAGGGGTCTCTACCTATTTTACCAGTGAGGAGTCTGGGGCTCCAAGAGGCACCTTAACATACCCATCTGCAAAACAGGGGCACCTCCCTCAAAGTGGTGGCAATTAGAAATTACACGGCCAAAGTGCCATGCACATTAGTACAGACCCTCATTCAATGGTCAAGATTATTATGCCTATTTCCAATAGGCATCTCTTAAGAGGATGGCATAACAGCAGTTCTGTGCAAACTGGTCAACTGTGTGATGTAGTAACTACACCCTCTTTTCTTCCTTTTTTTTT
>NW_016107521.1:2718383-2740963 GCF_001604975.1 Cebus imitator | reverse complement strand
TGATCTCAGCTCACTGCAACCTCCGCCTCCCAGGTTCAAGTGATTCTCGTGCCTCAGCCTCCAGAGTAGCTGGGATTATAGGTGCATGCCACCATGCCCGACTAATTTTTGTATTTTTAGTAGAGACAGGGTTTCACCATGTTGGCCAGGCTGGTCTCAAACTCCTGACCTCAGGTGATCCACCCGACTCGGCCTCCCAAAGTGCTGGCATTACAGGAGTGAGGCACTGTGTCCGGCCAACCATACCCTTTTCACCTGAGAAACTGATTTCTGATTTAAACAAAGGAGTTTGTTTAGGTTGGGCACAATGGTGCCAGGAGGCAGAGGATGCAGTGAGCTGAGATTGCACCACTGCACTCCAGCCTGGGTGACAAAGTGAGAATCTGTCTTTCTCTCTCTCTCTCTCTCTCTCTCTCTCTCTCTCTCACACACACACACACACACACACACACACACACACGGAGCTTGTTTGAAGTGACCTAGTAGTGGTGAAACTAGAATATGAACCCAGGTCCAGACTCCTGTGCCCAGGACTGTTACACAGCCCCAATGCTCGCTGCCCACTGCTCCTTACCTCAATCTGGCAAGAATTTGACTCATTAAAGCTTCTCTTGGTAACAACTAATAAACTTTAAGTTTTCTCTGAAGCCAGTGTTTACATTGGTAAATGCAACCTAGATATAATGACATAAATGATGATAGGAAAATACAAAAACGAAAGCATCAATGATGGTTTCACATTTTCTACTGGGATTCTACTCCTCATTACTGAGTTTTTCTCATCTGTAACACAGAGAGCTATTCCATCTTACATGAGAATGTTTCCATCATGACAAATTAGATTGAAAATGTACTGAGTACAAGAGATACTTAACTCAGCCAGAAGTACTTATTCCCTTTCATTACATAAATTACTACTGAAGCTTTAAATTGTTTCATATTAACTAAGTCCAACATTAGAATAAGTGGCATTTGAGATTCATGCTCATTTTAAAAGCAAATGCTTACTGTGAAGAGGAGACAGCTTCTAAGGGAAATCCATCCACTCAACCCAGGGCCTTCCTCAAGGCCTAAGGTGAGCAGAGCCTGCTACATTTGCTACATCCTTCTGGATGGAACGAGGCTTATACGTGATGACTGTACGTGAGAACACACAGCATGCTAAGGAAATTTCAGGGCCAAGCTACTGTTCAATTACCTTTTTCTTTACAAAATAAAGCAATCTTCATCCAGGGTTTCACTGATTTAAACGATGCCTCTTATTTTTATACTACTAACAAGAAAGATGAATGTTTGTCACAGTAGTTTTAAAAAGCTCTTCACGTTTGATTTAAATGAATAAGCTATATCAGTTAATTCTCAAAACTCTTTGATATGGATAGTATCAATTTAATTTTACAGATAAAAGAGTGGAGACTTGCCCAGGCCAGGTAACCAGGTCCCAGTCACAAGTATGCTCAGAACTTGCCTCTGGAGGAGTATGGGGCCGCCAGCTGCAAGCCCTCCTTTCCCCTTCTCACCACAATCCCCAGTGCACAGCACTGAGAAGGAAAAGCCCAGGACAGGTGGGGAACTCTGCCCAGGTGTGGGATGGCGCAGGCATAATCTACATGGCCGGATGAGAGGGTACACAGAGCAGAGGCTCTGGGGGCTGATAAATCCCTTATAGCTGAAGGCCTGAGTACAAATTATAGTCACTCCTCAGTATCTGTGGGGGATTGGTTCCAGTGTGCCTATGGATACCAACATCTGCAGATGCTCAAGTCTCTGATATAAAATGGTATAATGTTTGCATATAACCAATGCACATACTCCTGTACACTTTAAATTGTCTCTAGATAACTTATAATACCTAATACAATGTAAATGTTAAATAGTTGTGATACTGTATATAACCACTATTATACAACAATTATACAAATATTATACAAGAGCCAATACTGTATTGGCTTTTTAATTTATATTCTTTTATATATATATTTTTCCCAAATATTTTTGATCTGTGGTTGGCTGAATCTGTGCACATGGAAACTGTGGATGCAGAGGGCTGACTGTATTTTACCTCTCAGAGCCTCAGCTTCCCCATCTGCAAGTCTGGATATCTCCTCCTTCACAGACAGTCTGAGGAATGCTCAAACATGAAAACAGGTCAAGTCCTCAGCACAGTGGTTGGCAAGTACTCAAAAGATGTTAAAGTCTCCTCCAAACTTTTCCCTTTCTTGCCATGAACCTATGAATGAAACTACCAGGTGAGATTTTTCATGCAAATATCACCTTTTATTTCATGTTATTTTGAGACAGGGTCTTTCTCTGTCACCCAGGCTGGAGTGTAATGGTGCAATTATGGCTCCCTGCAGCCTCAAACTCCTGGGCGTGGCTTGAGTCATCCTCTCGCCTCAGCCTTCTAAGTAGCTGGGCTATAGCTGCATGTCACCATACCTGGATAATTTTTTTTTTTTTTAATTTTATGTAGAGATGAGGTCTCATGGTGTTGCCCAGGCTGTTTTTTAATAAAGCAAGAATATGATCACTTGGCACTAACAAATGTCACATGGAACATGTCTATTCCTGTGATGACACATATACAAGTCACCATTTATACCTGGATGTAACTATGGCTCAGAATTTTTGCATCAATTGCAGCACTAACAAATGTGAACTACATCTTACTTCTGTCTACATGTGGAGTCCTGCAAAGAAGCAAAATGGCATAACGGTAAACAAGAAACACTCTTTTTTATTCTGTTTAAAAATAAATATCAAAAAAAAAGAGAGAGAGAGAAAGGAACAAAGCATGAAAGATTTTCTATGCCAGGGGAAAAATGAAAAGAAAAAACCAGTTAAAATAGTGCCAACTCAATTGACAGAAATTCCAGTTCTTTGAAATGCAAAGGAAAAAAAAAACCCATTACTTTCCCCTTGCCTGTAAATAAGTAAATCCTATTATTTTGTATAAAAGCTCCATAGTTAAATCAGGAACATCACTGTAGACACAGGCAAATGTGGCCTCTGGATCCCAGAGACCAAGATGCACTTTGATTTGGCACCTGGATACTTTCCTCCGAATGGCAGCTCAGTGCTGTTTTAAGCACTTGTATATTTGCAAAACTAGGCTTCGAGGGACCCATGGCTGAGCCTTCCTAGACAAATGATGGTTAAAGAAGCAGAATTCCAGGAGCTCCCCATGTGCCCATCACACGCCTCTTGAAATTCCACTGGAGGGGAGAAGCAGTTGGGGGCCTGCCAGCTGGCCCCTGGGTCTCACTGCCCCTGCTCCTACTGCCTTGAACCACCACTTAGTATATAAAATAAATTCATACCCTTAAACTGAGGTGTAGAAAGAAAAGCTAATTCATAAAATGTACTTGAAAACAGAGAAGAAAAGACACAATCTAGTAAAAGTGGTGCTTAAAACTTTGAAGAAAGCCATCACTCCCAACACCTCCGTCACAGTTTGGTAGCAAAGGAACCATTTAGAAGCTTGAATTTGGGATACTGACCCATCTGAATTTTATGTTCATGTTTTCAGTGTGCAATTTCCTTAAGAATTACCTTGATCTTTGCAAATATCAATTTACTTTATTAACGTGGTTAAGTGGTTTCCAAGCATTTTATATGGAAGGACTGTGTTTTTCTAGTGGCCCAGAAGGAGAATGCCTGACCATGTCCCTCCTCTATTTACACCCTTCAATGGCTCTCCATTGCCCTATAAAGTTCAGACTCTTTACTGCAGCTTCCAAAGCCGTGGATGGGCTGGCCCCGGCCTGCCTACCTCAGCTCATGCTCCTATCAGAGGCTGAACTACTCATACCTCCTGGAAAGCCCCCTTTGCCTAGACCTAAGTCTTTGCAGATGCTGCTATTTCTTGGTTTACCTAATTCTTATATTTATCTGCTAGGTTTCAGTGTGGGCATTCTCTTCCCTGAGAAGCATTATTCTCAAGGCTAGTGTCAGCGTCTCTCCTCCCAGAGCTTACAGCATCCCAAATTCACGACAATTGCATTATATTTTTCTGCATCTGGTCTAGACAAAACCCTGTGAAGGTGGAGATTATATCACATTCACCATTTTTATACAGAGTTCCTAGTATAAACACAGTGCCTGGGTTCACAGAAGGCTCTCAGAACTCTGTTGTGGAAAGGAATGTATACTGTGTCCCTACCAAATGCCAGACACTGGGATATGCTGTCCATATACAGGACTCCGCTCTCAGAGAGGGAGGAAGTAAGATACAGAAAGGCGAAGTATCATGGCTGGAGTTAGCACAGCAGGGAAGTGGTCAAGTAGGGGTGTGGAAGTACATTTGTCAAATTCTACAGAAGTGTCACTCCCAAGCCTGGTACATGCCTCTGCATTGCAGACCAGGAGAAAATGAGGCAGGCACAAACCAACTGTGTTGAAACTGTCTTTTCCTAGGATATAAGGATGATGATCCTGGGAACCCAAGAGCTCCTAAAACACAGTTTCAAAGCCATCAGCTTAACAATGGAAATGGCTTGAAGGCCACCGAAGAAGTAAAACCAGCAAGGATTGCTGACCTTTGTTGAGCTCTTTATGTGCAGGTACTATGCTGGGCAGCTGATAGGCATTATCTCCCTGGATCCTCCAATGATCCCATAAGGGACACACAGCCATTATCCTCAGTTTACAGGTGAAAAAACAGAGACTCAAAGGTCACTTACCTTACCCATGATCACGTGAGCAGGAAGTAGGGGTGCCACATTCTGTCTACTTCACTGCCCCTGTGCATGGGTGGAGCTTCATTTATAAGCCACCCTAGCCTCTGTCTGGAAATGTCACTGATGTCACCTTTCCCTTCTCATTCCTGACCATCCGACCACGGAGAATGATAGAAATTACCTTCTGGATACATCCCTCATGTCACTCTGAGGTCTGTACACAAAGCATTGTTTGTGAGGTTTGGGGAGGAAGGTCTTTAATTATCAAACAGGAGAAGCACCATCAACCAGACATGACCTGGCACCTGCTACCAGAGATGGCACAGAAGAGGGGCTGCATAAATGTCTCTTGAGCTAAATTGAGATCGCTTGAATGAAAGGACAGTCACTGTGGAATCTGGCCGTGTTTTGGGATTTCCTAGCTGCCAGCTAACACGATCATTCTCTCCAAGAAGAAACTAGGTCTATGCCAATACCCTTGGCTATTCTGCTAACATGCCACTAGCCTCAGATTGCTTACATGAGAGGGAGACTATAAACAGGCAGAAGGAGAGAGAAGAATGGTGATCAGGTATACACTTGTCACTTTGGGAGGAAGGTGGACTCTGTAAGGTGACTAGGTTACCTTATGGCATCCTGCAAGAGCGTGAACCAGAATTAGGTCTTTCCCCAAAATAACCTTTTTAAAAATAAGAATGCAAGTTTGTAATTTATATTTCTTTTTGTGCAACAAATTTGAGTGTCATAAAAATGGTTAAAAAGTCTTCCTATGGTAGCTTTTTCTAAACTTTTATGAACATCTGCCACATTCATTTGAAGTTTAAAAAATTCTGGCACATATGCAAAGGCATAATAAGGTGCCTATAGCTTTCAAGAAAAAAATAACAAGACAGTCAAAAATAAGCCTTTTGCTGAATTGCCAGTAAGAAAACTAGTGTAGCAAGAAGAGATAGACCTTCCTGAGTACCTTCCTTAAAGAGCTTTCCTTTGGCCCCAGGTCTGAGCTGGAGGTTCCTGCAGGAAACTGAAAGCGAAGCATCCCTTACACCTGAAGGGTACAACTGAACTAGATAAACCCAATCAGAAAGCACAACTAGGGCACTGGGAATCTCAGCTGAAATTCAAGAGAGAAGGTCAGGAGACTGAATTCTAAAATTTGGTAGTTCACGGCTGCCCTACACACCCAGGAAACACTTCTTTGTTCAGAAAGTGTCTTGGCTGGTTTCAAGAGTGGGGAAACTCCCATTTTTGTTTTTATTTTTGTGTTGACTACACAGGAGTTCAGCACAGCAAAATCCTCCCCTGTCAATCAATGGGGCTAAGATCTATCTTGGCCAGTGCTTCCTGAGCCTTCTCCCTTAACGCCCTTCAAAGGCTCAGCAGAAGAGACCTGCACCCATTCATGTAAGTGCAAAACTCTGTCTCAAGTTTCAGCTGCAAAATGTATGCATATTTTACACTGCATGTTTTACTACAAAAGGCCTTATTTAAAATTACTTACAATTATATAAAAAGTAAAAAATTTACTTCCCGCACCTATAAGTAAAATTATGGCATTGGGTTGCCTGAAAACAGTGATGCCTATTAGTGGGCTTCTAAACGTGCTCCAGATCACAGCTTTCCAAGCATTCACTCAGCACTTCTTTTCAGAAAGCATGTGCTCAGAGAATACCACCTGTGTGGCATCCAGCTAGGTGCAGAGGACGCCACAGTGAATGAATGATGCACAGTCCTTGTTCCCAAAGAACTCATGCTCCTGGGGATGATGGAGAGGGACAAGGAAGCAAACAGCTATTATTCAGAGCAAGAGACACTATAAGTGAGAGGAGACAACAAAACAGGAGGGCTTCTTGGAATGGTGGAGAAGGGCAGGGCTGATGCATGCAGAGGGGTGGGAATGTGGATATGTTTAGAGATTAGCAAGAGCATGGGCTAACATGGGACAGTGATCGAGCAGAAGGCTTGACAGCAGTGGAAAGACTGCGCAGAACCCAGGGACGTGTAGGGGAGGCTGGAAGGCTCCTTCCCAAGCGTTATGTGGCCCATGGTTATCCAGTGACCAGCTGGAGGGCAACCCATGCAACATTATGACTATGCACTGAGCTTTCTATTCTTCATACCTCCAGGACCTAGCAAAATGCTTGGAACATAAGAGGCCCTCACGTTGTTTATCAAATGAATAAGGCTTTTGCAAGAATCCAAGAAAGCAAAGTGTCAATGAAGGCAGTAAGGAAAGAACAGGGAGAGAGACATTTCAGAGCTTTGTATTTAGAGAGAACAAGGAAGAATAGCATTCAGCCATGTCACCCATGATCAGTGTGTCCCTCTTTGTTGTTGTTGAAGGCACTGGTACCATTCACAGGGACCAGGAACACAGGAAGGGGAGTAGAGTGGCTTAGAGACAGATAGATAGAGAGAGAGAGAGAGAGAGAGAGAGAGAGAGAGTGTGTGTGTGTGTGTAATAAATTGTTTGGGGGAGACATCTGCAGTACATCCAGGTGAAATCCAATTGGCACTTCAAACTTTGGACCTGAAGTTCAGAGAGAGGCAGACCAGCGCTGCAATCCCAGCTGAGTCATTGACACTGACCAGGTAGCAGAAGCAAAAGGCCTTAAAGAAGGTGACTAGAGGGCATGTAGTAAAGAAAAGAAAGACACAACTAGAAACTTGGAGAATGCTGAGGCGTTGGGACATAAAAAGGAGTCTGAAAAAGCCTGTGCTGGAGCAGTCTGGAAGGCAGGAGGAGAGGCAGGCGGGAGGGAACTGTGGACTCTGATAGACCAAATAGTCGTTATATTAGTGTTTCAAACTCTACAGCAATTGGCACTAACAGTTCATTGGAAAGCATTCACTTTGAATTTCAATTTTTCATACGGAAGCTTTGAATAGACCCCCCCCAAACTTGACAAACAAAGGTAAAACACAGAAGAAATCTCTTCAATCTGATCTAAATACATCATCCCAGATAGTCCATAAACTGTGTACTGTATGTGCTTAGGGCTGGGTGATGACAAGGAGGAACTGTTAACAGAATGTAGGAGCCACATGGCCGGCCTGTCAAATTAGAAATTTGAGCAGATTTCTGTGGTCTATTTTGATCAAGATTCTCAATGTCAAACAAACAGGTTTTTCGATAACCAACTTCTTTCATTTTCGTAAGCACAATAGCACAGTGTGCAACAGTTAGTGAAGCAGGTGGTCCTCGTCGACGTGAAATGAAGGGAACAGAAGAAGAGAAGTAGCACTTCCTTCAAGACATGCAAAGCACCACCGCAGACGGACATGGCTGTAGATTTTCCCTCTGAGAGCTTATCTCCTGTGCAACACAGGCAAGCCCCCTCCCCATGCCTCATTTTGCTCTAGCACAAATTAAAGCTCTCTCCTGAGGAGGAAAGGGCTTAGGGGTACTTGTCTGCAAACTAATGACACTTACAAAAGCACAGAAAAGTCCTTTAAAGAAGTGCTATCTAATTGGTACAGCCATACAGAAAGCAATCTGGCATCCGATGGATAGCTTTGACCAAGCATTTCTACTTTAGGGGTTCTACGCTAAGGAAATGAGGCAAAATGCAGATAAAGCCTTATGCATAAAGATGTTCACTGAAATGCTATTTATAATAGTGAAAAATTATAAACAACCTCAGCGTCCAACAGTAGGAAAATGGTTAAGTTGTGGTATATCCAAATAGTGGGAATGATAGGTAGTAAATTAAAAATTATTACTGAGAGTAGAAAAAAACATGTAGAAATTCCCAAGCCATGGAAATTAAAATTAAAGTCATAAAATTATAAAGCATATCAATTTTGCATATTTATACAAAACAAATATTTAGGGAATAAAGACTAGTAAGATGCTAACAATGGTTCAATCTGGAATAATGGTATCACGGATAATTTTAATTTCCTTCCTCATGATTCTATATACATTTTATATCACATTTACTGCCGTGAAGAATGCAATATTGCTATAGTGATTAGAATAAACATTTTGAAATGCAAATCATTTTCCTTCCCTCATTCAAACCCTTAAAGAACCCTTTCCTCCTGCCTCCTTGACTCTTACTCCCTCAACCCATGAAAATCCACAGTCTCTGGGCAAAGTGGGAAAACCCTGGACACAGAGCCCAGTAAAAAGTGTCCAAGCTAAATGCCCAGCTCTGTGCACCTGAGAGGTGCTGCGTCAGCATGCCCCCATGTGCAGAGCTGTGATTCCTGAGACTGGTCTCTCCACCGCCACACAATGAAACAAAGCCCCAGGTAGAGCCAACTGGGGAGGAAAGAAGCCAACTTACCTCCATTAAACTTAAATGGATTCCTATGAGGTAGGGCATGGGAGCACTGTGAAGAGAAACAGAGACACACAGCTGCTTTAATGTCTGTTGCTTCTGACAGAAAATTACAGATGGTTCACTATTTGGAGAAAAACTGTTTTAATAAACGTACGCATAGTTACATTTCCTTTCACAACAAAAATCCTAATATGACATTTTGTTCCCAAGCCTAGAAACTTCAGAAGAATTTCGAAACGTGGGCAGCATTGGAGACAGCATGGGTAGCAGGAAGAGCACCAACCTTGGGATTAGCCCCCAAAGAGCAGCTCTGCAACCGCACAGCCTCAGTTGCCTTATCTTTAAAATGGAATCCTGGATTTGAGCCAGCATGTTGTTATTAGAATCAAAGAAAATATATGTTAAGTGATCAGCAGAGTTCTAATACAAATGGGAACGATTATTGCCATGATTACAACAGAAAATGCAGTTAAGGTTGAATGAAGGGCATAATGTTTCAAAGAAGAGTATTTTCTATTTGCTGCTTCCGCTGTCATCAAGATGTGATCTAACTGTCCATTCTGATTGGACAAAGTACTTGGAAAGCTGCCAGCAAGCATCTCCTCCCAGTTGTACACATGCCATCCCATGACACTATAATTCAGAAAGCCTCTGCCAACTGCTTCATTCACAGAGCCACGGGTTCCCTAAGTCAGTGACTGAGCAAAAGCATAATAACTCAACTCCAGTGGGTTTAAAACCTGGGCATTTTGGATACACTGGTCCTGTCTTGGTTTTAGGGGTGAGAGAGAGAGAGAGAGAGAGAGAAAGTGTGTGTGTGTGTGTATACATGTTATCATTAATGTTACCTACCAATAAAAAATGTGCTAGACGTTATATGAGGAACTTTAAATTCTTCCACCACGCAAGGTAGATACAATACCCATTTTACAGAGAAGGGACTAGGCCTAAAGAGGTTACATCACTTACCAAATACTACAGAACAAAGTCAGTGGTAGACCTGGGATCTGACTCCGAAGTATACATTCCTTCTCTTGTGCCACACTGACTTAGTGATATGAAATCCCCAAGCTCACTTCCCATGTAATGTTTTCCTTTGGGTTAGGGGAGGGAGGTCAAAGAATAGCAAGGAAGGGTGTGACTGGCAACTTTTCCATCTGTCTCTCCAGTAGGGGATATATCCTATGAAATGTGCAGATGGTATTTTGTGAACCTAGAGAAAAGATATCTGACTCAGACTGGGGTGACCAGACACTTTTCTTCTGGGGAAGCTGGTAGAGTAGAGGCAGTTGGACAAGGAAGACTCTTTGGGGACAAGGCTGGAGTGGTGGGTAATGAGATAGGAGAGATTTGCTTTCAACTGTATACTAAGGAGTTCAGGCTTTATCCTGAAAGCAATGGATAGGCAAGGAAGGTTTCTAAACATCACATGTACATTTTTAAATTGCTCAAACATTTAAAAATAAGAAAGGGCACAATTCCTTCATTACCATTCAACAAATAAAATTCGGGCAAAAATCCTTCCTTCCCCCAGAATATAAAATGTCCTGCTTACCACAGATCTCAGCAGTAATATAATATCTCTTGGGAACATGTAAAACAGACTTGAATATTAGCAGCTCAGTTTGCTAACTATTCTAGAAGATTTTTGTATTTGATAATAGCTTAAGAAAGAACTATACACACAACTGCAGTGAAAGTGGAGTTGTCTTTTCTTTCTTCCTCTTCTTTTCTCCTTTTTTTTTTTTTTTTTTAAAAGGTATCTGCTGTGCGCAGTCAGCTTCTCTTCGCTTCTAGGGGCAAGGAAATGCCCTGTGATTTTTTTCCCCCTTAAACTGTAAACCATTAGTTTAGCTGCCAGCTACACAAATGCTCAAACTTCCCAGTGTGCCTGGCTCTGCTGTCCAAGCTTTTTCCAGTGTACACTGAAATGAATGTGTTTCTAATTAAGTAGCTTCAGGAACATGACAGCTTCAATGTCAAAAATACAAAGTCTGAACCCTGGCAGGAAGTCTTAAGACTGCAAATGTCTCATCTAGTGGAACCTTGCCTAATGTAATGAAAGGAAGCAGGAAGAGTACAAATTCCAGAAAAACGGCCACTTATTAATGTGACCAGAAGCACAGCCTAACACATAGAAGGGAGAAAGCTCAAATCCATAATATTTAAGTAAATCTTATCACCTCTCCCATCTCCTACATTTAATCATGCAATTGACCAATGATCATGAGTTTTAGCCAGAACTGTAGAACTGAAATTCCAACAAATGAGTTAATATACAGAAAAAGACATTCAAATGGCTGAAAATAAGTATATATAGCAAAAGCCCTCTGTATAACTTAATCACAGGATCTTACGTATGTAGATTTTAATGCCATGCCCTTTTGTCCTACAATAAAAACCAATGATACCCTGAAAGGAAAAAGGGGCCTCACAGAAGAGACTGAAGATGTAAGAAAGTGCAAAATGGAACTCATTCTTCAAGTATCTTTAGATAGGAATTTTTTAAAGCCCAATAATTTTCCAAAGAGTAATTATGGCCTATTGTAGAAATGTAGTTTTCTTAGCCAAGTATTGTTAGAACTGCAACAGCTCTGTATTTAGAAAATATTTAAAACACATTTATTCTAAAATCATAGCAGTTCCATGTTTTGTATGAATGCAAATTTGGACAAATACCTTTTACACTGTCATCATTTACTTAGAAAGCCTCAGATACTCCCCTGAATCTACTGCATGTTTGCTCTGCAAATACATAATTATGAATTCAAAGTGGTGAGAGGGAAGAAGATGAAATCCAGAATTTCCTGAACATCTCAATGTGGTACTTGTGCAATTGGGTAATTCTAGGATGCTCTCAAATCAATTCCTATTCTCGATATACCTCAATAAATGATTGTAGCTATTCACTCAGTTTCTTGGAAACCTCTTCTTTGTCTTTTTATTTTTAAAATAAATATCTGGGGAGAAAAACACCTACCCATGATTATGTTATCCTAACACAATTACTTTTTCTTTTGGATTCCTTTCTAATACTACTGGCTCAAATAAACAGCTTTCTATCTTTGAAATTATAAAGTGCATACATTGTATTATTTTCTCATTGGCTACATGAACATTTCCCAGATTGTTCCATAATCTTTGTGATTATTAAAGACTATAACATTCCACCAAGTATGGATGTACTGTAATTTATCAAATGCGATCCCTCGAGTAGACATTAAGCTGCTTCCAACTTTTCACTATTAAAGTTACACTGTGATAAAAATGAACACCTTCAAGTGCACAAATTCCTAGACACTGAATTACTAAAAATTAAAGGACAGGACTGTTTCTTATCTTTTGTTATATCCTAGCAAACGTTTCCCAAAAAGGCAGTACCTAGCCTAGTGGAATCTTTCAGGATTGTTGTAGAGATTAGAGACAACCTCTGAGGTACCCGGTACAGGAGCAGCACATGGTAGGGTTCTCTCTGAGCTCCTGGCATGGCTGGCACCATTGGACCCATTCTCCTATTACCCAAAGAATGGTTTCTTGTTCCAGACCTGGTTCTGTAGGATACCCACTCTAGAATATCTGCCAAACTGCTAGCAAGAATGGTCAAGATGCCAGGATGAATGGGAGGTGCTTACATGCACATGTCATCTCTACACATGGAATTCTGACTCCCAAGAAGACTCTTGTCACCTGGATACTCTACTTAGTTCAGGAGGGTTGCTTTTTACTTTCTTCAGGGAGGGTGCCTTTCCTTTCTAATGTACCATCAAGAATGGAAAAACTATCAAGGAAACAATGGTTCATGACTTTCTGATCACTTGGACAAATTTTTAAAAATGTTTTATCACTCTTGGGCATATATTAAAAATAAAGCACAGCAAAATAAATTGGGTAAGCTATTTCCAAAAAAACTTCTTCATATTCAGAATCCAACTCATCTGAATCCTTTTCTAACTCAGAGGCATAAACGTCCATGTTTTTCCAAGGGTACCTCAGTTACAAAACAAAACAAAAATCCATCTACTAGAAGTGATCTTCCTGTTTAGGTCCAAGAAAGAACTTATTTGTTGCTGTTCTAGAAAATATAAATGGGAATATCTGCTTCACTAACAGCAAATGTATATACTCTGCTTCTCTGCTCTGGCGCCTTTCAGCATTCACAGTGACTTTACATTTCAATGCTGAATCATAGTGCAATTTTGAAGACATTTAAACGGCAATTAAACAACATGTGCAGACCCAACAATGCACATAATTAAATTAAAGCAGTGATAATATTAAGAGTTACAACCAAATTTACGCACAGGCAGGTCATGACAACCCTGTCACAACTGCTGTATGGCAGACAGTGATTGTACCTCTTGGTATAGCAGAATGGGGTAGATCTGTATGAAGCTTTTGTTCTCTGGGAATTATTGCACTATCTGATTTCATCAGTTACATATAGGAGAGTAAAAGTGACTCTTCCTTCTCCCCTGAAAAGGAAAAAGGTTCTGTTGCTGGTGTTGAGACAGACACAATAGAATAATCTTTAACTGGAATATATCTTTAGTCTGAATCCTCTTAAGAGGAAAAGGAACTTTTATTGAGGTGCTATAATTCAGTCACTTTTATGCATTATGCACATAATTCTCAAGGGAACTCTGCAAGGTGGTGCTATCATCTGCATTTTCAGGTTAGGAAACAGGCTCAGGAAGATAAAAGTAATTTGCCAGGATCACACAGCTAGGCAGTGGTCAAGCCATACTTCAGATGCAGCGCTGCTAAACAGAGAGCTCAAGCTCTGTGCAAGATGTCACACAGCACATACTCAGTACTTAAGCTGAAAAGAAAAGAGCACTAGGGTACCAAAAGGACTATTCACCAGTCCTCCTGGTTCCAGGCCTGTGAGGCCAAGTGCTATTCTGACAGGTAAGTCCTACAGCATGAGATCATTCCCAGCAAGGAAAAAGCAAGAATATGGAAACTGCAGACTTATTACCGATCTAGTAGTCCTTGTTCATTATTATGACACTTTCACAATTTGTTTAATTCTTTTCCCCCAGATAACCAGAGCCCTCTTAAATCATGTTCCCCTGAAGTGAGCAGCTACTAACTAGAAATGAGTCCAGTGAAATAAAGAATACTGGCTGCTCAAAAAAAAATACAGCTTCCCAAGATGAAGGGGGAGGAGACAGGAAAATAAGGGAGAGGTAGGAGGGCCCTCCACCCCCAGGTGGGCAACGCCTCTGCCATCATGAAGGAACATAGCTTAGGACAGCGCAGGGATTCGGAAAGATCACTGCTTTTCTGTTTTTCACAAAAACACATAGGTATCCACATCACAATCTATATATCACAGTGCCACCTTACCTCTCAGAGGCCTAACACCTTCTTAACCAAATACCCTGAATCAGGCAAAAGAGATCCTACAGGCAGAAAGAAAAAATCTGAAGGAGGTCTTACGTGAACTTTGCTTTCTTTCTTTTGTTTTTTTGTAAAAGACACAAATGTATAAACACAGATTGTCTTGTGGCTTTAAATTCTGCTAGAAATAATGAGCCTGGCTTTGTTAGAGAGGTTAAAGGAGAAAAGAATGCGAAAAAGAACAAGAACACACACCAGAGAACATATCTTGTTGGAGAAGGCGAATGATCATAGTTTTGGACTTAGGAGCGACAAGATAAATGCTCTTCAGGCTAATGGAACGGCCAGTGTTGGACAGGAATCCAGTAAGAGCAGCCATCACTGACTGCAAATTTGCCAAGAGCCAGCACTAGGCTAAGGCTCGACAAGCATTTTCTCATTAGATTCTCACCACAGTAGCATAAGGCAGGTATTATCAGAACTACCATTTCACAGATGGAAAAACTAAGATTGGAGAAGCTAAATAATTCCTCTGATGTCACACAGCTAGTAATTGGCAGAACTAGGACTAGAACCCAGGCCCATGATGTGGAGATAAAATGAGCTTCTTAGTTCCTGGAGACCAGCATTCCCACAGCCTGCAGAGGAAGGTGGTTAGTTGGTTTTCTCTAACCTGCTCCCCTAGCCTGGAGCTGTGACAAGACCTAAGACCTTCCACATTCTGTCTAGCTCCTCCTCCGCTGCTACCTTTTCCATCACAGGAAGCTTCTGGTCCCAAAAGTGCCTCTGAGCTCCCAGTCACATGGTGGTCCCACAGGCCTCAGCTTCACTTTTCCTTCAAGTCCTGCTGAAGTCACGCTGCCCGCCTCTCAGATGGCCTGCCCAGTGGTGGCTAACACCCTCTTGGGAGGGGCTTCTGTCTGGGTTACCCACTTGCCATAAAGCACGTGCTGATTTGAAGGGTGATTCTACATTGTCAGTCACAGAAGCAGAGAATACTGTTTCCCAGAGCCTCCTGTGGTGCCATGTGCAGAGCAGGAAAGATAAAGACAGTCAAGCTGCTACTTACTGAGCACACACTACATCCCAAGGGCTGCACTGGAGGCTCTAGTCACCTTATCTCATTTAATCCTCAAATAATTGAATTTATATCACCCATTTTATAGATTTTTTTTTTTTTTTTTTTAAGACAGACAGAGCCTTGCTCTGTCGCCCAGGCTGGAATGCAGTGGTGTGATCTCAGCCCACTGCAACCTCCACCTCCTGGGTTCAAGCAATATTCCCGCCTCTACTTCCTGAGTGGCTGCAATTACAGGTGTGTGCCACCATGCCTGGCTAATATTTGTATTTTCAGTAGAGATGGGGTTTCACCATGTTGCCCAGACTGGTCTTGAACTCCTGGCCTTGGGTGATCCACCTGCCTCAGCCTTCCAAAGTGCTGGGATTATGGGCGTGAGCCACTGTGCCTGGCCATTTTACAGACTTAAAAAGGCATTCTCAAAACTTGCCCATAGTCACCCTGTTAATGGTGATTCCAGCCCAGATTCTCCTACTTCCAAGTCTCTTACACTACTCTTACTTGCTAGTAACTTCTCTTAACCATTATGCTACACTTGACAAAAAACGGTTATTTGATAATTATAGTTTAAAAAGTAAAACAGCTAGTGGGTTCATAGC
Organism: Cebus imitator; assembly: GCF_001604975.1. Taxonomy (NCBI): domain Eukaryota; kingdom Metazoa; phylum Chordata; class Mammalia; order Primates; family Cebidae; genus Cebus; species Cebus imitator. The sequence goes on along the minus strand of NW_016107521.1, from coordinate 2,724,975 downwards.
CAGAATAAAACTATATTTGCCTTACTAGCTGGAATTGACTGATACTCTTTTCTGTTCTAAACAGGATTTAAGGCAATTATATGAATATTTTCAACATAGCAACAAAAGTATGAGAAGAAATAGGAGCCAAGGGGGAAAGAAAAGGAAGGTGTGGCAAGGTTAGTGTTTCCATTTCATGCTGGGACACCTGCTGGGATGGTCACAGGTTTGGGTCTGAACATTCTGCCACCAACCCAAAGAGGGAAACAAGGTTGTGAGGTGTACTGTGGTGTCCACAGGAGAAAAATAAACCAGCCACTCAGGAGCTTGAATTTTCAAAAGGCTCCTGGGGAGGGAAAAGTATTTTCCACAGACCAGTCAGTCAGTCAGTCAGTCAACAGGTATCACTAATATCAGGCACCAACCTGGGCTGGGGCAAGAGGAGAGCAAAATAGATCTGGTCCCCACGTGAAGCTCACAGTTAACAGTAGATCAAATAAGGACATTATTGTACATGCGCAGACCACTACAAGGAGATGCACAGGGTGTCATCAGGTACACAATGCAAGGGCCTGAGATGACCTCATCTCATCTCTGCAGCAATCTTGAAAGGTGGGTCTCCATAATTCACAGAGGAATCCATGGCTCAAAGAGGTTAAGTGACTAGACAAAGGTCACGGCTGCTGAGAAGTAGAAAGTATGGCTGGCTGGGGAAGAAGAAAGTATGGGGTGACTGCCATGAGGTAGGCAAGTTTTCTTTTTTTTTTTTCCCCCCAGGGGAAAAAGTATTTACTGTCTTTCCTGGTATCCAACCGAGCCCTCCCTGATTGATGAGCAGAGAGGAGGAGGATCCATGAGGAGACCAGGAACAATTTTGGGTTAGGAGAAAAGAGAGATGCCCTAGTTTCCATTTGTGGTTTCGGCAGCGAGAGCACGGGGCCCCGCCACAGCAGAGGTGAGCTCAGTGTGCACCAATGTCCAGTGGGCACTGAGGATGGTTTGCTAATGCAAGACACATGTATCACTGGACCTGATCAGTGACTGGGAGAGGGAGGACAATGTCCTTCTGAGTGTGGCTCTGTGGCTTCCTGGGGTAACCTACATGGATAGGGGCAGCGGAGATGCATTCTAGAGCCCCAAGCCACTGGATCCAACAGAAATGAACACGAGAGTTACAAAGATAACGCCTGGACAAAAATCTGGAGAGGTCAACATCAAAGCCTGGGGTAGCCGCCCTTTTGTGCCTCCGCGGCCTACCGGAAGGCGACAGACTTGGAAAACATCAGGAAGGGCTCCACAGCTAAGACCACGGAGGCAGGAGAAGTTAATCACAGAGAAAAGGTCAGGAGACAGGGCTCTCTGCTGCCACGGAGAATTCAATGAGAACCATAACAGCTAAAGTCAGCTGCGGAAAGGAAGTCTCAAGTTGTGAGCCACCAGCAGCCCATGAGAGCCAGTGGAAACACAGGAATGAATAAGGTACAAAACAAATAAGGGAAAGAAAGAGGTTTATGAAGAAATAAATGAAGAGAAAGTAACAGGAAAAAATGTATTAAAAAATAGTGCAACTGGTAATAACAGGAGAAGACTTTCTCTTGCTGTTTTTCCAGGACTCATCCCACATGCCAAAATGCACAGCATCCAATTCCCTTTTCAGCCTCGCCTTTCCATCCATCATGGTTTAAGGGCAAGATGAGCCCACACTTGTTGAGAGATCGCACAGGGCCTATCACTGTGCTGGTGCTGCACATACTGTCCCTGGTGCCAGCACCTGAAAGAGGCAGGCACACTATCTCCAGAAGCCCTGCCATGAGGTCACCTGACATACTGCTAAAGCTTCCTGTAACTCTGATGTTACTCAGTCTGTGGCCCCTGTCTTACAGGTGATCTATGGCTCCCAGGAACATATCTAGAGTATTGTTGCTACAGAGCCCCCTATACTGTGCCCCAGAACTTAGAACTTCCAGAGTTTTCTAAGTGTTGGGTTCAAGTCAGGCTCCAAATCGGGGGGGGGGGGACGGGGAGTGAGGAATGTGTCACTCACATACAGAATGTGTCGTGAGAAATGGAAAACCAGGCCAATGCTCAGGCACATAAGCAGGAGTCAGGGCCAGCCACGTTGCATGGAGGCCAGCTGAAACTCGGGCAGGGGAGGCAGGCTGTTGCCCCTTCCAACACCAGGCAGCAGGAGGGGGCTGGGGAAGGTGGGAGCACAGGGCAGGTCCAGATGCTCAGAGGCAGATACAGCAGTCAGGAGGTGGTTAGGCTGTGGTCCAGACAGCTCCCCAAAGCGTGGGTGGCTGAGCCAACAAGCACCATTCCCCCAATCCGGGAAGAGTCACTCCTGTGTTAAAGGGACACCTTCCTTTCTTTAACCCTGCAAGTCTTAGTAATGCTGGGAGTGACACTGCTGAGGCCAGATGAGAACTGTCGCGCTGCACTCCTGGCACTGGTGCCTTCTGGGGGACAGGGCTAAAGGTCGAATGGCAACCATCTACACAGACTACCCGCTTTTTACAGACCTTTTGCTTTTTGCTATATGTACTGTGAAAGGTTAAAAAAGTTTTTATTTTATTTTATTATTATTTATTTTGAGACGGAGTCTCCCTGTCACCCAGGCTGGAGTGCAGTGGGGTGTGATCTCGGCTCACTGCAACCTCCGCCTCTTGGGTTCAAGTGATTCTCCTGCTTCAGCCTCCGAAGTAGCTGGGATTATAGGTGCACACCACCATGCTCGACTAATTTTTGTATTTTTAGTAGGGAGGGGATCTCAGTATGTTGGCCAGGCTGGTCTCGAACTCTTAATCTCAAGTGATCCACCTGACTCAGCCTCCCAAAGTGCTGGGATTACAGGCACGAACCACTACACTCAGCCTAAAAAAGTTCTTTAGATAGTGAATTAGATAGTTGGAATATACAACAAACGACTGATCTGTATACATTTATTTATTTATTTTCGAGACAGGGTCTCTCTTGTCGACCAGGTTGGAGTGCAATGGCATGATCACAGTTCACTGCAGCCTTGACTTCCCAGGTTCAGGTGATTTTCCCACGTCAGCCTCACAAGGAGCTGGAACTAACAGGCACATACCATCACACCTAGCTAATTTTTGTATTTATTTATTTTAAAGAGACATGGTTTTGCCATGTTACCCAGGACTGGTCTTGAACTCCTGGGCTCAAGCAATCTGCCCAGGAGTGCTGGGATTATAGGTGTGAGCCACCGCAGTTCTGGCCAGAACTGTATACTTTTAAAAGGGTGAGTTTTGTGGTAATGTGAACTATATTTCAATTTTTAAAAATCTAGCAGAGAACTTGAAAAGACAGTTTCCCTATAGAGTTTATAGTACTGATAGATATAGATTCCCACAGAATCTGTAACACAGATAATACAAAGGGCCTAGTCTCTTCTCTACCTCATTTCCCACTTGGAAAATAGTTTACATCAAAAATGTCCAGTCTGGGTATGGTAGCCAACATTCTGAGGCCAAGGCAGGCAGATCATTTGAGGTCAGGAGTTTGAGACCAGTCTGATCAACACAGTGACACCCCTTCTCTACTAAAAATACAAAACATTAGCTGGGTGTGGTGGTGCACGTCTGTAATATCAGCTACTTGGAGGGCTGAGGCAGGAGAATTGTCTGAACCCAGGAGGCAGAGGTTGCAGTGAGCTGAGATCACACTGCTGCACTCCAGCCTGGGGGACACAGCAAGACTCCATCTCAAAAAAAAAAAAAAAAAAAAATTGTCCAAAGCTTCCCCACAAGGCTCTTGACACATTTGGTCGTGGGTGCTGCTCAAGGAAATGAAGGTGCATCTCAATACAGGGCTCTTATCTGTTATCACCTAACATTTTTCCAGTTGCCTACTTGGTGCCAGGCTCTTCATGTAGAGCAATGCTTTTAGCTATCTCCCTGGCAATGGCTTCACAAATGAAGATACTGAGGCTTAAGCACTTTGAGTGAATCACATCTTTAGTAGGACCAGAGCCTAGGATTTGGACCCCAAGACTATGACTTCCAAACCTGAACTGTTTTATCTCACTCGGCCTCTCTGTTCAAGCCTCAGGGTCAAGTTTGGTCAAATCTCAGTTGAGGAATTACCTAACTAGCAATCTATGATTTCTGACCATTAAACCAACACAAATTTGTGTGTGCGTGCGCGTGTGTGTGTGCATGCATTTCCTAACCATCGGTCCCACCACAGGGCCCAACCTCCCTTCCTCTTCTGTCTGAAACTAAATTCCTGGTCCTGAGCCCCTCCAGATCCTCCCAGATGAGCTGTCACAGCGGCACCATTCCACTCTTGGCACATTGCTGCTTCTTAGCTTAAAAAAAAAAAAATCTCTGATCTCTCAATCTTAACGGGATGTTTGAGTTCTTTGGTGAAGCAGTGTTTCCCCAGATCCAGAACTACCTATGAGCACCTATCTTCCTATACCCACTGCCAGGAACAGAGTAAGTACATAAGTGCTTGCTGCAAAATGGCAATGACACACAGCTTTTGCTTACTTATTGGAACCTAATCTTTAAGAAAGCCCAGAGTCTGGCATATATAAGAGAATATTGGCCACAACTGTCTATCTAATCCTCTATCTAATCCACTTCCATCCTGTCTGTTAAGTCTATGTATTTAGATGATGGAAAAAAATTCAGTTGAAATTCTTTTTTTCCAAAACAGGGTCTTGCTCTATTACCCAGGCTGGTGTGCAGTGACATGGCTCACTGCAACCACCACCTCCCAGGTTCAAGCAATTCTCCTGCCTCAGTCTCCCGAGAAGCTGGGATTACAGACATGTACCACCATGCCTAGCTAATTTTTTCTACTTTTAGTAGAGATGGGGTTTCGCTATGCTGCCCAAGCTGGTCTTGAACTCCTGGCCTCAAGTGATCCACCCCTCAGCCTCCCAAAGTCCTGGGATTACAGGTGTGAGCCACCATGCCTGGTCTCAGGTGAAATTCTTAGCACCCACAGATACGTTAATATATATTGACTATCAGCTATGAATAACATATAGTATTTACTATTTATGGAGCACCTACTTTGTGTCAGTAGTAATCATTATTCACTTCCAACTGAAAACGTTGGCTCAGTGACCTCAAATCTAGTAAATGGGGAAGGCAGGTGAGGGCTAGGCTTCCTTGTTTCTGCTGCACCACACTTCCATTTGATATTCATCTCTGCCATCAAGAATATCAACAACTCCACTTAATCTAGCATTGACCTATTTCCTATGCAAAACTTCGTGGCATTGATGAAGGTAGTGATTGGAATGGGTGCAGATCTGATTAACCGGATGCCACTTCAGGGCTGTGCCCAGACTGCCGCTCCATCACCTATATGGACTGTGCACCTTTTGCTGAAAATCCCACATGGAATATGTGATGTAGCACGAGGGGGTTGATTCAGAACCCTACATACAGCACACAAAGGGACTGAAACTAGCATCTCTCAGAGAGAATCTGGGCATCTCCATTCTGAGAGGAAGAACGGCTTCCAGAGTCATCTGGAAATGCCAAGAAATACAAGGCATTTTGCGAAGTCAAATGCAAAATCCAAACCTTCACTGTATATATCCTATTTGACTTCTCGGTTCAATCATGCCCTCAAAAAGCATCAGGAGCTAGCTACTAACTTTGTTTTTGACCTGACTTCTTTTGGGGAAAAGCATGAACTTGTCTTGATCTGCTTTGAAAATATTTTATCACAAATGTGTGTTAATAAGTGCCTAGAATAAACCAAATATACAATTCAAGTTGGGAATTGATTTGCGGTCCCTATTTAAGACTACTTCTGAAGGAGGAAGGGGGAAAAGAAATTTACATGGGAAATACCATATGGCTTCTACTGGGACCTTTTATTAGCAAAATTTAATTAGCATAGCGCCTGGTACATAATAAGTGCTCTATAAATATTTGCTGAATAAATGAATAATTAATGAATGACAACATACGTCTACAATTAGCAAGTCATCAAGAAGAATGAGGAATTTTTTCACAAAATCTTGGTGATGGGTACAATTTATTCTCTAACACTTTGTGGAGGATATTAGTAAGGAGAGCTTTAATATCAGATGGTCATGGATTTGAAGTGCAGGCTCTCCTATTTCTTGGCTGTGTGAGAGTAGGTAAGTCACTAAACCTCTCTGAGCGTCAATTTCCTAATATATACAATGGAGCTAATAATATTTACCTTGCAGCTTGATTTTGAAGATCTGCAATAATGTTTATCAAGAGCTTGTCACATACACAGTACTCAATGGATGGTGACTATTATGAAAGGGAATGCTGATTCTCATTAGCAATTTAATCCTTTTGTCCCAGAAATAGGAAAGCTTTCCTGTCACTGGCCAAGGTCAAGGCCACCATCAGCTAAGGTAGGAAACATTCTCGTTTTCACTTTCAAAGTCAAGGGAATGGCACAGATCTAAAGTAGAGAGGAACCAGCAGCACATGTTTTTAAATATTCATAAGGGCTGGAAATGTCTTACTCCTTTCGTTTTCTCTGCCATCTGCTTTTGTTTCTTTTCTTTTCATTCTTATGCCACAGCTGCAAATGAAAACAACCATACAATAACTCAAGTTAAATTAAAAAGACAAAAAAAACAAAAAAA
>NW_016107521.1:2712104-2718358 GCF_001604975.1 Cebus imitator | reverse complement strand
AAAAAAAAAAAAACAAAATAAAAACAATCTGAGGGATAGAAAGAGAAGATGAATTATAAAGTTTTCCCCTGAGCTCTCAAGGCAGAAGTAAAAATAATGTTTAATGTGAGTTAAACCTTCTGGAAGCCGAAATCCATGCCTCATATTTATAATAATGGTGACAAAATCACCCCAGGTGCCACTTGACTAATATCTCTAATTGCTAGAGCCAGTCTTCAAAGTAGGTAAGTCATACCCATTTTACAGAAAAAGAAATTGCAGATCAGAGAGATAAAACAGATTTTTAATGGTTACACAGCTAATAAGAGATAAGACTAAGATTTGAATCCAGGTCTGCCTGAATCCAAAACCTAGGCACTTTGCACTCTATCATCTGCTCCAAAATAGGAAGGGACACATAAAAAATAATTCAAGAAATATTTAGGGCAGCTCATTTGTACTAAACTGATTTTTTTTCAGATAATTAAAATCTGTGATTATAGCTCTAATTAAAGTTAACTCAGATGATTGTTTGTTGTATTTGTGAATGTGCAATTAGAATCTTCCACATAATTGCAGGGTTTTCAGCATCCTACTTTTCATTTTTTAACTGCATGCAAACTAGAGCTTTGCTGTTATGGCCTCTTGTCTACTAAAGGGTGCAATACAGCTTTTCGGGTTTCTGGACTCAACAACTGTGACCTGCGGTATCAACAGCAGGGTCTGGGCTCAGCCCTACTTAACATGTCTTTGTCTAGAAGTCAATGAAGACTTCATCTTCAGGCGCCATGTAAAAAGCTCTTATGGGCTACACTGTTGTCCTGAAAACTCCTAGCAGCATGTACCTGAAGAAAAACTGGCAGCAGTGGTCCTCATGTGTTAATTACACTTGTGAAGTCTATTATGCATAGAAAGGGCACCTGCTGGCAGTGAAAATGACTAGAATCCGCCCTTCCTGTGCAGTGAGTAAATTGAGAGTTCATTTCTACAGGAGATAATAGTTTTCAGATTCCATTTTGTGTATCCCCTGCATGGGGACATACTTAACATTTAAATAATCTGCAGAGGAGCAAACCTCCTTCAGATTTACATGTTTCAGGCCCCTACTACTTTACTTAAAATGCTAGTTATCCCTGCTGGCTCTTACCACCAAGGATTAAACTCAATGGTGGTGAAAGTTACTGAGCACAATAGAATGAAGTTATTAGCATTGACTCAAATTTCATGACATTTGTAGTCTCTGACCAAAGCAGTGGCAGCAGACTGAAGGTGATCAAATCAACCCTTAATTATGGAGGATCTGTTTTTTCTCTTGGAGTCTTTCCTTTCATCATTCTTACATCTTATAGTTAACAAACAGACACCAGTTCCCACTGGCCTGTAATCATCCTTTGGTCATACGTCAAAAAGTTGTTTCACAGAAACAAGAGACGAGGAGAAAGACTATTACACAAACAGAAACTTCCAAGATGGTGCCTCCTCTCAAAACCCACTCAGGCACCAGTGAATACAAGTCTCAACTTTGATTTTCTAGAGTGGAAATTTAGGATGACAAGGACTTAGCAGCCTTCCTTGCCAAGTCTTCTCTTCTAAGTTAGACCTGCCAACATCATTGCCCTTGGTCAGGCTGGTAACAGTTTTTCAGAATGCTAGAGTTAGAGAGAGTTGAAAAAAGGATCTTGGATCAGTTTTGACAGGAAAATACAACATCTAATGTGTCTCCAAAAAAAAAAAAAAAAAACCATGATGAGAGAAATGGCAGCTGGAAAAAACAATTGGCTAGAATAAACACTGATTTCTGAAAATAAAGCTTTAAATTATAAAAACCATCCTTTTTCATTGTAGAAATATTTGAAAATATGGAAAATAAAAAGCACACAGAAATTCTCTCCTGCCACCCTGTCTCTGTTAAACATTTTGGTGTATTTCTTTCCAAATTTCTGCCTCTCTATATGTATACATATATACATCCAATTTTTTTGTTATGTGAACATATAATTGTCTTAATAAAAATTTAATCGTAGAGTATAATACATAACGTCTGTATCAGTTAAAGTTAGTAAAGCTCTTTGGGCCTTGGTTTACTAATAACCTGTGAAATGGAGCTAAAAGTATCAGCCTTGCAGGGTTGTTGGAAGAATTCAATGCCATCACATATAAAGGAGATGACCCAGTGTTCAACAATGGCGGCTATCTTAGTCACTGATGTTTCTGAGAGGGCAATTTCTCCTCCACAGTTCTGGGAATGTAAGCAGCCCATTTTTAACTAGCTCACAATTTAGCTGAAACTTTTCAAATACTAGAAAGCTAAAGTTGGGCCATGCACAGTGGCTCTCACCTGTAATCCCGGCACTTTGGGAGGATGAGGCAGGTGGGTCATGTGAGGTCAGGAGTTCAAGACCAGCCTGGTCAACATGGCAAAACCCCGTCTTTACTAAAAATACAAAAATTAGCTGGGCGTGGTGGTGTGCACCTGTGGCTACTAGGGAGGCTGAGGCCGGAGAACTGCTTGAACCTGGGAGACTGCAGTTTCAGTGAGCTGAGACTGGGCCACTCATTGCATTTCAGTCTGGGCAACAAAGTGAGACCTTGTCTCACATAAATAAATAATTAATTAAATTGTACTGCTACTTGGCAGAGGAACTATATTGATTCTTCCAGCTCCACGTATCTCTGCAGAAGCCCTGGGTATTCCTGACTGAAGCATGGCATGAAAACCCACTGGTGAATCTCTTCCAGGGGAAACCGTGAGACAGAGTTTTACTCTGTCACCCAGACTGGAGAGCAGTGGCTTGACTGTGGCTCACTGCAGCCTCAATCTCCTGGGTTTAAGCGATCCTCTCACCTCAACCTCCTGTGTACCTGGGACTACAGTTCTGTGCCACTATGCCTGGCTAATTTAAAAAAAATTTTTTTTTGTGGAGATGGGGATCTCATGATGTTACCCAGTCTGGTCTCAAACTCCTGGGTTCAAGTGATCCTTCTGCCTTGGCCTCCCAAAGTGCTGGGATTATAGGCATAAGCCACCGAATCTGGCGCGTGATGTCTACGGGGCGGGGGGGTGTCTCTACCTGTGGAAGACCCTGAGGCATATATCTGTGGGAAAGGGAGCTATGTCTATGAAGGCGGATACGTCTGTGTGGGGGTCTATGCATGTGAGCATACTGTGTTTCTAGGGGGAGAGCGTGTGGCAACAGGTTCTACATGCTAAGGGGGCTGGATGTCACTCCAGGACTCTGTCTCGGGGGACATGTGTCTCCTTTCACCTCTTCCTGCTTTTTCTGGCTCTCTCTCTCCCTTCCATCTTCCTTGGGTGTGTGTTTTGTTCCTTCTCCTCCCCTCTAGTTCCCTTCATCTCCTTCTTCCTCTATGAGCATCAGTGTCTGCCTCTGCCTAGCGCCTCAAGCGTTCATTTGAACAACAACAAACATTACTGGATAGTAAAACAGAGTCCTTTTGGTCCTTTCCTTGGAGATATATGGCACTGAGAAGAAACCAAGAGAGTTGGCTCAGAAGCTCAAGCACAGGAAATTTAAGCAAAGGTCGACTCTGAGGAATGGGACACCTACGCACATGTGTAGGGAGAGGAGCGAGACAGCAGAAAGAGGAGTTTAATGATACCCAAGAGAACAGAGGTCTAGATGGGTCCCAGAGAATCCTCAAGAGACAGCGGTCCGGCCCAGGTGAAGTGGCTTTGGACAGATTGCTCTTCCTCCTTCAGGAGTGGTAGGAGAGGAAGAGGCAGGCAGGCAGCAAGCAACCAGCCGTGGGTGAGAAGGAAGGCAGTTGTGGGAACACAGACCCTATGCCCCCCTCTTCTTGCTAGACGTGACAATGCATCCCCATCCCCGAGCCTGCTGCATGGTGGGGAGAGTGAGGGCTCAGGGGTGACTGCAGAGGAGGAGGGCAAGCTAAGGTGACAGAGCAATTTCTCCTCCACAGTTAGCACCACTCTCTAGCAGGTCCTCTCTGCAACGGCCCTCAGACTTTCATCAGCAGTACCTTCCAGACAAGAAGCAGATAAGAAAACGGTAGGGAAGCCTAGGGTCAGGGGTAAGGCCAGGGAAGCAACAGCCTGCAGGGAACTGGTGAAAAACCCGGGAGCAGTTCTGGCCTGTTTGTGTGCCTACGTCTTCTACACCCAATTGTTTGAGTCCCTTCTGCTGGACACTGACTCTCATCCCTGTCTTCCCAGCACTTAGAGACACGACCAGCATCTGGAAACATCTGCTCTACTCAAAAAGCTCATGAAGGTCCGGAGCAAGGAGGCCAGCAAGAAACCAGATGGGGCTGAGTGAGCTTCAGATGGTAAATGACACAGGTGTCACCCTGCTGGGTGGCTGATAGTGCTTTCAGTCTATAAAGTATATTTGCACATACATTTTTTATTTCATCCTAGAAAGTTTAAAGAACAAGTTGCAGTATTTTCAGCCCTCTACAGAGAAGAGATTCAGAGAGGCAAAGGCTCTTGCTCTAAGCTACACAGCCAGACAATAATGGAGCTGAGACAGGGACTCAGACATCCTCCTCTTAGCCCTGACCTATCCTTGTTTGTGCTGCTCCACGGCCTCTCTGAGGGAGGAAAGTAACCTCGCTATAGATGACAAAACACTGCAAATGTGAGCTCAGTGGGAATAAGGGGAGGCCAGGAGTGTGGATTCTGAAGCCACTGAAGACAGCAGGGAATAAGATGGGAAGGAGATGTGGACATCTAAACAAATGGGTGATGAAGATCCCAGAGACAAGCAGTTGACAGTGACACAGTGGAGGGAAAGTTCCTGGGGGCTGCGCTCAAAGCCAGATAACAGGGTGGAGCTCGCACCAGACCAAGGCAGCGGGAGCAGGAGTTAACAGTCTCCCTGCTGTGGAGTCTATGAGCAGAAAGAGCAGCCTCACTCAGGCAGAGTCCAGCACTCCCTAGAGTCTCCAACGAAAGGAGAGATGGTGGAGACCTGGATACAGGGGAGGGTCTGGGATGGGCCCTGGGGCTTGAAAACACTCCTCGAGGAACACAGCAAACCCAAATATTCAATGTCACGTGGTGAATTTGTTAGAAGGGGTTAATATCTTTATCCTTTCCTATCTGCAAACATTACTTTATCTCCTACCCACTTCGGAAGGGATGAACACAAAAATCTAGACCAGCAGTACCTGTACATCATCAACTGAAAATAGTTTACAAAAGAAACCAAAGTATGAAGAGACATAGTGAAAACATGTGGGGTTCTGCCACTGAGGAATCAAGAAGAAATTTAAAATTAGCCAAGATTCCATACTCCACATGGTAGAAAATACATTACCCCTTAATCTCATAAAAGGTGGAAGAAAGGCATGGATAAGATGACTCACCTTGATAAGAAAGACATACAATAAAGAGAGAATCAGGGAGGACTCACGGGAAGATGGCCGACTAGGAACAGCTCAGGATTTCAGCTCCCAGTGAAAGTGCAGAGGGTGAGTGGACACCGCATTTCCAGACGGACTTTCATTGCCCACAGACCAGGAGATTCCCAGGCGGAGGAGCCCCACGGGTGGCCAGTGCAGCCAGGCTGTTTGGGCCAATGGGGCTGTTTTGGCCTGTGTGGCTGTTTTGCCCGCGGGCGCGGCGGTTCTCCTTACAAAAGACACTGGTCTGGGTGCCCTCTTAGCTGGCAATTGGAGCCCTGAGACGTGAGAGTCACCCGTTCATCTGAAATAGCGAGCCAGGCCAGGAGATTCCTAGGCAAAAAAACCGCTAGGAATCTCAGTGCCGCAGTTTCAGCCGGCTCAGTGAGTCGTGGCACGGGAGATCCCGGCGCCTTTTCAACAGGGAGAGAGTCGACCGTTCAACAACAACAACAAAAAAAAAAGACTTTGAGTCAGGGAGCCAGGTGATCAGGCTCGGCTGGTCCCACGCTCCCCCCCGCAACCACACACACACCAGTAATTGAAAATGCTCTGCATTGAGAGTTTCACAGCAAGCACAGCTGAACCCGGGACAGTCCGGCTCTGTGGGGGAGGGGCATCCGCCATTACTGAGACACTCCATCACTATGGAGGCAGTCTGACCATCGCTGAGGCGGCCCGAGTTGCTGAGGCAACCCGCCATTGCTGAAGCAACCTGCCACTACTGAGAGAGTCCGCCATAACAGAGGCGGACCACCATTGCCAAGGCAGTTCTAACTACACCCATATAAACAGGACTGCAGGGAAGATCACACGGCAGCTGGGCGGAGCCCACAGCAGCTCAGCAAAGCCTCTGCAGGCAGACAGTGACTAGGCTGCCTCCTCGCTGG
>NW_016107521.1:2708850-2710575 GCF_001604975.1 Cebus imitator | reverse complement strand
TATCCAGCCAAACTAAGCTTCATAAGTGAAGGAAAAATAAAATCCTTTGCGAACAAGCAAGTACTCAGAGATTTCATCACCACTAGACCTGCTTTACAAGAGCTCCTGAAAGAGGCTCTACACATATAAAGGAACAACCAGTACCAGCTACTCCAAAAACATACCAAATGGTAAAGAGCACCAACACAATCAAGAATCTGCATCAACTAACAAACAAAATAGCCAGCTAGCATCAAAATGGCAGTATCAAATTCACACATAACAATATTATCCCTAAATGTAAATGGACTAAATGCCCCAATCAAAAGACACAGACTGGCAAATTGGATAAAAAGCCAAAACCCATCGGTGTGCTGTATCCAGGAAACTCATCTCACATGCAAGGATACACAAAGGCTCAAAATAAAGGGATGGAAGAAGATTTACCAAGCAAATGGAGAGCAAAAAAAAAGCAGGAGTTGCAATTCTCATCTCTGATAAAATAGACTTTAAAGCAACAAAGATCAAAAGAGACAAAGAAGGACATTACATAATGGTAAAAGGATCAATGCAACAAGAACAGCTAACGGTCCTAAATATATACACACTCAATACAGGAGCACCCAGATACATAAGGCAAGTTCTTAATGACTTACAAAGAGACTTAGACTCCCACACAATAATAGTGGGAGACTTTAACACCTCATTGTCAATATTAGACAGATCAACCAGACAGAAAATTAACAAGGATATCCAGGACCTGAACTCAGACCTGGAACAAGCAAACCTAATAGACATTTACAGAACTCTTCCACCCCAAATCCACAGAATATACATTCTTCTCAGCACCACATCACACCTACTCTAAAATTGAACACATAATTGGAAATAAATCACTCCTCAGCAAATGCAAAAGAACGGAAATCATAACAAACAGTCTGTCAGACCACAGTGCAATCGAGTTAGAACTCAGAATGCAGAAACTAACTCAGAACCGTACAGCTTCATGGAAACTGAACAACTGGCTCTTGAATGTTGACTGGATAAACAATGAAATGAAGGCAGAAATAAAGATGTTCTTTGAAACCAACGAGAACGAAGACACAACATACCAGAATCTCTGGGACACATTTAAAGCAGTGTCTAGAGGAAAATATATAGCAGTAAGTGCCCACATGAGAAGCAAGGAGAGATCCAAAATTGAAACCCTAGCATCAAAATTGAAAGAGCTAGAGGAGTAAGATCAAAAAAACTCAAAACCTAGCAGAAGACAAGAAGTGACTAAGATCAGAGCAGAACTGAAGGAGATAGAGACACAAAAAAACCTTCAAAAAATCAATAAATCCAGGAGCTGGTTTTTTGAAAAGATCAACAAAATAGGCAGACCACTAGCCAGATTAATAAAAAAGAAAAGAGAGAATAACCAAATTGATGCAATAAAAAATGATAAAGGTGATATCACCACAGATTCCACAGAAATTCAAACCATCATCAGAGATTATTACAAACAACACTATGCACATAAACTAGTAAACCTAAACCTGGAAGAAATGGATAAATTCCTGGACACTTGCCTCCTCCCAAGCCTAAACCAGGAAGAAGTTGAAACCCTGAATAGACCAATAACAAGGTCTGAAGTTGAGGCAGCTATTAAGAGCCTACCACTCAAAAAAAGCCCAGGTCCAGATGGGTTCACAGCTGAATTCTACCAGATATACAAAGAGGAGCTGGTACCATTCCTTCTGA
>NW_016107521.1:2698821-2707095 GCF_001604975.1 Cebus imitator | reverse complement strand
AAAACCAAACAAGCCCATGCAAAAGTGGGCGAAGGATATGAACAGACACTTTACAAAAGAAGACATACATGAGGCCAACAAACATATGAAAAAATGCTCATCATCTCTGGTCATTAGAGAAATGCAAATCAAAACTACATTGAGATACCATCTCACGCCAGTTAGAATGGCAATCATGAAAAAATCTGGAGACAACAGATGCTGGAGAGGATGTGGAGAAATAGGAACACTTTTACTCTGTTGGTGGGAGTGTAAATTAGTTCAACCATTGTTGGAAGACAGTGTGGCGATTCCTTAAGGACCTAGAAATAGAAATTCCATTTGACCCAGCAATCCCATTACTGGGTATATATCCAAAGGATTATAAATCATTCTACTATAAGGACACATGCACACAAATGTTCATCGCAGCACTGTTTACAATAGCAAAGACCTGGAACCAACCCAAATGCCCATCGGTGATAGAAAATGGACAGGGAAAATGTGGTAGGTATACACCATGGAATATTATGCAGCCATCAGAAATGATGAGTTCGTATCCTTTGTAGGGACATGGATGAACCTGGAAACCATCATTCTCAGCAAACTGACGCAAGAGCGGAAAATCAAACACCGCGTGTTCTCACTCACAGGTGGGTGTTGAACAATGAGAACACATGGACACAGGGAGGGGAGCACTACACACTGGGGTCTGTTGGGGGGAAATGGGGGAGGGACGGGGGGGTGGGGAGAGATAGCATGGGGAGAAATGCCAGATATAGGTGAAGGGGAGGAAGGCAGCAAATCACACTGCCATATGCGTGCCTATACAACAATCTTGCATGTTCTTCACATGTACCCCAAAACCTAAAATGCAATTAAAAAAAAAGAGACAGAGAGAGAGAGAATCAGGCCCATTCACTTACTACTATGCATGAGAGAGGGCCACTGATTTTCACATGATGGCCCTGAGTTACATCCTTGTTATCCCTATGGCTTCTTGGGAAGAGGGTGAGCCCAGCACGTTCCACTTAGGAGTGACTGTGGAATGCCTTCATGCTCCTTGGACAATCTGGCTACCTGGGTGAACCTTTCCAGTGAGATGACTGCAAAATGGGCTGGAGATCCCAGCAAAAGTACGACTGACCTGGACTCAATCACTCTGAACCTGTGGTCAGTGTCCTGTGTCATCAAGCAGCAGGGCTATGACCCTCAAATGGGTTCCCCTTTCCTGAAGCTCTCAATATCCAGCCTGCAGTAAGTGCCTTTCCCTCCATGTGTACCATGCTTCCTTATGGACTTTTGTTGACTTGAGCTGTTTGGAGACAATGTCTCTAACTGCTTTACACTAGAGAAAGAAATTACTCATGAGGAAAAGAGATCCAAATTGGTCACAGTCACTTTGGGTAATCTACTGAAGACAGATAGGATGATGATATGTCTGTGGAAACATTTTCTGAGCACCTACCACGAGCCAGCTTTTTACATGGGGTCCTTTCATATGCTATCTTGTTTCATCTTCATATGATTATGTATTGAACAACTTCCTTTTACAGATGAGAAAACAAAGTCTTAAAGTCAAGTGACTTGTCCAAGATGGTAGGGCTGTCGCCAACACCTTTGTTTCTTCCTTCCACTGAAGTCGGTTTCACCGAACAGTGAAATGCTCAAGTACTTTAGACGGTTTTGCGCGTCTGGCTTGTGCTCCCAAACCACAGTGAGTACAAGTCTTAAGGAATGTGTCAGGGCATGGCTGAGACTTGAAGACCTTGGGGATCTCAATTGTTTCTGTCTGCAGTTTAAAACTTGTCTTAGGAAAAAAACAAACAGACATGCAACCTCTTGGTGCATTACTTTCCCCAGACTGAGAAACGGGAAAAGTTATTCTCTGGTACTCTTCAGAATGTCATAACATATAAGAAAACTGGAAACAAAAGGGTCATGCAACCAGGTGGTCTTAAATCCATGCCATTTTGAAGTTACCATTTTTATTTATTCTGAGACAGGGTCTCACTCTGTTGCCCTGGATGGAGTGCAGTGGCACAATAATAGCTTGCTATAGCCTTGACCTCTTTGGCTCAAATGATCCTCTCATCTCAGTCTCCTGACTAGCTGGGACTGCAGGTTTGCGCCACCATGCCTGGTTCCTTTTTTTTTGTACAGATGGATTCTCACTATTGTGTCCAGGCTGGTTGAAGTTAATATTTTTAATGTAGAGTCACCAACTGCATTAACAAGTGACACACCTAACATGTTCGGTCAGTTCAGGGCAAGGAGAAGCAGAGGATAGGGCCAGCCACCTTACCAGCAGTAGTCCAGCAGATGCGGTGGCAGCACAGGGATGTACACGTGCTGCCAGTACATGGGGTAGAGCATCGCCGCCGACCCGTGGATGCAGGCAGTCAGCTGGAACAGAGCAAAGCAGAGATCGATGAACAAATCCAAGGGAAGAGACACCGCCATTTGATTACAGCAATACAATTCTATAATTTTTCAACATGTTTACATGATAAGCTGAAAAACCTGGAGAAATCATTCTACGTTAACT
Organism: Cebus imitator; assembly: GCF_001604975.1. NCBI lineage: Eukaryota > Metazoa > Chordata > Mammalia > Primates > Cebidae > Cebus > Cebus imitator. The sequence goes on along the minus strand of NW_016107521.1, from coordinate 2,704,568 downwards.
CAATCACCCTAATTCAAATTTAGTAAGAGTTTTCTTTTCAAAATATCTTTTTTTCTGATTATAAAGTTAATATATGACTTACGGTAGAAAACTGTAAAAGCGGAGAAAGGGATTTAAAAAAAGCCGCCACCAATGGAAGATTTAATATTGTAGATTATTATACACACAAGCACATGTATTTCCTTTTAAAATACAATTAGGATGACTATACAGTATTCTTTTGTGTTTCTTAAAAGTGAGCGTTATTTGATGCCATTCTTCTTTAAATAATCTTAGAAAAAGGTATCTCTTAATGATGCTTTAAAAGCACAAATCCAGAATATTCTTTAAATATTTTTAGAAAAAGATATATTTTAATGATACTCGATGAATTTCCCAGGCCATTATATATTTAACTACTCTTCTACTATTAAGTAATATAATCATATCAGGTCAATAATTGGTATATATGGTTTCTAAATGTAGAATTCAGAGACAAAGGTTATAAGTATTTCAAGGTACTTAATAAATACATATCTTATAAATGTGTTAGGATAATGAACAGATGAAGGATGGAGGCTCTTTACACCCCCACCCCCAACCATACACCACGATTCTGGCCTTCCTGCCCCTCACCAGCACTACTCCTTGTAGTCAAGTTAATAGCCTTAAAATTGTATCTATCTTACTTTTATTTTTATTCTGATCATGACTAAGGATGAACATTTTGTCATGTTTCTTGACTATACTTATATAATAGACAAATGGTCTGTTCATATTCTTAGCCCCCTTTAAAAATTAGTATTAGTAATTTTTACTACTTTATAAGCAATCACTGATGATATGCAAAGAATACCCAGATTTTGTAATGTTTTTGAAGACAATTTATTCTTAATTTTCTTTGAATTTCTGGGCAAAAAGAAGGTCTAAGTAATTACATAGACACATATTTTCTTCCATTATGGTTTCTACCATTTTTTCCTACAAAAGTCCTCCAGATTTTTCCTTGGCATTTAACTCTTCCATCCATCTGGAATTACTTCAGGTTTAAGGACTGAGGTGAGAATTTATTTTTTCCACATAGGTAATCAATTGCTCTGGCACCGTTTACTGACTAATCCTTCCTCTCCACAGTCTTTTGACTTGCCACGATTTTATATTACTTTTTTTTCCTAAGAGCTAGAGACATCATACAATCAGTATTTGATACTTAAAAATTTAGGAAGCAAAGATAATACAAAGGGATACAATTGCTACAAAATTCAATATAGTGAAAAGAAAGAAAAAATCAACCTTTGGAGATATAGCTATGAAGTGACAAAAGCCAACAACACGTTTCTTTCTGTCTTTTTTTCTTTAATGTTTCTTTGGTTTCAGGGAAGCCTGTTCCCATGAGGACTTTGCTCCTTTTGGAAGCTGTTAACTGGCCTTTCCTGACAGAAGGACATTTACGTGGCAAAAGAGTGACGTGCCAAGGCCCAGTTAAAAGAATCCCAGAGGTTAGTGTAACATGAACCAGCTTTAAATTGGATATTCTGCTGATGTTTCACAGTTGTGAGAGCTGTGTGTTAAAGCCAGGGCTGCTACTCCCTACCCCCGCCTGCCTGGACACTTTCCTCCAGACCCTGTTCTTGAAGCCAGGTACATGCCATGAACCGGATCTGATTCAGCAGGCACCCAAGAAATGTTCTCAGAGACCCCGCCACAGCTCGCAGGTTTAATCCATCCCTTCCCGTTCTATTTCCATAGGTTCCCATATAAAAAAGGCTGTCATTCATATATATATATACATATATATATATGTGCTTATATATGACTAATCCCTTCAGGGCCTCTTAGAGATGAAAACTCCTTGCTAGTGTTGAGTGGAGAACAAACCACCCCGACCTGATTCCACCCTGAAGTCGGCTAGAGGGTTCCACTCTTTCTGCCCTCCTCAAGCACAGGTTCCGTCACATTACTTCCTACTCAGAAGCCTTTGGGGCATGCCTGGCCCCGGATGGCTCCACCAGCCCACGTCTAGCTTTACAGCAGCCATCTGTAGACACACTCTGTACTGTCTTCTCCAAGTCTGTCCTTGGAATATATCACTTGCAGGCTTAGATAGGGTCATGTATTCCTTTTCCTTCCCTCCCTTTCCACCTGTCGCCCAAACTGGCCAGGATTTGTGCCTCTAGCAAACTCCTTCCTCAGGTCTGTGTGTAAGTACTTCCTCTTCAAAGCCTTCCCTTGCTCCGCATGCATAGGCACCAGAGTATTATTATTAATAATATTATTAGTAATATTAATATTAATATTAGTAATAATATTATTACTAATGCTAATATTATTACTAACATTACTGTTATTATTATTACTAATTTTTGAGACAGGGTCTCAAAATTAACGGGAACCTATGGAAATAGAGTGAGAAGGGATGGATTAAACCTGTGAGCCTTGGTGGGGTCACCCAGGCTGGAGTGCAATGGCGTGATATCCACTCACCACAACCTCCGCCTCCTGAATTCAAGCAATTTTCCTGCCTCAGCCTCCTGAGTAGCTGGGATTATAGGCGTGCGCCACCACGCCAACTAATTTTTGTAGAGATGGGGCTTCGCCATGTTGGCCAGGCTGGTCTTGAACTCCTGAACTCAAGTGACCCACCCACCTCAGCCTTGGGATTATAGGTATAAGCCACCGCGCCCTGCCTGTAGGCACTCATTATTAACTTGACCATAACATCTGCATGTTTGTCTCCTGACTATAAAGTACAGGAGATCCTGTGTCATCTCCATGTTCTCAGTGGCACAGAACACACACACACACACACACACACACACACACACACACACACACGTGTGCACTAGTTAATGGGATGTGTCCCGAATAAATAAAAAATAATTTTTACTTAGAATATACTGACAATCCAAAGATAGTTTAGTAGTTTGGCTTTTAATAGCATTATACGAACATTTTCATGAGTCTCACTAAGGTACATGACTCAAAGTCTAAAACAGGCCGGGCGCAGTGGCTCACGCCTGTAATCCCAGCTCTTTGGGAGGCCGAGGTGGGCGAATCACTTGAGGTCAGGAGTTTGGGACTAGCCTGGCCAACATGGTGAAATCTCGTCTCTACTAAAAATACAAAAATATTAGCCAGGCATGGTGGCGCATGCCTGTAGACCCAGCTACTCCGGAGGCTAAAGCAGGAGAATTGCTTGAACCCGAGAGGCAGAGGTTGCAGTGGGCCAAGATCGCACCACTGTACTCCAGCCTGGGCGATGGAGTGAGACTCCGTCTCAAAAAAAAAAAAGTGTAACACAACAACAGCAAGATTAGACACACAAGCATGCCACTTTTGAAAAACCAAGTCATTCAACCATTCACCCATTTGTTCAATCACATGCCTACACTATAACTCCACAACACATAAATAAATAAAAGCATTTCAAAATCTATAAGGTCCCGTACAAATGTAAGGTAATATTATCACATGAATTAATTTGTGATTCTCTTTGAAAAAGTCATTTAATAGAATGAATCTGGTTCAGATAGAACTTGATTATGTGACTCTTTTTAGGTTAACCTGGTTTGGGTCAAAAACCTATTTTAACTGATAAAGTAGCAGAGATCTCATCTTCAGATAATGTTCTTTTCATGTCTTCTTAACCTCAAAGGCAAACCTACCAACCTCAACGCCAAGATTTTAAAATTATTTATCCTTCATTTAAAAAAAATCAAGCTTTTAAGGTGTTTGATCATTTCATTAGTGGGTTTTCTAAGGGCCAAATCTCTGCAATTGGGATAAAATGCATTACTCATTTGACTAAGAAAACAAACAAACAAAACAGGGAATTGCTTGGCTGTTTTCCAAAATACTAAATGACATAAACTATCTGCATCATTACTTAAGAAAGGTAAGCTGATTACAAGAAAAGTCCTACTATATATCTATATTCAATAATGCACTCTGTTCTGTAAAGTATTGCTTGACACTTACAACTCTAAATCCTGTTTCTAAAAATAAAAGTCCTAAAGGCCTATGTCCATTCCTTACAGAATACAAACTTTAAAAGTAAATGAAAGTATATAATTTGGAGTGTAGTCAACAAAGGGGTATTGTGAATAGATAATTGAAGTGCAAGCTGAAGAAAATGATTCTATCAAAATCTCACTCAGTGGGAGAATGGAAAGATAGTATGTGTAAAATTTGCCCAGAGTCATTAGTCACAATGAATATTCATCAGAAGCCAATTATCAATCCCATTTAATGACACCCCAAAAGATTTTTCCCTGAAGCAGCTGAATAGTCTAAGACTCCAGACAAAACTAGACAAATTATACAGCCAACAGCCAGTCTAGCCAGCACACAGACTGTAAAGTAAACCACTGGTGGGTTTTTGGATGCACTTCAGCAAATTCTGTCCTCAATTAAAGGTGCACAAGGTCAGTTATATCTCAGAGATTTCTATATGGCTCCATTAGTTTTCTTTGAGGCAAAGGGAGAAGGGGAGAAGGGGGTGTGGGTAGGACATGAATGGAGAGTGATCAGTGATGGAGTTGGAAAAATCACAAGGACACCTTTTTTTTTTTCCCAGTCATTTCTCAGAGATAAAGCCCAGATTGTCACAATCTTAGATTCCAATGCCTCTGCTGAGTCCTCATAACATCGCTGCAATTTAACATGAAATAAAAATAAGAATGCTCCCTGAAAAGACAAAACTACAACATGCGCCAGGTACCATGGTAGGGTTTAGACCCTTGCAAAGTATTGTTTTAAAGGAAAGTGTGTGTGTGTTGATACACATATACACTCATCACCACATTTCACAGATAAAGAGACGGTTTCGGAGGTGAAATAACTTGCCCAAGGCCACATCGACAGTAAGTGACAGAACTGGGACTTGCATCCAGGTCTGTCAGAATATAATGGCCACTGTATTTCCACAATGCATAATTAACTCAAAAAGTATTTGAGTGCATACCCTGTGCCATCACTGTGCAGAGGACTCTGAAATAGATGAGGTATTGTCCCTGTTGACATTGTTAAATGACACAGACATGCATTTGCCTTGCTGCTAGATGTCCAAATATCTAGGACAAAATACCAATGACAGAAAATAATCATTTTTAAAACAAACACAGATATGATCATTTCCTGGGGATTAGTTACATTTAACTAAGGTGTTGTAGTGTCTTTAATCCACAGGAAATTCTAGACAATGAAATAATTATGATCAGTCAAAGGTTTACATTTCATTTTGGGTACATATATCTGAGAGTCTGGCTTGAAAATGTTGGAAAGTCTCGCTTTGTCATGTTCCCTTTCACATACTTGCTCAGAATCTTCTGCTAACTATTTTTTTTGACCTGGGCAAGCCACTTCCTTTCCTAGGTCTCAATTTGCCCTACATGTAAAACAAAAGACTAGACTACAGGATTTCTGTGTTCCTTTCCAGCTTTGGCAACTTACAGTTCTAGAGGAATTGCTATCCTTTGATGTGAAGAAGGCTCCTCCTCTGCCGCAGTTCATCTTAGTCAGCTAGGCTAGGCCTAAGCAAATCAGGGTATGTCTTTAAGCTGGTCTTGCTTTTTCGTCTCTGCAGCTCCAGGGCCCAGCTGGAATTCATGAGCTATGTAGAAACCACCACCTTTCAGCCACCCCAACTCTATCACCTGACAAGGGCACAGCCATCGTCTTTGCTTGGCCCCTGATGCTCTGAAGAACTCAGAGGTAGATGACTTTAGGTAACCAGGAACACGAGGCTACAGGTTTGAGCTCTTCAAGGA
>NW_016107521.1:2651046-2698784 GCF_001604975.1 Cebus imitator | reverse complement strand
CTCTGTAACCCAGGCAGTGCAGTGGTGGGACCTTGGCTCACTGCACCTCTGCCTCCCAGGTTCAAGCGATTCTCCTGCCTCAGCTTCCTGAGTAGCTGGGATTACAGGCACTTGTCGCCACGCCCAACTAATGTTTGTTTTTTTTAGTAGACATGGGGTTTTGCCAAATTGGCCAGGCTGGTCTCGAACTCCTGACCTCAGGTGATGTGCCTGCCTTGACCTCCCAAAGATGATTCTTCTTGCCTCCTGCTATGCTTGACACAGAGTCAATGCTGGGTAAATGTTTGGGGAATGGAGAATGCCTCCAGATTCACATCATGAGGGAGAGTAGGCAAGATTACCAGACATTTAACAAATTGCAATTGCCTAATAGATTACAACTAGAGGCTGTACATTTTTGAACAAGTATTAAGATTCCAAGCTCTAAAAGCTGGCAGAGGAAAACAATCAGATGGTTACAGTCATTCTTCCCATCCTAGAACTCATTAAATAATCAAACCAACACCGGCTTCACGGGGTTAGAGGCATTTGAATTTCTCCCCTGAACCTAAACACAAAGAAATGAATAAAATGACAAATATAGAAAGGATACCAGATTACTGACTTTAAAGGGAGGTCATTCTTAAATTTATTCATTTTGACCAGGGATCATCTTATTTAGAGCAGTTGCAGAAAAAGCTGTGTGTCTTGGGAAGTTGATCCCTTTCTCAGTTTGAGAACTTGATTCGTTTATTTAATTAAAAAACATCTTCGTATCATGGTGTCATGATTCAAACACTGCTGTGGTTTTTGTTTGTTTTGATTATGATTTATTCTCAAATGAAAAATCCTCTCTAAAATCATCAAAACGGTTTAAGCAAAACCTACAGGGACTCTGTGAAGTTAACCTATTTCAACCCTTCCATGGGTATGAGAAAAACCTTTAATTATAAAGGGTTCAGCTATGTTCAAATTGCATTTACTGATTTACTGTATTTAGTGGGGGAAGAGTAGGCTTTTAAGAAACTATCAAAGATACTCCAGCAGAAAGGCAACTTAGAACATCTCAGAAATCAAAGAACCTTCAGCTAGTCTAGGCAGATGCCGGACATGTGAGTAGAAGGAAAAGAGCAAACAATGTCTCACTTTACTCAGCAGCTGAAATGCAGAGCTGCTTTTTAGTGGGTAATGGGAACAATCGTTATTCCAGTAGTTTCATATTCAGTTTGGCAGAACTCATCTTCTTCCTTCTCCATTATCTTTTGGGAAAAGGGAAGGAATAAAAACATACACACACACACACAAACAACGACAAAAACACCTAACAAGAAGTGAAGCAAAGTGTCTTCCTTCAACAGCAATATCACCCAGTCAGGAGGAAGCTTACACGGGCAATCAACCGCCGGCTTAATCACTTCTCTCCATTTTTTTTTTTTTAAGCTATCTACTAGCTAGAGTAATTAGAGTAAGTTATTAACCGGGGCAACAAGCTTTCGTGCCAAGATTTGACACTTTAAAACATCAAAGCAACTAAAACTGCCAGTGTAAAGCTTCAGCTACCAAAGCAGAGGCAGAAACTATGGCGTGGTAAACTACACCGTAAATAAGCCCACAGCACCACAAATGAGGAAAGAACTTTCTTTTCATCTTTAAGATGAAAAAGGCAAGGTTACATGGGGGACTGATAACAATTTATTCAATACAGGGACAGCCAACATGCTGCCACTCCTCCACGCTGTGTCTGTGACAGACATTACTAACTGATCACAGAGTCGGGATGTGGCCTAAAAATCTTTCCTCACATGTACTTTTTTTTTTTTGGATACAGAATCTCACTCTGTTGCCCACGATGGTGTTGCAGTGGTGCAATCTCCACCTCCCAAGTTCAAGCAATTCTCCTGCCTCAGCCTCTCGAGTAGCTGGGACTACAGATGCATACCACCATGCCAGGCTAATTTTTGTTATTTTTAGTAGAGACCGGATTTTACCATGTTGGCCAGGCTGGTCTCCAACTCCTGACCTCAAGTGATCTGCCCACCTCAGCCTCCCACACTGCTGAGATTACAGGGGTGAGTTACCACACTGGCCTCACAATGAATCAAAGTAGGCACTCAAAAAGAAACCAATTTGCCACCTCAAATCTAGTAAAAGCGGATATTTATATTTCTTTGAAAATATAAATCATAAGTTTAGCGACTGGATCTATACTATTGGTTTAATAAAGAATCATACTTTTAATGCATGGGTGTAGTCCCAGCTACTCGGGAGGCTGAGGCATGAGAATCACTTGAACCCAGGAGGCGGATGTGGCAGAGCTGAGATTGAGCCACTGCATTCCAGTCTAGGCGACAGAGCGAGACTCCATCTCAAAAAAAAAAAAACAAAAAACAAAACTCAGAAGAAAGATTCAAGCTATAAAACATCCACCAGCATGACCACTGAATTCACATTACTATCTGCCAATCACTGAGAACAGTGCTTCATGTACATTTAACTCATTTAATTTTCACAACAGCCCTATCAGGTAGGTGGCATTTGATAGATGAGGAAACTAAGACTCCTGGGTGTTGAGGAACTTGTGTAAGGTCACAGCTACTGCCAGAACTAGGATATGAACCTAGAGAAGTTGAGCTCTGGATTTTGTGCTCTTAGCTCCCTTGAAGCTGCTTCTGTGCTCTGATCTGTATTAATCCGACAATTACTGAGTATCCACTCTGTGTACATGCCATGCCCTCAAGCAATTTAAAATAGAGAGAGAAAGATCAAAATGCAAACTATCAACTTTAACACAAAAGCATTATGAAAGAGGTACTATAATAGAGGTTCAAATGTGTTAGCATATAAAGAAAGAATCATTAATTCTGCCTGGGGCGAGAATCAGGCCTGCTTCACAGAGACAGAGACTTCAGAGCCCAGAAGGTTGAAGACAGAGAAGCTGCTAGTCCTCCCCACCGCTAGAGGCCAGGCAGGTGGTAAGGGTGGGTCAAGTGAACATAAGTAGCCTATCAGGCCACTCAAGCTCTGTGAGGAATTGAACGAGAAATGACCATTTAGTCAAATGACTAAATGACTAGTGAGAAGTGGTTGGCTGGCAAAATCTCATGGGAGTTGCCGAGACTATTCTGCTTTGCTTGGATTCACTCCCTATCCGCTATCACAGCAATCCTAATATTCTGAACTCTCCCAGGATCTTTATCGCTCTCCTTGCTTCTGAAAGTCACATCGGGGTTTATTGCCTACACAGATGAGATTCAGCCTCAAGTAACATTACTGAGTGAACAGTGTGCCCAGTTCTGGGCTCTGTGCTTTCATGTCTGGATGGTCACTGGATCTTTTTAACCACCTTGAGGTAGGTGTGAATACTATCCCCATTTTCACAGAAGAGGACAGAGGCACTCAGAGAGGTCAAGTAACTTGCCCAAGGCCAAGAAAGTGGCACAGGGAGGATGAAGTACAAGGCAGAGGCAGAAGTGGAACAAAACCATCCTGACTTGCAGTCTGATACTCTCTCCTCCACTCCCGCTGTATTTTTTCTTGAGGAAAAGATACCTCCAGCAGGGCTGTCTGACACACCTAGCTAGTAGACTCTGTGTATCTATCAAAGTAGCAGGAAAGAACAAATGTCAATGTGCTCTGTGTCTGCACTGGCCCATGACTGTGTGGTCTAACCTCATATCACACTAACTTGGTTCACCAAAGTGACCACACTTTCAGTCTGCAGAAACAACACAGGACATGAGTCCTTGCTCCCAGTGTCTTAAGCACCTAGTATGTGCTCAAATTTCTTTTACGATAGCCATGTCTGCCAAAGAGGGTGTCATTTAGGGCTTTTTTTTTTTCAAAAAGATTAAAATGCCAATGACTTAAATATTATCTATTAATGTTTTGATTCATAAGAGTCATATAAGAAGTAAGCTATCAGTCCTGCAATCTAAGGAAGATACAATTTATTTCACAACTTGACCACATTACTAAAATAATAAAATGTTCTGCCATGGCAGAAATAGGATGAATTTAATGAAATGGCAAAAAAAAAAAAAAAAAAAAAAAAAGAAGAAACATCACCTATTTACACACATGTACCCTAAATTACACTGGTGGACTGCATTGGTATTCCATAAAATTACTGAAAGCCTGAATAGCTTATACTTAGCTATGGTCCTTTTCTAATCTAGCCAAGGCCCCAATCAAAGCTCTCCCAAAGAGAATATGGAAACAAAGAGCTTTTTAAGTGCCAGTCGGTACTCATAAACATCTTCTAAATGAACTTGATCAGTCTCTATTATGTCATCGCAACATGAAAATGAGTCTAACGATGCAAAATAATAGCCACCAAAGAACAAATATTGTTTTTGTCTTAGAGAACTGTCTATTCACTGGTTCCAAATCATCGTGTATATCAATCATCCAGGGAACCTTAAAAAAACATTCCATGGTTCCATGCTAGACTTTGTCAAACAGAATGTCTGGAGATGGGGCCCAAGAACCTGCATTTTTAACAAGTTTTCTGGGTGGTTCTAACATAATGCTAATCCATGGATCAGAACTGGGGAATCACTGACAATCTGAATCCTGTGCCTCATCCAAAACAGGTGCTCGATGTTTGCTGAAGCAATGAGAGAAGAGGCAGGAGAGGAAGGTAAGAGCCAGCAAAGAGACCATGGTTGGCTGAAGTCACATCAAAATGTCACAAATCAACCTGTTGATACTCTATATTATATTAGAGTCTCTATGGGATCTCAAGGTTCTTCATTCCAATTAGAGTTTAACATGAATAAGAGAAAGCCAATTCACACATAATTAAATGAAGAATATAGTTCAACAAGCAATTAATTATATATACATTTTAAAGCCAGAGAGCACCTGCATAAGTAAAACCCACCAATCTTCTCTCCTACTTTCTGTGGGAAGTTCCTTTCATTTATTTTTTAACAGTTTTTAATATTCTCTGAACCATAATAAAATTGTATATAATGGAGATTAGAGAGGTTATGTTATTTGAAAGTTTGGCTGCAAAGCCTGTATTCCATGCCACTTCATTATAGTTTCTTAAGGATTTCCCCCATCACCAAAAGGATTAGTTTTCTTCTCACTTCTTTGAATACTATTCTCAGGTTGTTAGTGTGAACTAGGTTACTCTCTCTCTTTTTTAACATATAAAAGATAAATAAACAAAATGTTCGATTTTTATTTTTTAAATAGAACACTAAATTTAGTCTTAGAATTCTCTGTTTGGTAAGTTTCCAGTTGCAAGGTCTTGGCTTCCCTTGAGCACAGTTTGAAACAAAGTAATGCAGTTTGTTCCTACCGCTGGAACATGCAGAGTGGAGTGTGCAGGCAAAGAGGCCTTGGCTCTGCTCCAGGATTTCAAACCTCCTTCAACTGCCACTCTCATCTCTGCTTCAAGGGCTGCAGATAAGCAAACAGGATTAGTGTTTTCTAGTCCAGAAGAGCTAGGAAAGCTTTACACACATCACTTAGGTGCCCAGCTCATCACACAGGCTGGCGTGGACATGACAAGATGGCATTCATCAGGAAAGTAGTAAAAATGAAGCCAAATCTAAAAAGCTGCCCAGTCCACAAACTGGCCCTTTCGTAGGTCTCAAGACCAGATGGTACTCAGACAATGGATGCTGTTGGTGGGAGTGGTGGGACGGGACTGAGGCAAGGCTGGGAAAGTCTCCAGACTCCACTCACATATTGAAGCATCTCCTAAGGGCCATACTGTGTGCTGGTGAGGAGATGGAAGTATCACCTACCACTCCTTAGGCCACAGGGTGCCCAGTTCTGCCCAGGTCCCACATGCCCTGGGACTACTTGTTGTTTACGTAGTTAGGAAGAAACTGATAGGGAGAGAATGCCAGGTTATTTTTTTTCTTCCCTAAATGAGGTTCCATCAAAAAAGTAATAATGGTTTTCAGTTATGGCTGCAGAGGCTAAATTAACTAGGTCATGGGCTTGCTACTATACAATATTGCCTTCTGAAAAGCATCCACTGGATAAAACAAATAGATGTTTCTCAGGAAAGTAAATACACCTTTGTCATTATTTAACTGGATATTCTTAGTTGTCCAAATTTCTTTCAGGATCCCTAAATTATACAGGGGGCGATTAGGACAAAGATACACAGCTGGCAGGAACTGCATATGAACCCTGAAAAGTTCTTTATTCTTTACTGCATAGGACAAAGATATATAGCTGGAAGGAACTGCAAATATATGACCCCTGAATCCACAGTGAGTTGGAGAAGATATGCCCAGGGCTCACCAAGGCTGTGCTCATGGAAGGAGAAGGGTGCAGGAGCTGCTGGGAGACAGCCAAGTCTAAGAAGGCATGGTCGGAGTGAAGGGACTCTGAAGCGTTTTAAGGAAATGGAGCTTTGGCTAACAGAATGGGTGTGTCCATTGGAATTCACACATCCGCCTCCCGTTTCCTGTGCCTAGAGTAGTGTCAGGCACACAGACAGGGCTTGCAGAATCTGAAGTGAAAAGCTTAGGTGCTTGTTCAAAGGTGACAATCAGGCAGAGGTTCTTTATGTTATTTTAGCTCCATGGCCAACAGGTTCATGCTAAGAATATTTCTCTGAGTACAAGTGTCACAGGGAACTCATGACAATGGAGAGCTGCCAAGGGGGTAGTATGAGGTAGCAAGGATGCTGGCCTGGTTTTAATTCCATCTCTGCTGCTCATCTTAGACAAGGCACATCAACTTTTGGGGGTACCAATACTCCCATCTGCAAAGGGAGAAGAAAACCAACATGCTCCTAGGGTTGCTACAAGAATGAATAAAAAAAGTGATCACATACATGATTAGCATAGTGCCTGGCACATAGGAAGGGGGGTGGCTCAAAACGTTAACTTAAAAGAACTTTAAAAGGGTGGGGAAGAACTAGGGGGCTCCCACATAAAGTACTGAGTATGAATCTACTTAAGGACGTTCTTATGCCTTTATTCTGTGAATGCTTTTTGGTGGTCTTGGACGAGCTACACAAAAAACTTTTAAGTGCTATATAATTAGGTCTCATTTTTCACCCAAACCAATAGTACCCAGCTCCACTAGTTACCTTATCCACCAGATTTGGCTCAGGGTATCTTTTAGGCTCTTTATAAGAATTTTCAAATTCCTTCAGTGGGGTGGCTATTCCTAACAACATGCCTCTGGCTCTTGTGACAGTTCCCACGCAAAGGATTTGAAAATGGTGTAAATAATGGCACCCAATAGACATAACCTGGTTCTCAGGCATGCGCTTCGAAGGGGCTGAGATTAGTCTGCGTGTAATCCCTGGATGTCTCTCTGTTTCCAGAAGCCAAAGCCTCCTTCCCCTGACGCTACATCATAATGACCTCTATTCATGGCCATCTCTCCTACTACTAGGACATGGCCTTGAACAAATAATTCCACCTTTCCAAATGAACTGGCTGTTCTGTAAAATGGGAATAATATCTATCTTCTAGGAATGCTGACGGAATTCTATTATCTCTATCAAGCTCTTCGACCAACTTGCTATCCAGAGTTTCAAAAAGCATTATGAGTTAAACTCAGATATGAAAATATGGAAGAAAAATAGGGCCTTTGTGCTACAAGGAATCACACAGAAGTATTTACATTAGAGAACAAGATTTAGTTAAGCCTTCCCTATTTATCATTTATAAAGGAAAACAATCAATATACATTAACTGAGCAAAGAGAACAAAAACTTACATTTTTCTTATACAGAATATCACAATGTTATTGACCGAGAAACCCTGAAATGCGTATTACCTGCCTCTGAACTCAATATTGTTGGGTTTGTCTCTGTTGACACAGTCATTTTTATAGAAGACAGCACATGAGTGCTTGACAGCTTTTATCTTTCACATGCTCGGTGGCTCTGAGGAGCATGAAGCCTCCATCACATCAAACACAATTCAGAAAAATGTGGTTTGTCAAGTATTGCAGGCCACATCAGGATCCTCAAGAGAGGGTCCTCAGAAAATCTCAGGCTGAGATGGCTTTTGCATTTTTCCCCTCCACACCAGCCCCCATCCAAAAGATAATAAAAAGCCACTCTAAAGGAAATAAAAGGCAACAATTAGAAAACCTTTAAATTCTGAATTCGAAGAGGTCCAAAGGCGTGAATGCAACTGAAGTCTGCGCAGCTACGCCATCCCCAGAGAAACTCCGCAGAACCACTCAGGATTCTGCCGAGTGCACGTGAGATACAAGGAGAAGCCCACCTCCCCCAGAGAGGCTTCCACCCGCAATCCGTCAAATTTTGAACCCAGTTAAGAATCAACTCTTTGTTAAGAAAAGCCTTTTAAAAGTCAAAGTAATACATGTTCATAGCTTTCAAAACAAAACAAAAAGTAGTCAAGGCTTATCATGAAAAGTAACAGTCCACTTCACCATTCTCCTTATACCCTTCACTCCAAGTCATCACATTTAACACAGGATTGATCTCATTTCCAAATCATGAATTCTTGGTTTCACATTTTCAACATTAAAACTTGGATTCTGCCTTCTCTTTGCAAATGATCTGTTATCCACTCAGAGGCCAGTCACCTCGCTTATCCAGTTGGCTTCATTCCACAAATATTTATCGTGGTGTTGCCTGGGGACACAGCAGTGAATGAAACAGGCAACAATCCCTGTCTTCATGAAGTTTACATTGTAGTAGGGTAGGCCCTTAATAAACTGGACGTTAAAATTGGGTTTCCTATTGTAGAATTTATTAATGTATTATAAATGTCTGCACAGGCTACATACCAGGCCTGTTCTGAGAGCTATGCAAGTATTAACTCATTTTAATTTTACTTCAAAAGAGGTAACTGGTGACTGGAAAAAGACACTAAAACAAGTCCACCTGTTTTAGTGAACAGGTGGAGACTGAATCCTAATGGAAGACTGAGGCAAAAATGAGGCGAGAAGAATTAGTAAATAGGTAACTCTCTTGAGGAATTCTGTTCTGAAAAGAAGACTAGAAATGCAATAAAGGGGATATGGGTCAAGAAAGTTTTGTTTTGAAGTCTGGGAGCTTCTATAGCACCTTGGCGTGCTCATAAGAAAATAATCACGGATGCAGGAGAGCAGAGCTGCTTGTTTACTGTGGGAGCAATTTCCTTGACGGAAACCACAGTGTCACCTTTCCTGTTGGCATTCCGAGGCCATCTATCTAAAACTGCAATCCCTGCCACTCACTACTCCTCATCTGGTCTCTTTGGCTTTATTTTACTCCTTAGTACTTAACATTTCCTACAGTTCAAGATATTTAACTCCTCTGGCTTACTGACAGCTTATGATACTAGAATGCAAGCTTCATGAGGACAGTATTGTTGCCCGTTTTGTTCACTGCTATATCCCCAGTGCCTATGGCAATGTCACGATAAATATTTGCAGAATGAAGTAAGTTGGACAAGTGGAGTGACTGGCCCCAGAGAGGACAGACGGTTCATCTGCAAAAGGAAGGCAGAGTCCAGAAGTGCAGGCCTCAGGAGGCTGAGCAATGTGATGTGGGTTCCTGACACTCTCTCCTGAGGGCTTCCATTAGTTGGGTATAGATTTCTAGGTTAGAAATCATTTTCCCTTAGAAGGTCAAGACACTGCTTCACTGTCTTCTGGTTTCCAGAACTGCCACTGCCAAATCTCAGGCAATGTTGATTCTTAGTCTTTGTACAAGAACTACTTTATCTCTATCCCTGATATTCTAAAATTTCATGATAAAGGAGTTTTGCATCTTTATAGACCTCTAAAATTTTTTGAAATATATTAAGTATATATGTCATATAAACAACTTAAAAAAAAAAAAAGTTAAGAGCCCCAAACCTGCCACTTGGCTCAGGAGTCAGCAAACTACAGTGAAAAGGCCACGCCTGGCCTGCGGCCTGTTTTTGGCAATAAAGCTTTGTTGGCACACAAACCACAACCGTTAGTTTACCTCTGGTCAGCTACAAGGTTGGAGCCCAGCAGTTGCAACAAAGACCATATGACCCACAAAGGCGTATTTATTATTTGACCTTTTATAGCAAAATGTGTTGGTTCCTCCCCTGGCTTAAGACAAAAAGCAAAACTTTTGGTGTCCCTGGTATGACTCTTCCCAACCAGTCTTTTCTCCCTGGGAGGAAACCATTACCTAAATTTTGTGTTATTTCTTTTTACCTTTGTAGTTTGTATGTATTCCTAAACAAAAAACTACTTAGTTTTTCTAACTTGAACTCTGTATTAATAAAATCATACTGTACAGTATGTCCTTGTGTGACCCAGTTCTTCACTCAGCCTCTAGAACAGAGGCATAATCATGTTGATAGTGCAGTTCATTTTCATTGAACCGATCAATATTCCATTGTGTGACTACACCAGTCTATCAGTTGTTGATAGTCATGAGAACTACTTCCAGGATTTACATAAAACAAACAAAAAGCCACTGTGAACATTTTTGTACATGTATGCCACCATATGTGACCAAGGGGTATGTGTATATATACAAAATGTCACCTAGGAGTAGAATTGCTGAGCGATGGGCATATGTAAATAGTTTTGTAGCACATACCCTTCAAACAATAGTAAATAACATTCTCTAATACATTTTCAATATGACACCTGGCTTTGTCAACCACCAATTTTTTTGCAACCCTACTGTGCCAATCACTTTAGGTTTTGTTTGTTTTTTAGAGACAAGGTCTCACTCTGTTGTCCAGGCTGGAGTGAAGTGGTAGGATCATAATCTACTACAAAGCCATGATCCTGGGCTCAAATAATCTTCCTGCCTCAGCATCCCAAGTAGCTAGGACTACAGGCATGTGCTACCATGCTAATTTTTAATTTTCTTTGTAGAGACAGGGGTCTCACTATATTGCGCAGGCAGGTCTTAAACTCCTGGCCTTAAGCGATCCTCCCACCTTGGCATCCCAAAATGTTGGGATTACAGGTATAAGTCACTGTGCCCAGCCATAATCACTGTAGTTTTAATGTGCTTTTCTATGATTACTAATGTGGTTGAGTATCTTTCCATATAGTTCTTGGCATCTGTATTTCTTCTGTGAAATGCTCATTCATGCCTTTTGCCAATTTTTCCTTTGACAGGCTTGTCTTCTTTTTAATTGTTGTAGTTCTGTACTTATTTCTGATATTAATTTTGTCAGTTTTTTTATACCGCAAATCTCAGCTTGTGACTTTTCAGCCACTGAAAAGTATCTTTTAATGAATGAAAGTTCACAATTTTAATATTTTGTTTTATACAATGTGTATTATGGATCATCTTTAAATAAGCCCTTCTCTACTCCAAAAATCATTGAGGATGATTCTACTTTGTCTTCTAAATGTTTTTAAATTTTGCCTTTTACATTTAAGTTCTTGATCCATTTGGAATTTAGTTTTGTGTGTGTACAATGGAAACTGTCTTCCTTTTCTTTCCCATGTGGACAGCCAATTATTGAAAAGTCCATTGATTCCCCACAGATTCTACAATGCCACCTTTTATAATATAAAGAACCCATATACATGTGATCTGCTTTTGGGCTCTCTATTCTGTTCCAACAGCCTATATGTGTACCCTCATCCCACTACTAGCATCTTAATTACTATAGCTTTATAGAAAGTTTTGACAGCTGGTAAAGCAAGCTTTCACAACCCATTCTTTTTTGTCAAGTATGTTGTGGCTCTTTCTCTGGCTTTTCCATATTAGTTTTAGAATCAGCTTGTCAGGTACTACGTAAAACCCTATTGAGGTTTTGAATAGAATTGTGTACAATTTATACATCATTTTGAAATGAAATAACATCTTCAAGATATTTTCTTATTCATGAACATGGTAGTGCTTTCTGTTCCCTCTATTGAGGACCATAAAAGTTTTCCAGTTTAATATGTTAATATTTAAGTTATGTTAATAGATTTTATAGTATCATCAATCATTTGTTTCCTATTTGAAGATTTTTACCCCTACGTTAACGAGTGACATTGGCTGCTAATTTTTCTTTCTTGTGCTGTCTTTGTGTTGAATGTCAAGGTTATACAAGTGTCACAGGAAAAGCTAGGTTTCATTCCCTCTTGTTCTAGACTCTTAAGGAGTTTTTCTAAGATTGAAATAATCTTTTCCTTGAGATGTTTGAGAAAACACACTTGTAAAACCACCTGGGATGAGTGTTTATCTGGAAAAATATGTAAAGATATTGATTCAATTTCTGTAAGTTAAATAACCTATTCAATTTTTCTATTTCTTCTTGAGTCAACTTTGCTAAATTATTTTTTTCTATTTTGCCTTAGTTTTGAAATACCAGCATAAAAGTTGCTAAGGGTGTTTTCTTACTATTTTAAAAATTTCTGCTGCATCTGTTCTTTGTGTTTGTAGATTTATTCCTTTATTTCATTTTAGTTTTGGGAGGAAGCAGAGATAACTTTGTGTGTTAAATCCATTACATTTATGAGAGCAAAATCACACAGAAGATTCATTCTTCCTTATCTGTAAGACAGAGGTAATTACAGAACCCCTAAGGCTGTTGTAGTAAGAATTAAATGAATTAATATCTGCAAAGTGCTTAAGACAGTGCTTGGCATATAGCAAGGAATCAAAAATATCATGATTAAATGATAGGGAATTCAGTTCCACTGAGATGATGTCTTGTTCTTGTTGACCGAAGTTTAATAATCTAAAGCAATAGTAACTGGTTATGGATTAGACTCTTTCAAAGAGGTGATAATAGATCTGGTTGACAATACACTCATTCTGAAATTCAGTCTGGGTGTCTGTGCCCTGAAATTATGAACTGCACATATGGTGTAAAATAAAATGTAAAACAAAGCAAGAGGTCTAGTATAGGCTATTCTTAACACATAGTGGGCAATAAAAAAACTGAGTTCTTGATGAGCAATCAATAACCAAAGAAAAAATAAAATAATGAAGGAATAATAAAAAACATAAGGAAAACTCTAGTAGTCTCGGAGAGTTTTCATTATTAGGCAGCTTTTATTCATAGGTAAACCCAAAACTGATTTTATCCATAGGTCCTTCGTTAGGGAACTCTCCGCTTATAAGAAGATTTTTCTACCCTATCTAACAGAGGGATACCTATTAGGCATTCTACTCCTAGTCAATTTCTGCATATAAGTTTTGTCTACAAACAAAAACAAAAACAGCAATAAACCCAGCAAACAGATACTGAATTATTTAGGGGAAAGTAACGTGATGCCTGTGATTTACTTTGAAATGCGTAAAAAATAAGACGGATCTCCTGTAATCCCAGGACTTTGGGAGGCCAAGGTGGGTGGATTACTTGAGGTCAGGAATTCGAGACCAGACTGGCCACCATGGCAAAAGACCATCTCTACTAAAAATACACAGAGTAGCTGGGTGTGGTGGTGCATGTGTGTAATCTCAACTACTTGCATGACTGAGGCACAAGAATCACTTGAACCTGGGAGGCAGACGTTGTAGTGAGCCAAGATAGTGCCACTGCACCTCAGCTTAGGTGACAGAATAAGACTCTGTCTCAAAAAAAAAAAAAAAAAAAAAAAGATGGATCAAGGATGCTATGGAAGATGAACAGCTGAATAAATACATGCCAAAGACCTATACAATGTCACCAGTAGAATTTAAAATGAAGTAGATCAGCAT
The DNA here is from genome assembly GCF_001604975.1 of Cebus imitator. NCBI lineage: Eukaryota > Metazoa > Chordata > Mammalia > Primates > Cebidae > Cebus > Cebus imitator. The sequence continues at coordinate 2,685,220 of NW_016107521.1, read as the reverse complement.
TCACTGTAAAATCATTTCGACTTTCTATAATGGCTTCAGAATTTTCATAAAAAAACATTGGGGAAAATGTAAATTCTTATATTTAGCAGGTGAAAAACTGAAATAAAAGGAATATAAAAATATTTAAATTATACACACAGCAAAAGTTATATAGAAAGTTCATTATAATTTATAAGAAAAATATCAAGACACCTATAAAATAAATGCGAAAGGATATTAACAAAATACAAATAAAAAATATAAACCCATGGAAAATATTCAGTCACCTCTAACCAAAGAGGTAATTTTAAAACTAAAGCAAACCTGAAATACCACTGCACATCTACTTTCTTAGCTGAATTCGCGCACGCGTGCGCGCACACATACACATACACACACACACACACACTATTTCCTGGCAAAGCTGCAGTGAAAATGGCATACTCATCTACAGCTGGCAGCCTTCACTGTAAACAAGTACCGCCTGTTTGGGAAGCAATTTGGCAGTCCCTAAGTCATAGTGCTTATCACGTCCTTTGACCTGGCATCCCACTCCTTAGAAGGTAACTGTAACAATCAAAAGAAACCAAAAGATGTTCATTGCAGTATTATCTACTAAAATGATTAAATAATAAACAACCTAAATCGCCATCAAGAGAAGAGTAAATAATGACACATCTGTATCACAAAATACGTAGATATTAAAAATATGATAATACTCAAAGCTTATGTAGAAAACTGCAAAATGTTCATAACACATAATCAAATGGAAAGCTATTTATAATTGACTGTGAGACTACAGGAATAAATGAAATGTGCACTGGCACTGTAAAAAACATGAACAATTAATGAAAATGACATGTTGCCAAATAAGGGGATTGTAGCTGACTCCCTTTTCTAAAATTTTCTTTCATCTTGTTGATGTATCTTTCAATTAAAATTAAATCATTAAAAAACCAGTCTTAAGACTGTCTACTCACAGTGCTGAGTTTGCTGCAAATGATGAGTATCCGGCGTTCGTAGAGCATACTGGCATACAGATGCAACATGTTGTTGACATCCACCGCCACAAAATATTCTGTCAGTTTACTCTCTTCTTCCCCCTGTCCTTTTCTTTCTGTCTGGGAAGCCAAATCCCCATCATGTATAAAATCATGAACCCTCAAGTTGGAAGAGCCCTTAGAGAAGAAGGAGCCTGAGCAATTACATCTTTGTGTGGTGATTACAGTTTACAACTGTGAGGTCACATCCAGCACTGCATTTGTGCCTTAGGTCAGTTCGTAAAGGTGAGCAGAACAGAAATTCTACTTATCTTACAAACGAAGAAACCAAGACTCAGAGAGATTCTCCAAGATGGAACAGTCTAATAAGCAATGAAGACAGGACTGCTGCTCAAATCTTTGGGCCCCAGACCCTAGAACCTTCCTGATGTGCTGTGCCATACGCCTAAGCAAAAGAAAGTACCCAGGGACCAAAATGCTCCTGGCACTGAGCCCATTTCTGCGCAGGAGATGCCACCCATGAAGGCCAGGCGAGCGCCTCTCCTGTCATCACTGCTGGTATCCCCTCCTTCACAGTTTACATTCGCTAAAATGGCTCAGCTGGAATTAAGGCAATTTCGAACATTTACAATTTCCAGGTATTTCACTCAAAAGGGGGAAAAAACAAAAGACAAACAGCAGCAAGTTGTGACAAAGCAGTGTTTTAACTAGCCTTCCCACTCACCCCCCTGGCCCCATAGCCTGGGCTTCATTCTTTTAATTAATACTATAGATTGTTACTCTTCAGATTTCAGGAAAAAAAAAATGGAGTGTGTTTCATTTATACAACGCTTTCTATACCCACCTGACTTAATAATATACATGAATATGCTAATTTCTTCAATGTTACAGGTTTTCAATGCCACACAATATAATCCTCTGAAAATGAAAGGGGTTGGGGAGGGAAGGAGCGCTATTGCCAGGGGGTTGCAGTTTATAATGATTAAAGATCTGTAACCCATAAATTGAAATAAACCAGGTGGACTTTGCATGCAAAATAGCATAAAGTGCTTTTCAACAATATTATGGGCTGGGAGTAAAAATGGGTACTTATCTTATAATTTATTATTGTTTGACTGAAGTACCAGGTTAACTGTCAACCTTTATAAATACAGAGCAGGTGAATTAATAGCTCTATATACTACCTATCTATCAAGTGCCAGTCACTGTGCCAGACACTGTGGATGTATAATTGTGCAGTCTTCACAAAAGTCCAGTAGGCATTGTTCTTTCCAGTATAAAGAAGTCTGGGAGAGGTCAGTATCTGGTGAAGTCAGATCTGACTCCACAGCCTATAAGCTTTTCCTTATACCACATTGTCCCTCTTACACACATCCACTGTGTGCAAGGTTTACATTTACTACTAAACATTTCACTTAATCTTCAAACTACTCCTTGAAACAAGTATTATTATCCCTCTATAAAGATGAGCAAGCAGTGGCACAGAGAAATTGTATAGTTTGGCAAAGGTCACGCAGTAAGTGATGTGACATGATTCAGTCCTAAGAGGGTCTAAATCCGTGCTCTTTTCATACAACACAAAATTGTAGGTAAAAATCATATTTGGAAAAGGAAACAGAACAAGATCAAGTATGCCTAAAGAAAGGGAAATGCTTCTTGGGGTAACAGTTAAAAATGACTATTACCCCATTCATGGAGTGATCCATATGTGGCAGGCAACAGGTGCTTTTCCTGTGTTCATTCCAGTTTTCCCAACAACCCTGAGACAGGCAGTATCATCTCCACTTTATAGATGAGAACAAAACTGAGGCTCAGGAAGTCTCAGTGGATTTCTAAAGGTCACCAAGCTAGAAAGGGCAGAGCCATGTTTCAAAACCAGACCTCCTCAAGCCGAAACGCACACCCTAACCACCACACCAACTTGCCTCTTAACAAACTCAGGGAAAAACAAAACAGCAAACACGAAAGGCAGATGGAAGGGGTTGACCAGCATATCTTGGTTCCTCCACTGGACGGAGGAATGCAGAGCTAATGATGTAAGGGTGGGGTTTGCTCTGAAGACGGTGACATGGCACAGCTCTCCTCACAAACAAAAATACGAGGCCCTTCACTGAGCATTTCAGTAAAAAGCTTAACTGCTGATGAATTACATGAATTTTTCTTTTAGGAGAGGATGGAAGTAAAAAGAAAATAGAAATGAGGAGCTTAAAGAAGGCCAGAAAGCCCATTAGCACTTTTGACAGATCCAAAGATAACTCTGAAGCCACCAAAACGTGGCCTCAAGAGTCTGCCAAGAAGCTTCACGCTGGGGAGAAATATGTTACACAGCTTGCCGTCCAAATAGGGAGACACAGCGTCAGAGACAAATCCTGCGCCTTATTTTGGTGGGAGAAAAAAAAAATCACAAGGATACTTTTGTGGATGGGGAAGGGAACATTTCTGAAATAAAAACACCATTTGATTGAGGCATGTCCCCCATCTCCAATCAGATTCTTAGTGACTCAGGTGCTGGTTCCAAAAACTCTACACAGGTATGTTAAAAATACGTAACATTTAGCCAAATTCTCTCTAAACTGTCATGTACTTTTTTTGGTATTTCTCATCCCATCTGTGCTGATTACCAAGATATTTGTGTCTAAACAGAAGCTGTCTTTCTTATCTGCTTCCTCCCCTGCCTCTTTCCTTCTGGGATGCCACCCGCCTGAGCGGGTGGGAGTGGGTGGGAGTGCCAACAGCCCTGGGAACCTCGCTCAGCCGTGGGAGCACCTGTGGGGCAGAGCGGGGCCCCAAGAGCAGCTGCAGGGAGCACTCACAGTTCCACCAAGCCTCAGCTCAGAAGCAGGCCCCACGGAGTCAGGAACCTCCCTCCCCCAGCCACACCAATCCTCACTCTCTCAGGCCTGCCATGCCTTTTCATACCCACAGGCCTTTACTTCTGCCATGTCCTCTGCCTTGAATGTCCTGCTCTTTCTTGAGGGCACCTGCTTACTTTTCAAGACCCAGCTCTGATGTCACCTCTTCCCAGCAGACTTCCCCAACTCATCATTTGTCAAGCTCCCCCATATACTTCCATTGTCCCCATCTTACAGTAACTCAGTTTTAAGTATGTTTTTGCCACAAGACTGAGGTCCTGTTGGGTGAAGCTACTTCTCCCATTATCCAGCAGTTTGATAAGAGCAAGCTCGGTGCATGGAGAAAGCAATGGCTGAGGGCGCTGGTCCCTTGCTCAGGTGAGAGCAGTGCAGTGAGGAACACACCAGCTGGAAAAGGAACCAGGTGGGACATTAAGAAGAATGTAGCATGTGACTCCAGAAAACCTGGCTCTGAATCAGATGAAGCGACTGATCACTCAGTAATGGTGAAGAACCCACAGAAAAAGAATTGACACTGGAAATGGCACAGAGGCAGGTACGTAGCTGTGGATGGTGGAGGGAGGGAGGGGGTGACTTTTCATGGTATCTGCGGCTGCATTTATTAAAAATATGAATAAATTAGTGGTTTATCAGGTAACTGGGGGGAGGGCTGTACACAGAAGCAGGTGTTCATTTCACAGCCAGGTCAACCATATTTCTCCAATGGATAGATCAGAGGATAGGAGAAGGGAGGGCTTCCATGCTAGGCTGTCTTTGGTCAAGACTATAGCCAGAACATATTATGAGCCTCTGCTGACAAAAGATAAGCCACTCTCCCAGCACTTAGTTTCTGTGGACTAAGTCCTCAACCTCCCATTTCTGTCTCCTATAATCAGGCAATGAACACACACTTACTTTTTTAATTCCTACTATGTGCCTAGCACCCTCCTAGGAGCTAAGCTTGCAGAGATAAACTAACTGTGACCTCCATTTTCCTGCTTCATCTGGGGTGGGAGGAACATCAGACTTAGAAATCTAGTATGCAATGTACTGTGGTCGAGGCTACACTCCAGGTATGGCTGAGAAGCCTCAACGCCCTTGGTGGATTGCAGGGGAAGGCTGGAGAAGGTGTGATGGAGAAGACAACTGGTCTGGGCCTCCAAATGGGTTCACTCAGTGGACAAGGAAAGAAGCATATTCCAGGCAGAGGCAAAGACAGGGTGGGGAGAGGAGCCACAGGCAGGGAGGAGAGTGAGGGGCAGGGCAGGGCAGGGGGGGAGAGCAGTGGGCCGGGGAGCTAGGTTTCTGTCCTGTGGGAGCCTAGGCCTTGCCCCACAGGGGACAGGGCAGTGCTGAAGGATCCTGACATCATCCTATTTGTGTTTCAGAAAGAGCTTCCTAGAGGCTCTGTGGAGAACAGGTAAGAGGGCAAACAGGAGGCAGGACAGTCAACTAAGAGGCTGCTGCCATATTCTGGGAAATAAATGATTAAAATATACATTAAAAAACCAATTCAGACAAAAGCTTTGGGTGATGTGACAGATACCTCTAAAGTAGAATCATAGGATTTGATGAATTAGACTTGGGGAGGGAAGGAGGAAAAAATGTCAGATGACCCCTGGACTTCCAGATTACTATGTGCCACACTTGTCCACTTGTCCAAATAGTTTTTTTAAAGGGAGAGTCCATTCATTTAATAAAGGATAAATCCTCCTTCTAAAGTCCAATAATTCCTGTCAAACATGGTGTCCCTGGCCACCTAGTCCTAGGCCTAGTGTTCTGGGCTGTAATGCTACCATGCCTGGGCCTAAGTGACCACTCTCTTCATTCTCTGCCAATTACTTCTCTGTGTGACTCACCTACTTGGAAAGGAAACCCTTGCTTCGAGGGCTAATTCCCAGTTTCTGTGCTTAAAAGGTCTCAGTTTTCTTAGTGCCAGTATGTTTTCAGGCTTGAGAATATTCCTTTCCCACTCATGGAGCTTAAGCGTTATTTCAGTTACACATATATTTATATCCTCAGGAGCAAGTGCCTCTCCACCTAGCACCTCTTCTGGCCATACTCTCTAGGGCTGGGTAGCACAGCTGCAAAGCTAACCACCACCAAGGTTGGAAAGGGCTCAAATATGAGCAAGGTCTCTGGACAGAGCAGCCTGCAAGTTGCATTTCGGAAGAGGCCTGCAACGCACAAGCTCCTTAGACTCTCTAGACTTCCACTTCTCATCTTTGCAAAGAAACATTGATAAGCGTCAGGTCCAGCGCAAACCCCCGGTGGCTCTAAATCCAGACAAAGAGAAAGGGAATGGCACCTGGTAAAACCCCTGTTCTCCCAGGAGAAGCCTCATAATGGCTACTCTCTTCTAGCTGTCCCTGCTGGCTCCTGCCCCATTCCAGGTGGCTGGGGACTTGAGGCTCACTGTGATCCCTGCCTGAGGTTATGAAGCAGGTGGGGGTGGTGGTGATGGGGGAGTTGGAGTGGGGTGGGCATGGGAGGGGATATAGTGGGGCTTAGAGAGAAAGCGTCTTAGGTTCAATACCTTAGGGAAATGAGATAATCCTCAAACCAAACAACTGACTCTAAGCTGGGTACTCCTTGGAGCCTTCGAAACAGATGCCAGTCCGCCCCACTGTCTGTCATTTTATTAGTCTTTGTGACTTCCCACTTCATACATGGTACACATGATAAAGACCTACTGTCTTGTGTCTGGAGGCAGCTTCCAAGGAAAGAGGCTTGGTTTTGTCAGTGGGTCTTGTTTACTGAAATAACTTCTATTTAAATTATTTTATCATAATATAAATTTTTAAAACCCTAAATTTTTTTTTTTTTTAAGGATTTAGGTAACCTTAGTTGTGAGTGATTCTTTAAAGGGAATTATAAATTTGGATTCTAAAACAATCTGCCTAAGGAAGAATCCCACAGATTCACATAATCATCAGAGAAGTGTATTATAGGAGGGAAAGCAGAGTTTACCCAGAGGTCAACTTCCATCCCTCCATGAGAATGGAAAAACCATTAGAATAAACAATTACCTGACAACGCTTAAGAGCAACAATGGAATTCTCTATAATAGCAGTTCTTGATAATAGGTCTTCTACTACCACTTCAACTTTGTTTATGTTTGAAAGTCACGATGAGTTCATAAATCTTTTCTGTATCATGGCGCATCTTTTGACAAAGCGGAGTCTGGGCAATGTTATATGTAACTGTCCATTCTAACTGCTTTCCTCGCATCATTAACCACTTGGTATGACACCGACTAGATAATTAAGACAGGTTGTTTAATATTCCAAATGAAGGTCTATATGATTATCCATTAATCAAAAGTAAACTTCAAAACCTGGACACTAAAAAAAATCCCTTATACAGCTAGTTTACAATGTAATTATTACTACATAACTGTTCACGATCTGTGACTTTTTTTAAATGCAGGTCAACTGTTTAAAATTTATAAAAATTTATGCTCATTTAATTATTGCCTGCATAAAATTCACTCCTACATGTGTTATCTTGATAGACACAGAAAACCCTGATGAGCAATTATAGAGTGATAGTTTTTCAGTGAAAAGAAAGAAATTGTAGAAATAATGAGAATTAACTTCAATGGGGATCTGAAAGGGAAAAGAATTAATTTTTCACATTTGCTTTTCATTAATGTCTTGCAGACAAATTGGCCCAAAAGCCAACTGAAAGGAATTGTTTTTTTTTTTCTTCTCCTGGGGTGGATACATGTTAATTCACTCAGTCAGTCATTCATTCAGTCAGCAAATATATACTGGGCATCTATTTTGTTCTGGGTACAGTGCTACAGTGAAAAAAATACTGATCCCTGTCCTTAGAGAAGGAGAGAGAACATTTAGGCAAACATTCATACAATTAATTATATAACTTACATGTATGATGACCAATTTCTTAGATGGATAGAGGGAGCCATGGAACCAGGGCCCAGACCCAGCAGCATCTCAATGCTTGGATCCTACTGACCGCGGTGTGAATCCTGGTTTTAGCACTTTCTGGTTCAGCAAGTTACCTCACATCTCTGGGCTTCATTTCCTCTCCATAACAGGGAAATAGGGATAACAACCATATTTTAAGGCTGTCTGAAGATTTCATATCCACAGTGGATGCTCAGTAAATACCCTTCTCTTTTTTTTACACTAACACTTCCCTGAAACTGTCCAGGAGAATGGGATTATCTGGTGATAGAACATTATGAAGTTCCATATCCCAAAGCCTATTTATCCTTTTTGTTGCTTATGTTCCTTAGAGAAGATAATAAAAAAAATATTTACAAACTATCTGCTATATTACAGGCAGTGGAGCCCTGGGCTCAGAGAAGATAATAAAAAAATTATTTACAAACTATCTGCTATATTACAGGCAGTGGAGCCCTGGGCTCCATTTGCCCCATCAGTTCCAAGCTTCAGACATTCTGGTGTCAAAAGGGCCTGCTAAGACATTTTTGAGGCTCCATGAAATATATGCCCCATGAGAGGAAAAGCATTAATCTCCATAACTATGAATATGAGCAAAAATCTAGAAAAGATATGCTCCAGGAGTAATGTTCTTCAGTGCTAGGCCACAACTCAGATCTCAAGGGAGGTTAAGACTAGAATTCTGGGAGAGGCAAGAAAAGGAGAACAAGAAACACCGTTGAAAGCAGCATCTCCGGGCTGGGTGCAGTGACTCATGCCTGTAATCCCAGCACTTTGGGAGGCCAAGGTGGGAGGATCACAAGATGATCCTCCTCGGCTGGCCAACATGGTGAAACCCCATCTCTACTTAAAAAAAAATATACAAAAATCAGTTGGGCCCAGTGGTGCACACCTATAGTCTCAGCTACTTAGGAGGCTGAGGCAGAAGAATCACTTGAACCCAGGAGATAGAGGTTGCAGTGAGACGAGATCCTGCCACTACACTCCAGACTGGGCGACAGAGCAAGACTCCATCTAAAACAAAAAAAAAAAAAAAAAGGCAGCATCTCCATCACACCAGACATTGTCCTTGGAACTCTACATTTAATACTCCATTTGTTTCTCACATTTTCCTTTTGTAGATAAGGACCCAGAGGCTCCAAGAGTACAGGTAAATTGCCCCAAAGTCCCAGGGTAATGAAGCCCAGAGTCTGGCTGTCTCTAAAATTCATACTCTTCTACTACACCAGATCATAAAGGATTAACAACCCCACAGTTATTGCTTGTTTCAATTTGCAATGCAGCAATTTAGTAATTTTAAATTAATCCTTGAAAAATTATCAAGAGATTAATATGCAAATTTCAACATGGCTAAAGCTCAATAGTGATTCTACGTCAAAAACCACACAAATTGGTCCTACAAAAGTTCAGATTCTCCTTAGAGGAAAGGCTTTCCTGCTTCATTTTGTAATTTGCTATATTTAAAAAAAAAAAAAAACTGTTTCTTTTCCTTTTTGTCCTCATGAATAGAACACGTCAATTCCAGGGAGGCAGTGGGGTACAACAGGAACAAAACCTTACAAACCTGTGTTGCTACACCGTGCTTAGGAGCAGACCTTTCACCTCAGCTCTGTGAGCTCTGGGCTCCCTGTCTAAAACGGGGCTCACGTCTACCCTCTCGGAGTAGCTCTAAGGATTAAATGGAATCATGTATGTTAGTAGTCTGGCAGATTGGTATTACCATCCCGCTTAGAAACAAACAAGGCTAGCCTTTTACTGGTTTGCAAAGGAGGGTTTAGGGACAATGGGTCATACGCACGAAACTGGTTCATTAGTGGCAAAACCAGCAGAAGAAATGTAAATTTTAAAAATAGTTGGGGCAGGAGAAGTAGCATACAGTGCAGACAGGCTTTGGAGGTAAGGCTATGAGAAGACTTGGGAAAAAAAAAAAAACCTTCCTAATCTCAATTGTGGTTTTGAAAAATTACAAATGATCAGAATTTTTAGGTACTTTAAAATCAAGTTCCTAAGAAATTTTTCATTCTTAAAAGAAAAAATTGTTTTTAATGTACCTAACCTAGGCAATCATTTTTATAACATTATTTATAATAGAAAATATAATGTCTATTAGTAGGGAAAGCATAGTTAAAACAGTTAAATACAGTGGATTAAACATATATTTATCTTTTCTCTCTCCTGATACCACCCTCCCAGAAAAAGTCACAGTAAATGAATTTGAAAAGGCACAAATGCCAAAAAACAGGAGAAGAGATAGTAATGGAAGAGAGAGATCAAATTTTTGAAAGCCGAAAAACAGATGTGACTAAAGAAGTGGTTTTCAACCTGGGGCCATTAGTCTCCCAAGGGATATTTGGCAATGCCTGTGGACATTTTTGGTTGTCACAGCTGGAGGGGAGTGTGCTACCATCATATGGTGAGTAGAGCCCAGAGATGCTTGCTAAATATCCTACGATGTATAAAACAGCCCCATTCAATAAAGAATAATCTGGCCCAAGCTGACAAGCATGTGACTGAGGCTGAGAAGAAAAGCTGAAAGCTATGGATAAGGTGGGCAGGCACAGCATCGAACATTCAGCCCAACTCATAGCACAAAAAGAATTCCGAAAAGGAACTGGAGACACCTAGAATCTCTGAAGGCTAGGGGAGGGAGTGCAAATAAAAATAGAAGTAATTCAATCCCAAGGATCTTCTCTCCCAGCTCATTGAGCTAGTCAACAGACTTTCCTGCACCTCTGCAGAGGAATATGTGTTTACCTTCTAGAAGAACTGAACCAGAAACGCCTGGGGATACCAGGTACAGTTAAGGACAGGAAATAAAGCCTTACACTAAAAATGAGGAATAAATGAAGGTATACATATTAGGTGTTGACATGTCATAACTCACCATTCCTACTCAGCTTCCAGAACACTGGTAATAAAGCATACACTCCCTAGGCAAAGAAAACAGACCAATTCAAAAGAAAAGATTCTGATACTGATATTAGAGAGCCCCCCCTGTCCCTCAAAATAGCCACACTAGTTCCAAGCTCCACAAACTCTGATCTATCCCCCACAATAAAAGCCCACCAGGTAACAAGCCCTATTCATGAGGACGGAGCATCCAGTTAGCTTTTTAGTGCCTCACTCTTAAATGTGATGGCGCAGCCATTTGAGGAAAGGCTCTACAGTGAAAGTTATGGAAGAAAACAAACAGAAGATAGGAATGATGAGCAAGAAAATAATACAAGGAGAAGAACAATTTTTAAAATCTATAAATAGTCTCACGGATGAGTGAAAATGTTAATATAATGACAGAAGAAAGTAGAGAGAAAACTCAAAGAGATGGAAAATGGGAGAGAAAAAAACAAGAAAATTAGAGGATCAATACAGGAGATTTAACATTCTGTTATAGAGGCCCCAGAGACAGTAAGAAAAATGAAGAGTATTTTTTCTAAGATATAATGTGAGAAAAGTTCTCAGCAATAAAGGACATGAGTTTCCAGATTAAATGGAACCACCAAGTTCCCAGCACAATAGATGAAAACAGGCCCACAGCAAGGTACATCACTGCAATTTCAGGATACCAGGAAAGACCATCAAAGGACGGTTACAATAAATAAATCACAGGAATCAGAATGCCTGAGACTTCTTAGTTGCAACAGGAAAGCTAGAAGTTAGTGGAGAAACATCTTCAAAGTTTTGAAGAGAGAGTGATTTCCAACCTAGAGTTCTATACCCAGTCAAACTATCAAAAGAAGAATAAAGAAGCTGTGTTTGGTGACTCACGCTTGTAATTCCAGCACTTTGGGAAGCTGAGGCAGGCAAATCTCTTGAGGTCAGGAGTTCAAGACCAGCCTGGCCAACATGGTAAAACCCTATCTCTACTAAAAAATACGAAAATTAGCCTGCCGTGGTGTTGTGTATCTGTAGCCATGCCAATTCAGGAGGCTAAGGCAGGAGAATCACTTGAGCCCAGGAGGTGGAGTGTGCAGTGAGCCGAGATCGTGCCACTGTACTCCAAGCTGGACAACAGAGCAAGACTCCGTCTCAAAAAAAGAAGAAAGTTATTTTTAGTCATGCTAGGTCTAAAAATGTTGCCTCTGACACAGTACTTTCTCAAGAAAATTACCAGCACACGTTTCACCAAAATGAGGGAATAAAATCAAGAATGAGAAAGATGTGAAACACAAGAACACTTATGTGACAAAAAGTTGTATACGAAAGAAAAGGTAATCTACTATCTGTGTCAGCATGCTCATTAAAATGTAAACATTAACTTCTGATTTAATGTAAAAATTTTTTAAAGATACAGGAAGAATGGGAGATGGAAAATATGTGATTGGGAGAATGTTATTTTGTGTATTTCAGGGTGGGGATGGTTAGAGGTAGTAAAAGACCAAAAACTTAAGATACAACAACATGAATAGATTATTCAAAAATACGAAGGGAAACACAGCTGCTAAAAACCTGAAAGTAGCTGGGCAACTTGGAAATTGCTCATTTTCATCAACAACTATGTGGTACTACATGATTTTTTAAGCCATTAATATGCATTACTTTCATAAGAATAAAAATACCACTAAATAAGTATATCATTAAAAAGGATGAAGCAGGTAGATAGGAACACTTTTTAGAATACATTAAACAAAAAAATGAGTTGTCAAACAAGTATGAATAGCATCATATTTATGTTTAAAAAACATCTACAACACACACACAGGTACTCACTCATATAACACTAAATTCATAGAGAAAGGTTTCATCAAACACTGGAAGGATAGTAGGATTGGGGTTGGGCAGGGATGGTGGTAATGGGGGGCCTTTCATTTTTTTCTCTATGTATCAGTATTAATTTTTTACAACAAAATATAAAGAGTTTTTAATAACATGGGTAAATGTTCATAGTATATTGTTACAGGAAAAACAGATATAAAGTATGTATATTTTGTATGCATTTAATGTTAAGTTTCTAAACTTAACCAAAAAAAAATCAAAAGAACATTTTCATCTCAAACAAAGTATTACTCAACTCCCAATTTAAGGAGTGGAAATTAATTTGCTCTGAATAAAACAGGAGCAGGGATCCAGTGCTCTGGTCAGTCAGCCACCTACCTCAGTGAGGCCTTCCAGGGCTCCCAAAGCAACAATGAAGTTCCTAGTAGCACAGTGTGAAAAACTACCATGTCATAAAAGGGACTGAAGAAAAATCTCAGAAACAGATTTCTGAGATAGGGGATTATGTTTGATTTTTCTTTTGCTGTTATATGATACACATACATACATCCCTTTTCTATGATTTGATACTGTTTAAGTAATAATTATCTTCTCCGGTAACACCTATATAACCACCTAAACCTGATATATTTTTAGAAGGATGGGGATTGCAATAGAGCTTTATTAATCTTTTAAAAGTTATAATTCTATACTCATTGCCTATTTCTCAGGCCAACTATCATTTGTATTTTTCCAGAAAATTTTCTGTTTTCACAATTTTTAAATTTATTGAATAAGTTTAAAATTTTATTCTTTTCATAAATTCAGTTTTTTAACTACTATTTTTCAATTTTACTTTAGCAATATTCCCTAATAAATTAAATTATAATTCCTTTTTCTAGTTTTGGTTATTTTTTATTACTATCCTTTTTTTTTTTTTTTTTAGTTCCTTAAAAGTCAAGTTCATTGTTTTCTAAATTTCTTATTTATATAAAGGCATTCAAAGCTATAAACTTTCCCCTGAGTATGGTTTTAGCCACATCCCTAAGGTACTTGTTTAGTGTCCTCATTGTCATTAATTTCTAAATAACATCTAATTTTAATTTTTATCATCTTTGATCCAATTGCTATTTCAAATAGATGAATATTTTTAAACCTTTAATTAATCTATTATTATAGTTTTAGTTCACTACCATAAAAGTCAGTGACCTGTAAGAATTTACTTCTCTACTTTGAAATTCTTGGTGTGATTTAGTACATGATCAATTATTATAAATGTCCCATTTAAAAATAATCCTTCAGTAGCCTCCTTCACAGCCAGAGTATGCCTCTGCTTCTGCTGTTCCTGCACTATTTTTCACTTCCCTTTGGATGTCTCCACTGTCTATGCTGAACTGACTGCAACTATCAGTAATCATCTCCTTCATGTTACGTAAATTCCCAAACTTTCTGGCTCATGGTGGCTTCCTCCGACATTAGGGAAATAGTTTTCTCCTTTCTTTCATAATTTTAATTGAATTTTCTGAGAACTCAAAGGTACAAATCATGGGCTCAAAGTGTGGCAAAGTATGTAAGAACTCAGTCTCAAGAATCCAGAAAGGCCAATATTTGAATTCTGATTTTATTTGCTGTAGGATCTTGAATATGTTACTTAAATTTTCAGAGCTTCTGTTTCCTTATGTTAAATGAGAATAATTATGGTAGCCACCATGTAAGCTTGTTGAGAGAGGTAAGTGAGAAACTGGAGAAAAGCACCAAATATATCATTTGACAAACAGTAGTTCTCAATAAACATTAGCTACTCTTGTTGAAATGAAAACTCTGGTCTGAATTTTTTTTAGTTAATGTCAAACAAAAAGGATGTAACATTTTCTATCATAGCGTGATCATACAGATAATACACTATGTGGATATGCTTGATAATCCCAACATATCAAGACTGTTACCTAATCACAATACTACAGCCGAACTTCATTCACTACATTTGATCACCTGACATTTGTAATCTGTCTGTTCTATAGAAAACACTTAGAAAAATTTCTTTTCTGTGAATCTACAGTAGTTATGAAAAGATATACCACTTATTCCAGTACTTTTCTAATCAAATATTCAAGTATATACCCAAAAGATTTAAAAGCAGAGACTCAAACAGGTATTTGTACACCAGCATTCAAAGCAGTATTATTAATAATAGCCAAACGGTGAAAACAGTATCTACTGATCTAAGTATCTATTGATGGATGAACAGATAGGCAAAATATGGTCTATACATACGATGGAATATCATTCGACCTCAAAAAGGCAGGCTATTCTGACACATGCTTCAACGCAGATGAACTTTGAAGGCATTAGGCTAAGTGAAATAACTCAGACACAAAGGACAAATATTGTATTATTTCATTATGTGAAGTACTATATTGAGAGTAGTCAAATTCATAGAGACAGAAAGCAGACTGATGGTTGCCAGGCGTTGGGGAGACAGGAGGATGGGGAATTGTTTAATGAGTACAGATCTTCAGTTTCATTAAGACACAAAGAGTTCTGGACACTGAATGTATGAAATATGAATATATTTGAAATTACCGAGTTGTACACTTAAAAATAATTAAGATGGTGAATTTTATGTTATGTATTTGTTGCAATTTTTAAAAAGTAATCAAGTGTCTAAGTGGTAGACATCTTTATCTGATTCTACATAGTACTATTTATAATCACAGTAAAACATTTTGAAAACATGTCATGCAGTAGACTAGATATGTCATTCAGCTTGTTCAGAAGGCAAACGCCAACCTTCTGCTCTCTCACACTCTGGTTCACTGCTCCTAAGTCCTTTGGAGGTAGGGACGGGGCTCTCATACTTTACCCATAAATACTTTATTTTATTCTCTGAAAGGTATATATACAAGAATAAGAAGTAGAAGTGTAATCCTGCTTGAGCAAATCTACCCTAATAAACTTCTATTTGGAAAATTCTTTATATAGAAACATTTCACTTATAATAGCAGAAATGAAAATCATCTAAATGTTCTACAGTGAGAGAATGGCTAAATAAACTACACAGCAAATGGAATATTACATAAGTGACAAAACTAACATGTGAATGAAAATGGAAAAGATGTTTCTATAAGAGGTGATTTAACTATGTAAAAATACATTCTAAAAAGAGGGAATCAAATATCATGTTAATACATAATTACTCTTGAGAAAGAGGAATAACAATCCCTCCTTGTCTTTATACTTTCTACACTTTGCAAATATTCTGTTTTTGTTTTTATAATGCATTTCAGTTCTTATATTTTTGTTTTTACAATGTGTTCGTTTTAAAAATCATAATTTTTATAATTATACCTTAAATCACATCCTTTATTAAAATAAATAAGCAGAAAACAGAGAGTAAAAATTTAATATTTTCTTCCCAAGTACTCACATTCTCAGGTATGCTGGGAAGTTCTCTGGTATCAGGCACAGTAAAATAAGAATGCTAGAAGAGAAAAGCAAAAGTGATTTATTTCTGCCAAAATGTACAATAATCACATTACTCAGAATTCAGGTAAATGATTGGAAGATATTTCCTTACCCAGATAAGGAAATGGCTTCACTCATAAGAAACAACCATGTAATATTTTCTTTGGGTATTTTCATATTGAACCAGATGTATTAAATCATCACTTTGGTAGATGGGGGTTCTTTTCTATGAGAGAACTTCCTTGGCAGATAGAAATGAAGAGCTCACGCCAGGAGTAGTGGCTCACACCTGTAATCTCAGCACTTTGGGAGGCCAAGGCAGGCAGATCACATGAGGTCAGGAGTTCAAGACCAGCCTGGCTAACATGGTGAAACCTCACCTACACTAAAAATACAAATTAGTGAGGCGTGGTGGCAGGCACCTGTAATCCAGCTCCTCGAGAAGCTGAGGCAGGAGAATCGCTTGAACCTGGGAGGTGGAGATTGCAGTGAACTGAGATCAAGCCGCTGCACTCCAGCCTGGGCAACAAGAATGAAACTCTGCGATAAATAGATAGATAGATAGATAGATAGATAGATAGATAGATAGATAGATAGATGATAGATAGATCGATCATTCAAAGAGGTTAAAAGGCTAAATTCCTATATGAATTTTCCAGGTTTCTAAACACATGAAAGCTGTTGGTTTCATAATTGATTGTTCAATGATGCAAGCGTATTCTAGGGACAAAATATCACCAGATTCACTCAGTGATGATTTTTACCAAACAACCACCTCGTTTCAGCATCTGAGATTATATTCATCTACAAAACATGGCCAAAATCTGCCCCAAAGGCCTAAGTGATGTTAAGACATGTTCCAGTTGCTGGAGCACTGAAGGTGAGACCATTGCAGATGACCAAAAGTGGAGAAATTCTGCCCACGAAGCCCACTCCATCATAAACCTCCTGACTGGAGACTGAGTGGAGTTGAAAAATCTACCTCTTCAAAGAACTTCCAATGAGTCATCTCCATACGCAACAAGCATGCATCCCTGAGTTAAATAACAACAGGCTGAACTGATGACACCTCCTTTGCTCCTATTTAAGACTCAGGACAATGGCAAGCAGGAATGGAAAGAGCCTGGTGCCGGCCAATTAAAGATGGGATTATGCAAAGGCCAGGAAAGGTCACATGCAGAGAAGGTCAGCTTAGCCATGGCCTAAGTTCAAACCTGGACCCCCAAGTGACATTTCAGGAAGTTGTCCACCGCAACCTCCACTCTTGGGTGACTGCAAAGTAAGTGGGTCTCTAGAAGAATGACTTGTATAGGCTTTCTGAAATGAGAGGCCCTGGGGACAATGGTAATGATGATGACAACAATAATAGTATAAGGTACTTGTCTAATATTTAACAGATATTTGTTGAATAGAATACCTGGTACATGAAAGGCATTATGTCTAATACTCTAAATGTTAGCTCTAATTACCATAATACATTTTGAGACAGATATTATCTCCAAATTACAAATGGGTAAATTAATGCTCACAGAGGTCAAGTAGTCAAAGATCACACAGCTAGTAGGTAGCAGAAAAAGGACCAAAACCGAATCTGTGTAACTAGAGCCATGCTCTTTCCACTGTAACAGACTGTTATATCTGTCCTTTTTATGTGCAAATGACAGCTAAAGGGACTTGAATGGAAATAATAAAAAAGTAAAAAATAAAAACTATAAGAAAGATAACTTAAAAAAAAAAGCCTTCTTTGATGGATTATTCCAAAATCTGTGTGTATGTCAAAATACTACCTATGAAGTATTACAGAAGAGATGGTGTAGCATGGAAATTAGTAAATGACTAATTCAACAATGAAGATTAAAACAGGAAAAGTAAAATACAAGGTTCAAATATGACTCAGTGAGACACCAACTTCTATACCAAAGGGCTAGAAGTTTAGTTCAGTAACAGGTCATGTGGTGACAGAGTCACCAAGTAATAGTTTGGCATAGTGAGAAGGAAAGAGCTCAGACCAAAGAACCAGCCACTTAATAGCTATGTACCTTAGCAAATTCACTTAATAGCACAGAACCTCAGTTTTTGAATCTGTAAATGGGAATCATATTATCTACTTCAAAACTGTTGAAGAATAAATGTGATATATATGAAGTGTCTACTGTTCAATAAATGGTATTTTAATATAAAATTATTATTGCTCTGAACCGCTAGTTCATATTACTATTTTTATCAATTACTCATAACAGATACATAGAAATATTCTCCTGCAGAGAGCGACTAGAGACAAAAAGTTCAGGATTACCATTTTATCAGCATTTCAGGATGTATTACCTAGATGAGAGTAGTCCTTCAAAATCAGAAATGCAATATGGAGAGAGGAATCCCCAGTGAAAAGGAAAGAAAAAAATATCTGCCTTTACAGATGCAATGGATAGTAAATAGTGAGCCAACACAATTCTAAAACCAAGTAGTCCCCAGGCTGTCCTTTGAGATTCTGTCTTGCTCCACTGCCCATGAAATGCTGGGGACCAGGAGAGGTCAGAAACATTCCTAGAAACCACTGGCATGAAACAGCTGCGCCACCCCAGCAGTTCCTGCTGCCCCTGAGATGGCTTGTCCTTGAGGCCTGGCATGCACTATGCCTGAGCAGCCATTCGAGGGAAGGAGTGGACCTTCCTCCCCAGCAGCTGGTGACCCAGCTGGGCTACTCCACAGCTACCTGTCGGATGTTATTACAGACTGAAGTGGTGAGATCAAGCTGCAGAGACAAAGGCAGGGTTGCTTAGCTATACAGCAAGGACTAGGGCAGCTTTAAAGCTCATTTGTTCATCTTTTCCAGACGGTCTCCCCTGCCGTATAAGAATTTTTGTAGCAAGGTTTCTTTCCTTCCTATGTTCTACTAAAATGAGCAAAAATCTTTGTAAATTCATTTTTTTTTTTTGGTTCCTTCCTTCCTTCTCTTCTTCTCCTTCAACACGTATGGCACAGTGGAAAGAACACAGGCTTGAAGTTAGCCCTGGCTTTGAAAACTCAAGTCTTATCTCTTATTAATCACATGACTTTGGAAGGGCAAGTATCTTTTCCTCTTGTAACCAAAACCTATAAGGAATTAATTTTCTTTAGGAGGGAAGATACCTTTCCACCACTGAATACCAACACTGTACCTGGTTCTAATGAAGATGAAAGACAAAACTCTTAAAACTTTCAGGCCCCATGACTTAAGGGAAATAACCCCTGGATAATAATCAATACCTGGTCAAAGTACGTCTGTCTGAGAGTTCTGATGAAGGTAGTGACAGGGGCTTCAAGGTTTGACCTGGGGAATTAGAGAATTCCTGGAACCAAAATATGAAAAAGATCTCCTTGTATCTGGGAACTGAATGTAGAAAGCAATATAATATAGCTGTACATTTTACTTGAATCTAGGCAAATAATTCATTTTAGAAACTATAACAATAANTCTTCTGATGCCTTATCTGAGCGATGAGGAAACTGAAGCCGACAAGGTTAAAGGTCTTGATTAAGGTCACTCAATGTCACAAGACAATGACTAGGATGGAAATCTTCCAATTGGTATTTCAGAGCATGCTGCAGAAAATGCGGTAGCAGTACATACTTACAGGCATTCAAAGAAACTATTACTGAAGGCCAGGAACAACACTAAACACTCTCCTTCTCTGTCCTCAAGGGACACACAGTCCAGTGAGGGGGACAGGGAAAGGGATCATTCCAATAGGGTGTAACTAAGTACCGCAAAGCATGTAAGATGCTTGGGGCAAAGGAGGTGATCTTAGCTAAACCTCCGAGGTATCAAGGGAGGATTTCTCTGGAAATAAAATCAGAGTTGAGTTCTGAAGGATGAATATCTGTTACCCTGGCATACAGGGGACAGGAAATGTTGAAAGCTGAGGGTGCAGGATGGGCTTCAGCAAAGGGACACGCACAGCAGTGCTGGGGAGCGAGGGTGATGCAGGGAGGCCGGGACAGGAACTCAGAAAGCAGATGGGGCCAGCTGTCCTATTTCACCCCAGCATCTGTGATCCAGGAGATGCTAGTGATGCCAGGGATGATGGCCACAGAGGAGCCTGAAGACATTTAAGACCTGTCTACTTCTTATAGAATCTCAGAAAAAGGAGGAAATTCAACTCCCTAGCCTACCTTGAGCCCAGAGGTGTCAGAGTATTTGGGGATGGGAGAGGGGAGGTACAGATGACAAAATACAATACTCTTCAGCTAGCTCCTCTTACTGTCAATAATGAAATGAGTTCTCAGTAATGGCTAATACTCTGCCCCACTTACCACGCTGAGATGAACAGACACTCCTGGGTCAGGGATGGGAAGTTTGTGCAGAGTTTCAAGGAGCTCATTCCACTGATTTTCCTGAAAGAAATAAAAGGCCTAAGTAACAAAAGCAAGGCTGAGCCCTTAGTAAGATACCTGCAGGGAGGTCTGGGCACACACAACTAAGGGGGTTGGGGAGATGCTGGCCTCAGCACAGAAATAAGTTTGATATTCATGTAGGGTTTGACAAAAGACACTGCATATGCCTCAAACATAAGAGCCAAATAGATCCTCCTACATCAAGTTTGACATTTTCTACTCAATGAGACACCTACCATGACCGCCTTTTATGGATCATATACCATAAGCTCTCAGCAAATCTATCGCCTCAACTCCATAGCAACAACTTTTAAATGCAAACAATCCTAGCTTACAGGGTGGGGGTGGCTGGGAGAAATAACGATGACAGTGTAGATCTTGTCTTCATCATCATTACCCTCAATTAATTTCATTGAGTGTTCACTGGGTACACATGGCAGCCTCCAATTATGGAAAGTAAGAAATGAACTAAGTTCAACAGCATGCAATATAGGACGGTAGCTATGCATTTTAACTCATGAAATTGAGCAACATAATGACATACAAAGCAATACAAATTATTTGATTGAAAATGAATTCACCTCTAAAATGCTCAAAAGAACAAGAACACTGCTCACAGAATTATCCAAATGCCATTTCTCCCACCCTGTGGAATTCTCTGTACTAATATAATACTGCTAAGTGTATATCTGTATCCACTTATCCTCTCTTTGACCCTCCCAAATACCCACTTCACAGATGTGAAAACTGAGGCTCCAAAAGGTGAAGCAACTTGTCTCAAATTAGCCTGTTAGTAAGTTGCACAGCTAAGGGGTGAAATGCAGGCTTCAGAGCCCTCCCTGCTTCACTATAGCTGTCTATTTAAGTAGTGAATTTAAGGAAAGGCAAAAGAAGATGCACCCAGACTACAAGCTTGTTTCAATCTGAGCTCTGACAAATCAAACAAGCTTCTCAGAGAGATGAACTTGAGGGTATGTGTTTGCATGTGTTCAGTTTTGCTCTGAAACAATCTCAAACTTACTGAACAGTTATTTCCTGAACTATTTGAGAATGAGTTGTCAAGATTATGCCCCCATCATCCATAGATACAAACTTTCTCCTAAATTATCACAATTAATCATTCTTGTGGTTTGAATGTTTCCCCCAAAAGTTCATGTGTTGATGATTTGTCATTGTAACAGTATTAAGAGGCAGAACCTTTAAGACAATTATGCCATGGATTAATGTGGGCTTCTGATAAAAGTTTGACCCCCAGCTTGTGTCTCTTGTCTCGAGTGCTGCATGTTATGACCCAGCAAGAAGGTCCTCACCAGATGCCAGCACCAGGCTCTTGGACTTCCCAGCCTCCAGAACTGTGAGCCAACTAGATCTGTTTTCTTTATAAATTACCTATTCTGTGGTATTCTGTTACAGCAGCAGAAAACAAACTAAGAGAATCACAATAATAAGGAAATTAACATTGATGCAGAATTATCATCTCATCCTCAGATCCTGTCATGTTTTGCCAACTGTGCCAATAATATCCTTGACAGCAAACAATCCAGTTCAGGATCACATGTTGCAGTGTTAGTAGTGATAACTCTCTACTCATCCTGAATCGGGAACAGCTCCTCAGTCTTTCCTAGATTTGTATGACCTTGACAATGAGACCACCCATTTTGTAGAAAAACTTTCAATTGCCTAATGTTTTGTCTAATGTCTGACTTCAATTTGTCCCTTCACTGATGATGTTTGCTTTCATCATTTAACTCATTTGATATCTCTACAGTAACACTACTCTTTCTCTTTGTAATAAATAACCATTTTATGGATTGACACTTTAAGTAAATATCCCATTCGTCAAACTTTCAATGTATCCATTTACTTATTTATATTACCATGGGTCCATAGTTTCCTGTTTTATTCAGTGTGCTATAATCCTTTACCATCCTAATTTGTTCTGATGCTCAAATTGTTCCAGATATGACTAGTGGGAGCCCTCTTACTGCTTTTGTGTCCTTCTGACATGTTCCCATCACGTTTTTAGCAATTCCTTACTTTTTGGCATAAAAGATATTTCAGATTTATCTTATACTTTCTCTGCCTCAGCCCCAGAATCAGGTGATTTCTTCAATGAATCCTGGTTTCTATTAGTAGGGAATGGTTTTTAGAAACCAACATCTGGGCACCATGTGTGCTCACTGCTCCCTAGTGTTGCACATTCCAGGTCCTTTCAGTCAATGGAGCCAGGGAATGCATCACACACACATGGAACCACAAGAGGCACATCACATCTCTTATTTATTTCTATATCCATCTTCCCATATTCAAAGACATGGGTTCACACTGATGGCTCCTATTCCAATCCAACATAGGAATTATTCTAGTTTTCTCCCTTTATGTATCTGTGACTTCATTCTACGAAAGTGAAAAACCTTGCCTATATTTTCTTTATATAATTGCTTATTTGTATGGAAACACTCTTCTATTGCCATCCTTGCCTCCTTCACCATCCAGATGCCCTCCGTGCCCTCCTTGACACTGACATCCAGGGCTGGGCCTCTACCATCCACCCCCTCATACAAATGCCTTCCTTACCTCAGGATCCAACACACCAGCACTGGGTCACTGCTGCTGCCTCCCTTCTCACATGGATTCTTCTATATCCTATTTGAGTTCTGACATCCCATGCTGAGCCTCTACCACCAGGCTCCCACATAAACATCCTTCTCTCCCTTAGGCTCCAACACCCTGAGCCAGGCTGCTCCCTGGCTCAGATGTCCTCCTTGCCCTGCCATCCCTTCCACAAGGGTGCCCATTCAAGGTCTGATAAGCATGATGGGTCCACGACCCAAGCAGATACCGCAGTTAACCACACCTTGGTCTCCCACACCACAGAGACAGAGATACACACACACACACACACACACACACACACACACACACACACGCTCGAAGCCTATCTTGCTTCCCAACCTCCCAGTGACTTTTGTATGGGAGAAGGTTTTGGCCCTGGGGCAGAAGGTAGATTCTGTTTCTTTAAATAAAAACTCTTTCTGTTCTAATCTAGTGACTAACACCTTGCAAACAAAATTGTAGGCAGATTTCCTATCATATGTGTCATAATTCTTTTAACCAAAGTGGGAAAAAGAAAGAGTCCTGGATTCAAGAGACATAGACTCCAACTAAAACATGTTACTGATCTCAGTCTCTGACATCCCAAGAGGCAGAGTCCTGCTGGAGCAATGGCCCAGGAGAAAGGTTCACCAATTTTACAGGGTAATGATCCAGTCTCCCATATGCGCAGATTGTATCTACACTTTTATAAACTTTCCTGAATCACTTGTTTTAAAAAGTGTACTAAATTCTTTGTTTTGCTGACTTTCTCTTTTTTTTTTGGACTGGAGCATATGGAGGGAAAAAAATGTGAGTAAATCTCCCATTCAAACCTGTGAAGAGCCTACATATTATACAATTCTATTTATTAAAGACACCTTTCAAATTTGAGTGAAAACCTGAATGTTTGACTAAAGATAACTGTGAATCAGAAATCGATGAACAGACCCAAGGTGACCTCCTAACTCATTCATCAAAGAGTAAATCACTTCTTTTATGACAGAATCTCCTGATATCTAAGCTTCTTTTCACAGTGAGTGTAGTGATCAAAGGAACTGTTTCTATTAGTTATTCCTTCCATTTACTGTGACCTCCGGAATACATTTGCCAGTAAGTAAATCTGCCTCTAAAAAAAAAATGATTTAGTCATTATAAACACAATTTCCCACCTTTCCTCCAAAACAGCATTTCCAAAAGTGTGTTCCAGGAAAAACTGCTATCTCAGAATGCTGATATTTATCATGGAATGAAAGGAGTTTGGGGCAAAAGGAGATGGAAGCACAGGTGACACAGGTTTCTCCAATGCAGGACTTCCTAGAGCTTACATTAAATGAATCTTAAGGAGATGAAAACAAAAAACCGCTTTCCCTCCCCTGGACCCCACTGTGAATGAACTGGTACCCTTTTCATGGACCATTTCTAAGAACTAACACTCAAATTCCTCAGAACGCTCAACAAAAAAATATTAAGGAAAAATTTTCCTTAACGTTTAATAATAATGGATCACTTTAAAAATATTAGGCCATTTACAAAAAGGAAAATATGAGACATTAGATATATAGACAAATATTCAACTCATTAATAATCAAAGAAATGCAATTAAAACAATGAGACTTTTTTACTTGTCAAATAAACAATGAATTCAACAAATGATACTGATGAGAGTATTGAGACCGAGGCACTTTCTCACATTGCTGGTAAAGGGTATCCTTTAAGAAAACAGCAGAATTCTTCTAGAAAGCAGTTTGGCAAATGTTTTAAAAATGTATATGTCCACTGACCTTACAATGGCCCATCTGGGATTCTCCTTTTAAGGAAACAATCCAAAATGAAGAAAATGCTTTCCCCTCAAAGATGCGAATGGTTATACTTCTTATAACAGTAGAAAAATCCCAAACAATTAACAATTCCCAGTAATAAAAAATGCTTCAGTAAATCAAGGTACATGATAAAATATTACACAGCCATGAAAAATATTTATAACATTTTTAATAGTATGGGAGGCACACTCATTATAATGATATCTAAAAATGAGGGCTACAAAAATCTACATAAAGTTCCAACTGGCCTTGACAGCCATGGAAGATGCCTTACCTTACCGCTTCTTCCAAAAGTACAGCAAAGTACAGATGTATTTTTAACATAATTTTCAGACCCTTACGAAAGTTACTGTAAAAGCACCACAAAGCTTTATTGAAATGGGAACTCAGGACAGCTGGGTAGGTCACTTGCCAGTTAAATGTGTTACTTGCAAACCCCAGATTTGCAGCATGACACGAGCAACTGAAATTTGTGCCTCAGCAAAATTATAATTTTATACATGTCATGAGCTTCCAAGGCTGCTTGGGAATATTAGAAATTGTGAACATTAACTGTGAATATTAAGGATCTAGTTATCATTTCTTTAATGCAAAGAAAAACTTAAGGAAGAAAACAACCCAAAATGCTAGCAATATTTATTTTAGGAAAGGGAACAGGGGCAAATTATGAGTGATGATTTTTTCCTTCCTATTATTTTCCGAATTTCCCACACTTACTATACTAGGACTGCATTACTTTTTTGGTAAAATATAAGGCATGTTTTACTTTTTCATCATAAAAATTAAAGCTTATTTGTTAAAAAGAATTATTTTTAAAAGGCAAATACCTGTCTTTTTGTCGTGTAATCTGCCAGGATGTTAAGTAGCTTATAAAATACCTCGAACCAGGGGAGATAGCTGGAGGAAGAAGAGGAAACACATGAAATATTAGTATGCAGGTCAAAAACTTTAACCAGGATCTAATTCAAGACTGATACATTTCAGTTTTGCTCTACGTCCTAAAGAGTCTTCCTGTCACAGACCGCTGGAAACACAGATTGGTGAAATGCTAATTATTTCTGAGAGTTTAAAAAACTGCCTGTGTAAGGCAGAGGATTGAATGTCCATTATAAATTATTCCCATGCCTCTGAGCTAGAACAGTTCACAGAGAAGAAATTCAAAGCAGACTCCATAATCAGGCACCATCTCTGAGTAGCCCCCTGGCCTCTCCCAGCATACCCACCCTTCCCAGGAAAGCTTCTATTCAAGTTCTCGTGATGGGACAGGGACAGGAACAGACACAGACACACACACACACAGCATTCCCACTGCAGGCATCTGCAAAGGGTTGTCCCAAAAGCCCCATGAGCCCAAAGCCATCCATGTTACTCCAACAGACATTCTACCCACCACACACCATCTCTCTATCCACTTCAGCATGAGTTCCACTTCTCCATCCCCACTGTCTTCCACCAGGTCTTGACCATTGCTCCCTTCACTCTGAGAGCAGCCTGGCTGCTGACCTCAGTCCTGCAATCCACTCTGTGTGGCTTTTTTTTTTCCTTGAGATGGAGTCTCGCTCTGTCACCCAGGATGGAGTGCAGTGGCAAAATCTTAGCTCACCACAACCTCTACCTCCCAGGTTCAAGCGATTCTCCTGTCTTAGTCTCCCGAGTAGCTGGGACTACAGGCGTGCACCACTATGCCTGACTAATTTTTGTAGAGTCTGAGTCTTGCTCTGTTGCCAGCCTGGAGTGCAGTGGTATGATCTCAGCTCACAGCAATCTCCATCTCCTGGATTCAAGTAATTCTCCTGCCTCAGCCTCCCAAGTAGTTGGGACTACAGGCATGCGCCACCATAGCTGGATAATTTTTGTAGTCAAAGGCTTGCTCTGTCACCAGGCTGGAGTGCAGTGGTGCGATCTCAGCTCACTGCAACCTCTGCCTCCCGGGTTCAAGTGATTCTCCTGCCTCAGCCTCATGAGTAGCTGGGACTACAGGCGTGCACAACCATGCCTGGCTAATTTTTGTATTTTAAGTAGAGACGGGGCTTCACCATGTTGGTTGGTTAGACTGGTCTCAAACTCCTGACCTCAAGTGATCTGCCCACCTCAGACTCTCAAAGTGCTGAGATTATAGGTGTAAGCCACCTGGTCATTACTTTTAGAATGGTTTTTCTAAAATGCAAATCTCCATTGCCCATTGTACTTAATCCCTGCAATGATGCTCCATCACTCCAGGATCAAGTCCACCTTGGTTAGGATGAAATCTTGGGGCTCTACACTGCCAGGACCCTTGCCCACTGCTGTGGCTGTCCTCTCTCTACTTCCCCAAACACATGCTCCCCTCACTCCTTTCATGCCGGGAACGTGCTGGCATCTTCGAGCCTGCCTGGGCTTACATACGCTGGGCCCTTTTATCCCCAACCTTTGTGGTCTAGTCTAGTTGATCTCTACTCATCTTCCTAACGGTCCCCCACCCCCTCCCCATCCTCACTTCATGTGCCCTAATTCTCTCTTTTCTGTGCTGCCCTGGTCATGAGAATGCTGCGGTTGTAACATTCCCCACACAACACAGTCCTCAATGGCATGTCTGTTTTCTCAACAGACCACATGCCAACAGAGAGGAAGGAGCCTATCTTTCTTTACTTTGTCTTTCCAGTGCCAAGAACAGCACCTGGCACACCATCAGTGCTCAGCGTTTACTGGGCAGATAAAACCAGACAAAGACTGACGGCAAGGGCACATGCATCCTATGGGATTGTTGAAAAGTATCCATACCCCCAAGAAGTTTTGCCGCTTACTTTCAATGGCTTTGTTCTTTATAAAGAAATTTTCCAAAGTGACATCAAACAGCAAGCAAGAAAAATGTCGTACTAAGCACTGGCCGGCCTAGTCACATCCACCCCGCTGTGCTAACAGAGTCCATTACAGACAGAGATGGACACAAGGTAGCGCACAGATGTGATATCCTTCCAGGGAGAGGGGAATCAGCACCCTGTACAGATTACCGGCTGCGCCACCGAGGGTAATAAATGAAGTGAGAGGAAACAAAGAGAACAGATAAAGTGCACAGTCCTCTGTCATTAACGTCTGTCTAAAGCCAGCACATGCTACTGTAAAATTTAAGTAGCTTATCAAAATATACTGATAAGCAACTTAACTTTTCACTTCTATGACAGTATTATCACTTACGTTAATATGTTTCAATCAGCCCTGGCAGCTGCATATTGACTATTACACAGCAAATGACTGCTGCCACTTTGCACAGCATTTACTTTGGCAGAGTAATGTAAACATTCAAGAGGGATTAGGGAGGAGATAAGTTTCTCCCTTCCTATTCTGTTAAATAAACCTCGGCCGAGTTAAAAGCCATTATAGTAGGAACAAGAAATCCCTTCAGAAGAAAACTCTTGCACAGATTAGACGACTCTTAGTAAACAAATTTGACCAAGGATTACAATATTTTTTTTTCCTGAAAGCAAAATACCACTAGTTAATGCTAGCCACTGAAAGTCAAGAGGGGGTTGGGGGGAAGGCAAGAAGGGGAAATACATTCTTACAAGAAAACTGTGGCTTCAAGTCAACAAGAGAAAAATGGAATTGTTTTAGAAATATTAGGTTAAGTGATATGGGGCAGGCTGGATGCTCTGACAGTTTAGGACTACAGTATCCATCAAAGCAGTTTTGGATGGCTAGGTTCAACTGACCAACATGGCTTGGACACAGAGGCTCCAGCCTCCACGTCACCTGCTGTGAGGATTAAGGAGGGGACCTGGGAAGGAGCTCTTAGCCCACTACAGACAGCACCCTGGTTCTCACACACAGCCTCAGTCTCACAAATCAATTCATTTGGCTATGCTAAGCAGAACCACTAGCCACAAGAAATTTTGCAGTTACCCTGGAAATCAGCCATTTCTTTCTCCCTTTGGCCTGACTGGACACAACTGTTCCCCACATGTTGTCCCCTGTGCACTGACAGATGAGTATCTAGTGATGGCAGTGTTAAGGTTTTGAAACCAAAACCCAGCTGTCTTCTTCTTCAAAGGGCCCCTGTTTTCCCCTGTTGGGAGGCCAGGGTTCACAGCAGAGCTCTATCCAGCGGCGTTTCCTGTCCTGCTTCATTAGAGCCGCCACAACAGCTTGTGCAGTCTGCCAGGCTGCAGGTGAGGCTGCAGGGACCCTGCACTCCAGTCTGCGTGTGTCTGTCATCCTTGAATAAACAATCCTTCCCAGACCAATGACAGGAAACAAACACTCTAGCCTGCTGCTCCGCCCTGGACTCTAAAAGCGTGCGAACATCTCTGGTCCGCCTCTGCTTGCTGCTTTTGTGTAATGGCTTGAGTCTCCACTGTGGAGTATCACAGTGGGGACTGCCGCGGGCTCCATCCAAGGCTGTGGCACAAAAGGTCCTGCACTCAAGAAGGCTATGGTCTTCATTGGAAAGACACACACACAACAGAGTAACAGTTTGGTTGGAAGGGGCTAGAAGTCTTTCCCAAGTGCTTTATTTAGTTTAGGCTTTTGGACTGTAGAAGGTGATCATGGAGCACCGTCATGACCCAATCAGAAGACAGAGAAAAGCGAAAAGGGAACAGCCTGCTCCCCAGACACCTGCCTAGATCCAGGCTTCTCTTCCTTCTCACTCACTCTGGCCCAGGTAACTCTGTCCCAGGCTCTGCCCTCACTCCCAGGCAAAAAGAGTCAAATAGAGAGGCTTGTATTTCATGTGAGGTTATAAGAAGTTTTAAACTTGAGAAGTGTTCTCCACCTACTGCCTTCCTGACCTAGGACCCCACAGGTCCTTGTAAGGAGGGCAAAGGGAGATTCTAAAGACAGCACTTATGGTAGCAACAGCCCATAGTCAAAATCAACCTGAAAAAGCCCTTCAATTACCCTCAAAATATGGTGGACATGGTCTGTGTAAACACTAAGTAGTTAGCCTGAGTTGTGGGGTCAGATTGAATGAGAGCATCCTACGTCTAAATCTGTTAGCTGGTGAGCTGCTGGCTCTTGAACTGAACTAAGGGCATGGACTCCCTTTTTTAATCTCACTCCACTTGGGATAATAATCACTCCAACTGGTGAGTTTGTGTACACATGGATGACTGGCCTATGTAAGTTCAGCATGAATATAAAGGGATTCCACTTTGCCATAAGTATTAAAACGGAAAACCATTAAAAATTTTAAGAGCTCTCTGACTTCTCTTTCTACTAGTTCAGTTCAAAGTCATGAGATGGGACCAGGCAAAATCAGTGTGGGAGAGAGCAAGGGGCAGGGATGGTGGGAAAAGCTCACCAAGTGTAGGAAGGCAGCAGCCACCTGAGAGAATGGTGGTCCACAGCAGGACGACAGACTCAGGTGAGGAGAGGAGGCTGTCCTCCTGGAGGGACAACGTGGTACAAGGTGTTAGAGTCCAAGTGGGAGGAGAAGGGTGTCCCACTGAGGGGTGATCAGGCGTGGTGTGCTGGGGACCAAGCAGGGTGAGGGTCCTGGTAAGGGAAAGCCAGCATCTGAGCAAGATGAGAAGGGAGTCTCCATGGGGGAGGACTGCTTGAAGTTTCATGACTTAGTGGGGCAAGGAGGGGTTGAGCCTGACATGGGGTAATGACAGCATCCATGTGGAGTGGAGAGGCTGACCAGCAATGGTATTAGAACCCAGAAGACTACAAAGAACATCTAGAAGGCAGTTCAGTGTTGGATGTCAGAGCCTGAGGGGTGGAAGGGCTTCCACGAAGGGCAAGGGGGCAGCAAGGCAGAGTCCATGTGGTTGAGAATGCTGTCCATGATAGGAACGGGCAGCAGCAGCTCTGCCTAAGGTGCCACAGTCCAGACAGGGTGAGGAGGGTGGCGCTGTGTGGGAAGGAGGCTGCAGCAGAGGGCCACTGGCTACAAACGGGGAACAGATCAAGACTGACCAAGCAGGTAAATATATAACGGGAACCAGGTATCTTACTATCAGAGAAGAGAGTTACAAATCTGGTTTGGGAAAGAATGAGAATGAACCCTGTGGTGTCAAACTGGAACTCGATGTAACTGTGGGAAATCATGGTGTTCAATAGACAGGTAGGAAAATAGAGACAGATAAACAGAAATACAAATCTATGTACATACATATATTCTCTAGTTTTAGCCACTGAGAAGACCTGGAAGCAGGGATAGCCCAATTATAATAAGCACACTAAGTGCCCAAATATTGGTTTCTAAATACTATTCTCCAGTAAAAGGACCCTGGGTTCCTTGAAAAAAATGTTTGATTCCAGGGCTGGGGCTGGGAAATGGCCCTGTTGGATTACGACGGCGGGGCGGGGGGAAGCAGTGCTCAGTACATGAACAAGACATATCAATAGGACAGGAAAGCCAGTGAGGAGGGGCTCCCACTGACAAAATCTGCATGACAGCAGAAGAAAGTGCATGAGTGACGGCTTTAGAACCAGGTGGGAGGTAATTCTTTCCCTTCATCTTGACCTCAGTAGAGCCCAGTGGATTTCAGCCTTATCAGAACTAGTGTCTGCTTTGCTATCCTAAAAGCAAAATCTTAATGTAATCTAGCCATTCACAAAACCAAAATAATGCTCTGGCTCTCCAACAAAAGAGAAATAAGAATAAAGTAATTTACAATAAAGTTTTAGGATGTGACACTCAGGCACCATTAAAATAGGTGATACAGTAAAGTACTGCCTCCCTGGGGAAGACTGTGGCAGGGCCACTTCTGTGCATGTTGGGACTGATGAGTTTTAGAAAAGTAACATGACATTGGGTCTTTCGTTTGTTTTCGGTGACTTTCTACTGTCTGAGGAGCTCCTGACATTCCATCTTGAATACTTGAAGAGAGGCATCCCTTTCTGTCAGCAGATTTTGCCAACATGTATCCAATGGCAAAGGATTCCTTGGTTAAACCTGTTAGGCACTCAGTATTTAAAGCTTTCCTATTACAAAAACAAAATCAATCCCCTCACCCAATATTAAAAAGCAGAGCAGCATGGCATATGCTGGGGAGAACACAGGCTTGAATCTGGTAACCCCAAGTTTGAATCTCAGGTCTGTTCCTTTCTAGATGTGACACCTCAGGAAAGCAGTCTTCCAAACACTGTTTCTTCCTCTATGAAGATATACACCACCTGCTAATGTACCTCATGGACATGAGAGCCACTAATCCAGAACACTCTTCCTGTCCCTCCCTGCCTGACCCCCTTGCTGATCTCAGCTTTGGGAAGCTCTCTTTGATTCCTGGTGTCTGGGTCAGAGGCTCCTCCGGAACTCTACAAGAGTTCCTCATACTGTGCAGTCAACCAGAATGGACAAGAAAACAGAAGCTGTTATGAGAGGAAAATACTCACCAACAATGTGACTGCTTCAAATAACATATCCCTTCTCCACACTTTCAGTTTCCAGACAATATGTCCCATCTTTACCCTTCCAGTTTCACCCAGCATCTATCCCTGCTCCTGGCTCTTTATCTCAGCCAAATATCTATAATAAAATGCAAACTAGCCACAAAGTAAAACTACAACTCTTGCAAAGAATGCTGGATTTTATGAAGCCCATGTTGCACACGCTGGATACCCACTCAGAGTTGAGGCAACGTCATCAACAAATGAAGACCTGGCTGTATTAGACCACTTAACAAGTCATGAAGAGAAAAATCAAAAAAAACAAGGATAATAACACAACAGTCACATCAAAAGAAAATGATTTCAATATCAAAGAATAAAAGAGACCTTTGGGAAACTGAAGCCCTCAAATACTTTTGGAAAAAATGACTCCTTTTATGATTATGCTGTGAAAGTCAACCATGAAGTGTTATTAAGTCAGAAAAATTATAACCTCCTCTCTCCCACAATACTTGACGTATTATTCTTTCTAAGAATTAACACACTGTTGGCCAGGCGCGGTGGCTCACGCCTGTAATCCCAGCACTTTGGGAGGCCGAGGCAAGTGGATCACAAGGTGAAGAGATCAAGACCATCCTGGTCAACATGGTGAAACCCCGTCTCTACTAAAAATACAAAAAAAAATTAGCTGGGCATGGTGGCGCGTGCCTGTAATCCCAGCTACTCAGGAGGCTGAGGCAGGAGAATTGCCTGAACCCAGGATGCGGAGGTTGTGGTGAGCCGAGATCGCGCCATTGCACTCCAGCCTGGGTAACAAAAGCATCTCAAAAATAAATAAGTAAATAAAGTTTAAAAAAAAAGACTTAACACACTGTTGGAATTAAAAGACAGATTTTGTTGAGGTAAATTTATTTTCCAAACTCCAGGTTCACTTTTTCTAGATAAAATCCTAACCTTTTCCTCATTTTTACTATGAACTTTTGGTCCCCATTTAAACAGATGCATTTTATTCCCAGAATATGAAGACCTCCTGGGCTTTCTCTACATTCAAACTCATGATTGTTTCTAATACAGGCTTTTCTGTCTTCTCCATTGGTGTCAACTCCATGGAAGCATGGAAGCAAAGATGGTGACTATGTATTGACTGTTTAACCCCTAATTATTCCTGGCACATGTGAGACATTCAATAAATCATAGCTTCCCTTGACAGACACAACCATCTCTATAGGTTCTATTAAGGCCATTAAATACCACTAGAGCTATAGAGTAACAGTCAACCAACTCTAGCTGGAAGGTGGGAATCTAAATTTAGCAGGCAGCACTTGGGTTTGGAAAATGACCCAGTTTTTAAAAAATGATTCCTGCCAATGTCCTGCTGGAGTCTGGAATAAATAATGAGTATAGAGCAAGTGAATATTCAAAGTAGACCAAGGAATACTTACAAACAAGATTCCTTGCCCCTTGCCCATCTCCTCAACACAAGTAAACTCTACCATCTACTCTTCTTGTTCCTACTTCAATTGCTATGGAAAAACGTCACAAAACCAGGCTGATTACAATCATCTGAACACCTAATTTTTCAAGCATACGTGAGCCCTTAAAATTGTTCAAGAATCCTCTAATCTGTAGTGCAACAGGGCTCCTGTTGCCCAGCCCCTCCAGTCTGCTCCAAACATTTTTCCTCTTCTGTCCCTAACCGGTTTGTCCCATTCTTCAGAAGATACTCTTCACCCCAAACTCACCAAAGAGAAAAAACTTTCACATGAGCTCTTCCACTCCTATACTTCTCATTCCTTCCCCTCTCCCTCCTAATACAAGATGAGAAGGAAGGAAGACCTAGCTCCTAACTGCACTGCCTTCTATAAGACATATCTTCTCTGTCATACTCAGCCAATAATCATTCCCACTTTTAAGCACAACAGAAACCACTCATGTGTGCTGGTCTACGATTCTCGAACCACAACCTTAGCAGCAAGGTTATATCTGGTTCCTCCCTAAGGGAAAAGCATACCTCACCTTCCTGAGATAATCACATTTAGCTTTAACATTTCTACAGAATTTAAAATTGAGATGTTTCCAGTCCAAACACCACATTCATTTCTATATCATTTTTCAGATGTTGTATCAATGGCATCTACCCACATATTCTC
>NW_016107521.1:2645720-2651004 GCF_001604975.1 Cebus imitator | reverse complement strand
TTTTTTTTTTTTTTTGAGAAGGAGTCATGCACTGTCGCCCAGGCTGTGTAGTACAGTGGCGCAATCTTGGCTCACTGCAATCTCCGCCTCCTGGGTCCAAGCAATTCTCCTGGCTCAGCTGGAGACTACAGGCATGCACAACCATATCCAGCTAATTTTTTTGTACTTTTAGTAGAGACGGAATTTCACTATGTTGGCCAGGATGGTCTCTATCTCTTGACCTCGTGATCCACCCACCTTGGCCTCCCAAAGTGCTGGGATTACAGGTGTGAGCCACCACGCCCGGCCATTCTCCCATGCTTATTAAGACCCACCAGTATATGCCTGGCCCTCTGCTGGGTACATAGGGGAGTAAGGCCCACATTTCAGAATCTGCGGAGCTCACAGTCTAAAGAGGAAAGCAGACACACTGGCAGGTAATTGTCAGCAGCAATGGGTCAGTGCTCTGATAGAGTTTCACAAAGGGAAGAGAGAAGGGGTCCTGGAAAGTCTTCCAAGAGGAAGCAACACCTCACTGATCAACTTTACACTGCAAAGTCAGGAGATCCACCTGGGTTTGAGTACCAGCTCTGTTACTTACTGGCTGTGGCCTGAGCCATGTTCTTCCTTCCCTATATGTGAAATGGAGATATAGTATCTACCCTCACATGGTTCTTTTGAGGCTGAAACATATGTAAATGCACCTACCACACTGCCTGGAACTGAGTACAATTTGTTTCACCCTGATAATACCATACTCTTTGATAAGATCAAAAGTCAAGGGAACCTAAATAAGAGAAAATCACAATCCCCTTTGGGAGCTCTAAGCCAGTCTCGCCCAGTCTGGGCATTCTGTTTTGCTCACAGCTGCTAATCCCAAACTGTAAATTGATTATGATATTCAGCTAAGCTAAAGAATCCCTGATTTATGTCCATAATTAACATCCCATTGTGATACCTATTATATCTATGCGGGAAAATATATTGTATGTACTGAATGAGTGGAAATATTAATTTGCATTATGAAAAAACACCAAAAACTCCCATAAAACATCTGTGCTTATATAAATCTACCCAAACATACACTTGGATTTGATTTTGGAAACAAGGCTCTTTTCTTTCTTGATGGGCATTCAATAATTGTTGCTTTTAGAGAGTGGATTTGTCATCTTTTTTTCTATGACAGCATTACTTTGATTGAAGGAGATTGCTCAGGAGGAAAGCACAGAGGCACTTTTCTGTTATCACCGGTGAAGTGTTGGTAACATGAGATCTTTGGAATAATGGCACCTGCACTGACAATTCAGTGTAATTCTCAGTATTTTCCACTGAGCCCAGACAGGGTGAGCACACAGGCCTTTCATCATTTTCCTAAGAGAGTTTATGATGCTGCCTACTCCTGTATTCACACACCTGCAAGACTTTCCCCATTCAGAGTATCTTATTTTATGGCTTAAATTACTACTGTAATATAATGTTTAACAGGTTAGTGAGGTTCTAACCAAAGCCCATTCTACTGGAGTGTTCATAGCCTAAGAAATACAGTCTCTACCAGAAAAAAAAAACAACAAAAGGAAGAAATGGCTATATAAGGAGCCCTGTCCTACTTGCGGTGATAAACAAAAATCAATTATTCCAGTCAGATGCTATTTGATATTAATCTCATTTTAGGGTCAGGGAGTAGAAGCCAATACAGTAAGGGGGGAAACTATGTATCAAGTGTTAGGTGCTTTGAAATATTACTCTAAATAACTCTGTGAGATGAATAATTATCCCATTTTACAGATGAGAAAATTGAGTCTCAGTGAAGTGATTTCCCTAAGATGACACAGCTACTAAAACCACAGATCAGACACAAAACCAGTCCAGTATGATTTCTAAGTCTGACGTGCTCTAAACAATACAATAAAATAGTTATGTGATCACATACAATGATCAATCCTGAGATTAGGATATAAAATCCTTACCTTGTGGTTCTCACTGTAGTGCTTGGTAAGATAAAGGAAAACTCGCCTCCAAAAGCCCCTCGGCTCCAAGTGTTCTGAGCAATCTAACTCTGGCTGCCTCCCAACAATTCAGCGTGTTTTCTTACTTTGCCAGCTCCAGGGACACTAGTCATGTGTCAGCTCTTTATTGCTTCAGGAATTAGTGTACATGTTATATTCAGAAACACAAATATAAATAGCTCAATTTAAAATGTTTTAATCAAATACGGCAGAATAGTATTTTAAGCTTCCAGTGCTTCGTGTCAAGACCCAATACCTCTGCTATACCCTAAATGCATATTTTTAAGAACTTTTTCTAGAAAAACTATGGCCTATGTCTTAGATTCTTAAACAGACTGTGTTGCCTTTTTTAATTTAAAGTATAAAGCTTTAAATGTATGCTTATGGTGACAATTAAGGAAATGCTAGATTAGACAGGGCATCAGCTTTCCACAAATAGTACTCATTTAAGTTCATTTCCACCCCAGATCTCTGCTTGAATGTTATATCATTCAATCGCAAATCTCTCTATAAAAGTGTCTGGCTGTCTCTTAAACCCATTTACGCTCTATGCTTCAATGCCTTTCCTTGGCAACTTTTTCCATATGCTTAACTTCTTTCAGGGAAGCAGTTCTGTCTCAATTCACAGAACAGCACACCAATCAACACAAGCAGGCAGGCAGGTAAAGAAAGGAAGAAGGAGAGACAGGCACACAGAGAAAGTAGGATATGAATGAAGCTAGTCCAATAAAAGAAATGTTTTAAAAGGCAGATTTTTAGGCCAAAATAAAATGAACCTCACACCTACCCCCAAGCAATCAGAGAGCTCTGAACTTGAATTTATAACCCAAACACTCTGTACCATATGCAACTTGAGACACACAACTGGTGGCACCATTGGGGATTTATGACTTATGACTTGTTCATATTTAATTTGTAACCAAACACTTCCCCTTCCTCTTAGCTACCTTAGAACTCTTGATTAACTCTTGTTTTCACAGGTCAGAGGTTAAATAAAGGAAGGGAAGCACTCTGGGGTGAGATTGCCCAGAGCACCACATCCAAGAATGATCCTGTGCAAAGAACATTAAAATAAGCGATAAGGCCAGAGATTGTTCCAGACAGCTGATGTTCAAAGCCTCCTTTGGGTACGAAGTAGAAGCTTTCAACTAGAGAGCTGGCAACAAAGACAGGCCGGAAACTGGTCTGCTCTCAAGTTACCTTTAGTGACGAAGCAGCTCTTTCACCGAGTGTTTCCCAAAATGTTTCTGAAAATGAAACTGAGGGGTTTGAGGGCGGTAAAGCAGGAGTTTGTGCAAGGCAAGCAGCCTTTCTTGCTTCATTCTGCCGCAGGATTCTGTTTGGCCCACCAGATTCTCCCACTCTGAGGAAAACCTCCACGGCTATCTAGTTTTGCAGCAGACCTGGGTCAGGCTGAGGGAAGCAAAATTCTTTCTTTGTACACAATTAACCACATGGAAGTTCAGCAACCCTGAAGAAGATTTAATCTATTCAACTATAACTACAAGATCCACCTAGGTCCAAGCACATTGACTGCTGTGCATCAAACTGATCAAAGTATTAGAAGTAGAGTGGCAAATATTCTAATAGTGGTAGAGACCACTCTTTATTCCGGAATTACCAAATGCCAGGAGCTTTACATGCCTTTGCTTATTTGCTCATTGTAATTCTAAGTAAGTACCATTATATCCCCAGATACCAAATGGCAAAACTGATGCAAAGAAAAGCTAAGTAACTCGCTCAGAGTCACACAGCCACAGAGTAGATCAGGGTCAAATCTGGTTCTCTGTGTCTTCCTATACCAAGTAAGTACTTTCTGAAAAAACTCTCTGGGAATGGTTTCAGCAAAGTGTATGTTAGACAGTGCTTAAGCTTTACATTTGATTAGAAGTTGTCAAAATGAGATAATAATTAAGTTCATTTGTTTTATAGACAGCAGTCATTCACTCATTCATTCTCTAAGCCAAAATGAGATAATAATTAAGCTCATTTGTTTTATAGACAGCATTCATTCACTCATTCATTGCCTAATATATATAAGTCAGGCACTGAGTAGAGAGTTGAATATGGCATTACTTCCACTAAAGTTGGTCCCTGGTTTAGATTTGTACAAGAAATCATTATGGCGTTAGGAACGATGTGATAGAGTCAACAAGCAAGCGCAAAACTTGGAAAATGTGATAAGTAATGATTGGGCCACCCTGAAAAGAGGTATGGTGTGCATTCCTTCTGCACCAAAACCACACAGCAGCCACAGCATGAAATAGGCAGGTTCTTCAAATGAGCCTTTCAACAGAACAGAGGATCTCAAACACAAGCAGGCTGAAGAGCTGGGAATCCGTGACAAGGCGCCCAAAGCTACAACATAAAATGCCATTGGTCATTCTCTGTTGAAACCCTGATGGAGCTCCTAACTTCAGCCACTCCCAATTTTTAAAATAACCTTTGTACAGATGGCATTGCTTTATTGTAAGCCAAGAGAACAGTCCATAATGTTACAAAAGCCTAAATTTGTTGTTTAAAAACTCCCTCGAAATATAGCTATATTTATAATTTTCAAAAGAGAAATCCTATAAACTGAATTTTAGAGAAAAGATGCTCAGTCAGCAAACCTCCTGGCAGAAATACATTTCTCTGATGTAAATTCTTTTTTATTTTTTCTCAAGACAGTATCTCACTCTGTTTCCTAGGCTGGAGTACAGTGGCGTGATCTTGGCTCACTGCAACCTCTGCCTCCCAGGTTCAAGCGATCCTCCCACCTCGGCCTCCCAAGTAGCTGGGATCACAGGCACATGCCACCATGCCCAGCTAATTTTTGTATTTTTAGTAGAGACAGGGTTTCATCATGTTGGCCAGGCTAGTCTCGAACTTTTGATCTCAAGTGATCCATCTGCCTTGGCCTCCCAAAGTGCTGGGATTACAGGTGTTAGCCACCATACCTGACCTCTGATATAAATTCATAAACTCACATAAGATTGAAAGAATGCAGGGCTGGGTGCAGTGGCTTACACCTGTAATCCCAACACTTTGGGAGGCCAAGGCTGATGGATTACAAGGTCATGCATTCGAGACCAGCCTGGTCAACACAGTGAAACCTTGTCTCTAATAAAAATACAAAAATTAGCTGGGGATGGTGGCAGGTGCCTATAATCCCAGCTACTTGAGAGGCTGAGGCAGGATATTTGCTTGAACCTGGGAGGCAGAGGTTGCAGTGAGCCAAGATGACACAACTGCACTACAGCCCGGGCAACAGTGCAAGACTCCATTTCA
This sequence comes from Cebus imitator, assembly GCF_001604975.1. Lineage (NCBI taxonomy): Eukaryota > Metazoa > Chordata > Mammalia > Primates > Cebidae > Cebus > Cebus imitator. The sequence continues at coordinate 2,645,749 of NW_016107521.1, read as the reverse complement.
AAAAAAAAAAAAAAAAAAAAAATAAATGA
>NW_016107521.1:2626426-2645684 GCF_001604975.1 Cebus imitator | reverse complement strand
AAAAAAAAAAAAAAAAAAAAGTGCAGAAAGCTTGCCTTTTAATGAGTTACTATGAAAAGTAGAAAATTAAAACAAAGCCGGAAAAATATATGCATGAATCATTTTTACTACATTTTTACCAGTATTAAATATTGTGACTTTTTTCGCAATATATTTTCAATGGTAGTTCTTTTATTACTTATAAGAGCACAACACATACACTTCTCTAAACATGTGCTAAGAGAATGGTGAGGTAGATTACAGCAAATCCAGGCAACAGAAAATTGTATTTTAGATTATTTTTAAGCATATGAGAAAATGTCCATAAAGTAATACAGATTGAAAAGAATGGCCAGGTGTGGTGGCTCATGCCTGCAAACCCAGCACTTTCAGAAGCTAAGATGAGTAGGTCACTTGAGCCCAGGAGTTCAAGACCAGCCTGGGCAACATGGGGAAACCCTGTCACTGCATAAAATACAAAAATTAGCTGGGTTTGGTGGCTCACACCTGTAGTCATTGTAGTCCTGTATGCCTCAGCTACTCAGGGGGCTGAGGTAGGAGGATGGCTTGAGTCCAAGAGGTGGGGGTTCCAGTGAGACAAGATCACGCCACTGTACTCCAGCCTAGGTGACAGAGCAAGAGTCTGTACCAAAAAAGAAAAGGAAAAAGGGAAGGGAAAGGAGAGAAGGAAAGAAGGAGGGAGGGAAAGGAGGGAGGGAGGAAAAGAAGGGAGAAAAAGGAGTGAGGGAGGGAGAGGAGGGAGGGAAGGAGGAAGAGGAGGGAGGAAGATGACGGAGGGAAAGGAGTGAGGGAGGGAAGGAGGGAGGAAAAGAAGAAAAGAAAAAACAAAGGGTATACACCACTATGTATCATATACAATCATATATGCTCCTAGAAAGACTAGAAGAAAAGATAAATCATGGTTATTTCTAGATTATGGGATTGTAGGTAATCTTTTTCTTCTGTATTCTTTTCTGTGTTTTCTACAGTTTATGTATTGAGGATGCAGTGCCTTAAAATTTAAGAAAAAAAGTTGCCTGTTAAGCACTCTGTTATTCATAATTAAAAATACTTCAAAGCAACCTAAATATATAATAGAATGATTACAATATATTATGAACTATCAAAATGATGAAATATTATATATTCATTAAAATCAGACTATAGAAAAATATTTAACATGGAAAAATGTTTGCAATATTTTTAGACATAAAAGCAGGCTCTATAATAGATACAAATGACTTTTTCATTTTAATTTTTGTGTTTTCCTATATTCTCCAAATGTTCTACACACACATGCACACACACACACTGTATTATTTTTATTAACTCTTAATAAAACTATTCCCCTCCTTTGCTTTCTTTAAAAAACAAACAGCCACAGGTATGATTCTCCCCTGCCTACCAACGTCCCAGTGGTCTTGCTGAACGGCTAGGGAGGTGGATTGGTCAGGGAGAACAGAATGAAGAAGTAACAGCCTTCCTGCTTCTGTAAGTGAGCTTAATAACTGTGATGACCTAGTTCCAAAATGGGCTCTCTGGATGAAGAGGAAGTTTGTACTCTTTAACAAACTGGTCACACCAGAGCCTCATGCTCTTCCTCCTGTGCCATGCTTATCATGGATCTCAGTTCCAGGGCAAGGGTGGTGAGCTAATAAGGTTTTCAGTGACCTTTCCTTAATGTGGGTACAGTCAGCCTCAATAAACCCTGGTAGGCTCAGGAAGAAAGAGACCCTCCCTTATCTAAGGTCACTCTTAGTTGAGAGGGAAAAAAAGAGAGGTGAGAATCTATTTTTTTCCCTGTTAGATTTTAAGGCCAAATCTTTAAGACTGGATCATTCATATAAACATTTAGTAAGCATAGATGCATGCCAGTCCTGTCCTGGACAGGTAGGATACATAAATGAACAAGACACGGTGCTGTCTGTCCTCAAGGAACTCTAAGTTTCTTGGGAAAGAGACCTGTAAAGGATGGATCACAATGCTACGTGAGGACGCTGCAACACAGGTCGGCAAAGAGCTGTGGCAGCACTGAGGAAGGACATCTCAACTAGACTGCAGTCTCGACTAAGCAAGGAAGAGGAACTGGATGAGAGGCACAACTCCGTCTGGAGGAAACCAAAAATTACAGAGGTACAGAAACAAAGAACTGCAAATGGCTCAGGGTGGTTGGATCCCAGAGTAAGGGTAGAGCAGGGTGTTTCTTTGTGTGACTTTTTTTTTTTTTTGGAGGTGGGGATGGGTGGAGGGAGGATCTTTGGCAGTAGCAGAGATGAAACTAGAGCAGTCCAAAGAGCCTGGCTTGTAAGAAATTTACATGCTGGACCATGGAGTTTAACTCTTTTTCTGAAATCAAAGAAGGGTTTTCAGCAGAGAACAGGCCTGATCGGTTGTGTCTTTGTAAAAGAACGCTTTAGAAGGAGGAGAGTCTGGAACCGGATAAACTAAAAAATTTTAAACCAGTGTAGCTGGTGAAAGTCCTCAAGGAAGAATGAGGTTCCAAAAATGAGGGCCTCTGTCAGTGCTCTTTTACTTACTAAATAAAATTTTTAAAATAGATTTGACTCTGGGAGAAGAGAGCTAACCAAGGAGCTCCTGTCAGGCAGAAGGTTGGCCTGGACATGTTAGGCAGAAGGTTGCCAGCTTCCTTCAGAAGCAGTGTCCATCGTGAGACACGGCAGCAGAGGAGGGGAGCTGCAGATGTGGTTCTCCCCTGAAGAGCAGGCTCCCCTGAGAACTGTTCCTTCAACTCTCCAAGGCCACTTTCCTCTGCAAAAGGGCCATATTTCCTGTTTACCTAACAAGGTGGTGGTATGGAACAAATTAAGCAAAATAACACAAAGTGCTTATCACAGTTCACAACATACCAGACACTCAAAAATAGCTTCTACTATGATTGTTAGGTAGATGTCTACTCTCTCAGGAGAAAGAATGGTTCTCAACCACATTTTGAATGATTTTAAAATGTTTAGTGCCGCAAACACACAGATTTTCTTTCCAATTACTTTTAAGATTGCGTCAGTCACAAAAGAGTGGGCTGGGCCAACAGGGATTTCTAAAATTAATATTTATTCACTTAACACAAGATAAAGATTTCATTTCAAAGACAGGATGAAAGCAAATTAAAAAAAAAGATGGGGATCATAAATGTGTCACTAGTACTTTTTCAACCATTCCTCAGTGAACGACTCTTTCCGAGTTAACGCTACAAGTACTTCCTTGCGCCTTCCTGACTGAAGGAACAGCATATATTATTCTTACTTAAATAATTAAGTAAGACTTAACCCTAGAAGATTTAGCTATAGTGATATAAAAGACAGCAATGTTAATAAGATTCTAAGAGCTATTATTAAACAAACATATGGATGTTAACATTTTTACCTTTCACAAATGTCTGAACTTAACTTTTATTATGACTCTAAAATAGGGCAGCTTCAGTCAATTTAAAGACCAGCTCTGTGCTGTGAGCCATTTATGGGATGAAAATGAAAATTTCTGGTACCTTAGCTCCATCAAGAATTGTTTCTATTTCTCACCTCAGCTATGTGAGATGGGTATTTTCAGCTATAATGTACAGACGAGGAAACTGAGGCTCAGAGACATGAAGTGAATTGCTCAAGATCACCAAACAAGTGAAGAAATGGTCAAGATTTGAAGTAAGGTCTCTCTGATTCTGAAGCTCATGATCCTTTTTCTTTTTTAAAAATCAACTTTGAATTATAGTTTATATAAAATAAAATTCACCCATTCTCTGTGTACATATAGATGAATTTTGTAACTGCATACGGCTGTGTAACCACCACCCACAATGAATATATACAACATGTTCAGGGCCCCCAAATGTTTGTTTGTGCCCCATCCAACTGAATCCCCCTTACCAAGTATCTATTACCACACTATACTGAGATCATCTGTTTTCCACCTGTCCTTCCCACCATCTCTTTTAAAAATTCACTTCTTAAACATTCAGTAAAAGTCACTCTTTTGACAAACACCCACATTGGTGTAACCACCACAGACAAGGTATAGAATACTTCATCACACCCCACCCAGCTTGCCTGTGTTGCCTCCTTTGTGGTGAACCTTGCCTCCCCAAATCTCAGCCCTGGACAACCACTAATCTGTTTCCTATTCCCATAGTTCTTTTTTTTTTTCCAGAACATCATAGAAATGGAATAATACAGTACATAGCCTTTTGAGTCTGGCTTCTATGAGGATCTTTGAAGCCACACTGTATATTTTAGCTTTTTGCCCTGACTGCTGACCAATGAAGGGCAAGTTTTAATGGTAACATAGTTCCACGGGTATGCCCATGTATCACAACTCCGTGGTGCTAGCTGCCACTCCATGTCAAGTGAGGGGTATTATGGGAATGTCTCTAGTCCACCTAATGTATCAAAACAGTATATCATCCACAAATTTCATTAGCTATATTATTTAATACTAACAAATTATTTGTGAAACATCTCACAAATGAGTGAAAGAAACCAAGTCTGTCTATGTATGCTGGGGTTGAGAACCTCCATATTATGCCAGTTCTCTCCCTAGCTAAGAAATCATGCCCACCCCAGAGGTCTGGTCATAATACCATGAGTGGGGTTAAGGGTTTGCTCCTTGAACAGAAAAGGTAGAACCCAAGCTCTTTGTCACCTAGCCAACCAGGTAGGGCAAAGGAAGTGGGAAAGCCAGTTGCTCTAAGTGTTCAACTCTCTCATTTTGTGGCAGAAGATGAACTCAGAGAATATAAGGACTTACCCAGAGCCACACATCTGCAGAGCCTAAAGGACATCCCAAGAAACCCAGAAGTAGATCCTTCTGTGCCCAGTGAATGGCAATCTCCCAATATTACTCTGTCCTTTCCTCTTCTGCCCTATCTCCTACCAAAACCACGTGATTTCTCTTGTCTGAATGTATAGTAGTGCAGTTGCTGTTTTTAATATCTAGAACTGTCCTAAAATATCAACATCTCAATTGCATTCCGTAAGCAATTCCCAGTCTCTTACTCAACCAGGATTTGAAATTATGTCTGTTTAGCTCCAAAGCTGGATGATCTTTTTGTCTGCTGCACATTTTGGTATCTACGCCAACACCCATTTGGCTTAGTATTTGTAATGGTTAATACCGTCAACTTGATTGAATTGAAGGATACAAAATATTGATCCTGGGTATGTCTGTGAGGGTGTTGCCAAAAGAGATTAACATCTGAGTCAGTGGGCTGAGGAAGGCAGATCCACCCTTAATCTGGTGGGCACAATCTAATCAGCTGCCAATGAATATAAAGCAGGAAGGAAACTGTGAAAAGGAGAGAGAGAGAGACTGGCCTACCCTCCCAGTTTACATCTTTCTCCCCTGCTGGATGCTTTCTGCCTTTGAATATCGGACTCTAAGTTCTTCAGTTTTGGGACTCTGACTGGCTCTCCTCGCTCCTCAGTTTGCAGACAGCCTACTGTGGGACCTAGTATATCATGTAAGTCAATACTTAATAAACTCATATACATATTACTATATATATATGTATGTATATATATGTGTGTGTGTGTGTGTGTGTGTGTGTGTATGTGTGTGTATCTATATATATCATATTAGTTTGTCCCTCTAGAGAACCCTAATACAGCATTCTATAGCTCATTGGTCATGAACCATTGACTGACTGTGAGGTCCTCTGCTGGGTCCTGGGGCTAACAGGTGAATCTGATACAATCTCTAGTTTCAGGAAGCTCAGTGTCTAGTGGGGAATTCAGACTTGTAAATCAACAAGTGTAATTTCTAAGATTAACACTATGAGAGAAGTATGCATAGGCAACAACTCTCTCTCACACTAGTGTGGGCACACATCCGTGGCAGACTACCAATCCCAGCCAACATGACAGAATTTCTTTCAGCCCTACCAGAGGCAGTTAATAATTCTAAAATTAAATAGAAATGGTCACATTAGAAGATGCTTTATTTTATAGAAGGACAGTTGAATAAAGGTTACTGGAACACAGAATCCAATAGTGATGCCCAGAAAAGGCAACCTGATTTTTATGAACAATTTTCTTCTTCCTTTTTCTGTTAATACACACACAAAAAAACCTGGCACCTTTGTCTGGGTCCGGAATATAAAATCAGGAAATAAAACGGCAAGTCTTACAACTGTGAACTTCAATCAGATCATTACAAACCCAAGAGACATATTTGAATGCATGTTGCTACATTCATTTACCTATTCTGCCAAGCCATTCAATTACACGATTTCAGATTTTGTATAAAAAAAATACAGCCATGTTTCTTTCAAAAGCTGGTATTTGGAGAAAAGTGATTAGAACAGCATGCTATGATACGTTAATACAGTGGTTTCACTTAATGGACAATGGCAGTTTCTGAAATGCTGCCTGTACTTTAAATTACTGCACTTAGAATTCATGACTACAAGGTGTCTCAACTTTTTTCTTTGCTGCTGTACAATACACTCCACTGCCACTGTGAATGCAAACAAAACACATTATCAGAAGAGTTCTGTTAGGATTTTTAATCTTAAGGAAAGTCATTTTTAAAGGTGGAGAGCGGGTACAGTAGGTTGTCCAAATCTTATGAACACTGAGAAGAATAAAGCATTACAACTGGAGAAAGAAAGAGTGAGAGAGAAAAAGCGAAAGAGAAAGTCTTAAACCAAAATTTAACATCCCTTTGGAGAGACAGGGCACAAAAGAGAGACAGAGTGGATTCTAACCAGAAGCAGCTGTTGGTGTTAGAATTAGGAAGCATTCCTAATGAATCAGCAGTTCTCATAATAAATATACTCCCCTTTGAAATGTGAGGATTCTGCAATGAGAATTTCTTTTGATATATTTTTTACATGAACTCATTAGACAGCGAAGAGGCAGGGATAGAGCGTGTTCCTTTCTAAATTACTATGTTAATCTGATCCACATTATGTCCTCTCAAGCTTAGTTAGGTTGGACACAGGAAAATAAAGAAATAAGAACCACACAACTAAAAAGGTCTCTACTCACCAGTATCCTTTGTTGATCACTCAAAATAAACTTTGTAAGGTGCTATGTATCAGCCACATCTTACAAAATACCTGCCACTAGTGCCAGTTAAATTTGAATGTAAATGAGAGGTATATAAACCATAAAAGGGGGCATTTCTTTTGCATTAAGAGAAATCCCCAAATTCCAACATGGTGAAGATCCATTTGCAGAGTATATCTGTTCCCCAGATACCTTGCTTGCCATTTTAAGAGGAGAAAAAAAAAAAATGCACACATGCATATTTATTTCATCCCAACCTAGGTTCCATACTCCACTTTTTCCCTGCATTAAAAAACAACCATTTTAAACAAAGGTTTCTCTAGGCAAAAACCAGTGTGTCTCTAGTCATACAAGAAAAAATTAATTTAAAAGTACGTCTTCCCATATTATTCTACCCACCAGCTATCTTTCTCCAATTTTTTTTGCTCTAGAATTTTATTATTTTTATTTTTCTACAAGTTATTGGGGTACAGGTGGTATTTGGTTACAGGAGCAAGTTCTTTAGAGGTGATTTGTGAGATTTTGGTGTACCCATTGCCCGAGCAGTCTACACTGCACCCTATTTGCAGTCTTTTATCTCTTGCCCCATCCCATTCTTTCCCCCCAAGTCCCCAAAGTCCACTGTATCATTCTTATGCCTTTTTGACCTCATACCTTAGCTCCCAAATATCAGTGAGAACATACGGTATTTGGTTTTCCACTCTTGAGTTACTTCACAGTCTCGCTCTTCCTTCCTTCCTCCCTCTCCCCTTCTGTAGTGAGTGTCCAGGGTTCCTGAAGCCTCAGTGTGAAAAACCAGGAACCCCAGAAGTCAGGGAGTTACACAAGGTGTACTGGAGAGACTATTAGAGCTGCTGTGCTTTATTTTTGTTCATCCTAACACTAATGGTACATAAGCCTTAAGTGAAAAAAAATTCTAAATATAAACACAATCTTTAGGCTGTTTAAAAACAACTCTTCACAAATTTAGACATGACCTCCTATCTCACTTAGGCCACTTTTGCTGTCAGTAACAGGTAAAGACAACGCAGAAGATAGGCAGACCTGCAGATAACAGAAGTTAAGAGCCAAAAAGATGTAACTCTATCATTACTGTATCATAAGGAATAAGCAGAAATAAGTTGCTCATTAGAGGAAAGAAGCCTTAGATCATATCAGGGGTGTGGAGAAGTAGAGGACCCTGATTCTTCTACAAAATCACAGCCCAAATAAGGTGGGGAAACGTCCAAAGAACAAATCAAGGAGTCATGAGAAGAGATCCCTTGCTTACAGATAAGTGTGTGCCTGTTTTATATTCCAAGTAATTAGAAAACCAGAGCTCAAAAAGACTCAGGAAATTTGTCTGAAATCATTTGGTAAACTATACGTGGTATAGAGCTATATTTGAACCGAAGTCTCTCTAGCTTCAAAGCTATACCACCAGTGTAGTACTGACCCCTTAGTGACTTTCCAAATCATCACTAGATAAGATTTTGCTCACTGGGCAACACTAACTTTTTAGGGCATTTTACTCAGTGACAAAGCTCTAACTTAGTGCTCTTCTCTCAGATGGAAAAGCAAGGCAGAGGAGGATTAAGTCAGTTGACGAACATTATATAATTTCATTTAAAAATGTCCTAGGGTACAGACTACTAAAGTTGTTTCTCCTGTGTTTTACAACAGGAGTCTAACCACCAAACAGTTAGCGCTGCAGATCCCTTAGACTTGCTCCCCAGCAGATCTGCATTCCTACAGAAATGCCCATCCTGGCCTGGTGCTAGTTGGCTCAGGCCACCAGCAACCAAAAGAACAGCTTGGCAGTTTGTGCACTGCTTTGCCCTGCATGCCACAGTGCACACCTACACTGGCTTTGCAAATATCTCATTCAGTGAAGATGGATCAAACATATAAAGGACTAGTAGAAGAAAAGAAGTTCAGATGTCTAAAATGTAGACAATAATTTCTACACAAAGATATCTACCTCAGAATTTACTGTAGCAAAAAGCTATATACAGTCTAACAAATGACAGTATATTTTTCTCAGGTATTGGAATAAAAAACAATTAATTATAAATCCAAGTTTCACATATTAGAGATAGGCAAGTGACTTAACCCTTGGTTCCTCCTACTTTTTTTTTTTTTTTTTAATGGAGCCAACTAACTGAAAGAGCTGTCATAAGGAGTAAATAATACAATCCACATAACCTGTTTAGCATAGTTTCCATGTAGAAAGTAACCAAGAAATGGCAGCTATTACTATTAATTCCAACGGTAGAGAGTCATTAGGTAGCATATGGAACACCTTCATGACTCAGTATCAGAGGGTCATTCAAATATCCTTCACATAGAAAGTTGCGATGTTATAACAACATGTAAAAAGCAAATCCAGTAAAAAGGTTGATTTCAAACATGTAAATTTAAAAATTTATGTTATCTGTACATTACATATAATGTCTAAGAGAAAACATCACAATATCTATCATTGGATGATGAAATTACAGGTAATTATTTTCGAACTCTCCCTCAAGCTCACCCTGCCCCCATCTTCCAGGTTCCCCCTCACCCTGGCTCCCTGTGCCCATCTCTGAAATAATAAAGATAATTATTTTCTTCTTCTGTATTGGACAAAGTAATTTCATCCAAAAATCAGTTCCTTTTTTTTTTTCCTGTGGATATCCAACTGCCCCATCAACATTTTTTAATAGACTACCCTTTCATTTTTTAATTTTTTTTGGAGACAGAGTGTTGCTCTGTCACCCAGGCTGGAGTGCAGTGGCATGATCTCAGCTTACTGCAACCTATGTCTCCCTGGTTCAAACAATTCTCCTGCCTCAGCCTCCCAAGTAGCTGGGATTATAGGCATGTGCCACCATACCCAGCTAAATTTCATATTTTTAGTAGAGACAGGGTTTCTCCATGTTGGCCAGGCTGGTCTCGAACTCCCAACCTCAGGTGATCCACCCACCTCGGCCTCCCAAAGTGCTGGGATTACAGGTGTGAGCCACCGTGCCTGTCCTACCCTTTCATTTTTTAATAGACTACCCTTTGAATTACCTTAGCACCTTTCTAAAATTTAATATCTATATATCAGATGAGTCTCTATTCTTTTCTGGTAACCTATATGGTCTACCCTTGTGCCAATAGCACAATGTCTCAATTACTGTAGCTTCACAATAAAACTTGAGATCAGGTAATATGTGTCCGCCAACTTTATTCTTCTTTTAAAAAATTATTTTGTCTACGTCCTTTGTTACAAAAATCTTTCTGAAAGAAAAACTTTCTGAAGGAAAAAAAGGCCTGGTGGCATTGCATTGACTCTACAGACTAATTTGGGGAGAACTGACATCTGTATCAGTAACAGTTTTCTAGAGAAACAGAATCAACTGTTGTATGTATGCATGTGTGTGTATATAAAGAGATTTATGTTAAGAAATTGTTGAGGCAAGTTTGAAATCTATAAGACCGGCCAGTGGGCTAGAAACGGGTCACAAATGATGTTGCAGTCTTGAGTCCAAAATCTGTAGGGCAGGCCAGCAAGCTGGGAACTCAAGAAGGATTTTTACACTACAGTCTTGAAGCAGAATTCCTTCTTCTATGGAAAACTTGTTTCTGCGCCAAAGGCTTTAAACTGATAGGATGAAGACCACCAACATTATGGAGGGTAATCTCCTTTACTAAAAGTCAATGATTGTAAATGTTAGATCATATCTAAAAATACCTTCACAGTACCATCTATACTAGTGTTTGACCAAATAATTGGGCCCCATAGCCTAGATAAGTTGACACACAAAATTAACCAACACAACATCCTGACAACATCGAATCCTTGAATCCATCAGCCTGGTATATCTCTTTATTGAGATATTTTTAAAAAAACATATCTTAGCAATGTTTTGTATGTTTCAGTGCACAGGTCAGGTAAATATGTTGTTCAGTGTATCCCTCAGTATTTCATATTTTGTTGCAATTATAAAAGCCATTATTTTATTAATTTGAACTTAAAATTTTAATACCAATTTCCTTATTTCACACTACATACAAAAATGTATAGAAATGGACTGAAGACCTAAATATAAAAGATAAATCTACAAAATGTCTATAGGATAATACAGGAGAAAATCTTTGTGCTCTTAGGTTATGCAGAGATTTCAGAGAACACAAAAAGCATGAACTCAGAAGTAAACATTCATAGAAGGTAGAGCAAAATGGCAGAAGTGGACTCTCCAGAGATCATTCCCACACAGAAACATCAATTTAAACAGTTATCCATGCACAAAAATACCCTCACAAGAGCTAAAGAAACCAGGTAACAGATCACGGTGCCTGGGTACAGCACAATAATAAGAAAGACACATCAAAGAGGGTAGAAAGGACAATTGTGCATTACCCATGTCATCCCTTTCCCTTACCTCTGCCAGTGCAAAGAGTTACCAACTGCCTGGGGGAAAAGAGAGAAATGAGTGTAACACTTTGCCTAGGTCCCCAATCCTGGGCCTGCCACCGTAAAACCCAGCCTCAGGCAGACCCACATGGCCTATGACTCCAGGCTGATACCTGTGAACTAAACTTCTAGACCCACTCCAGCACCAGACAGAAACCTGTAGTTCCTATGACACAGATTTGAGTTCTGGCCTGCATCACTGCCACCTGACTACAGTGGCCTTAAGCTATGAATAACCCACAGCAACAGGCAGGCTCTCAGTAGCCAAGGGCATCAGGTACATGCCAGTGCTGCACCAGCCTTGGTAGCCACGGGCTTAGCATGCAAAGCTACCCTAGTGTGGTAGCACTTGGGTACCCATGTTAAAGTACCTTCTGACAGCCACAGCAATCAGAGAATTAGGGACCAGACCAGACAACCAGCCTAGAAACTCTGAACAGGCTTACTTTTGAAGAAGGTTCTAAAACAAAGCCACAAAGGTTTGCTTCTTCAATGTACACAGGGTGATGTATGACTACAAGGATCAGGGAAACATGTTGTCACTAAACAGAAAAAATAAGGTGCTAGTGACTGACCTTAAAGAGATAAAGATATATATCATGCCTGATAGATAATCCAAAATAGCTAAAGATGCTCAATAAACTTCAAGAAGATAAACAATTCAATGAAATGAGAAAAACAGTAAGTGACCAGAATTAGAAATTTAACAGAGAGCCTAAAATGATTTTTAAAAACATTTTTGAGGAGTTGAAAAATACATAAAACAAAATTAAAATGCAATAGAGAACACCAACAGCAGACCTGATTAAGCAGAAGAAAACAAAAATCTGTGAAGTCTAAGACAGGTTATTTGCAAATATACAATCAGAGGAGAAAAAAGAAAAATGGAATAAAGAAAGCTTATGGGATTTATGGAATGGTATCAAAAGAGCCAATGTATGAGTTGCTGGTATTCAAAGAGGAGTTCAGAAAGATAAAGAAGTAGGAAAGCTTATTTAGATAAATAGCAGAAAACATTCTAAATCTACAGAAAGATACAAATATCCAGGTACAGAAAGGACAAAAGGTTCCAATCAAATTCAATTCAAATAAGACTATCCCAAGATATAATCTAATCAAACTGTCAAAGATCAAAGACGAAGAAAAAATTTTGAAAGCAGCAAGACAAAAGAAGCAAATAACACATAAAGGAGTTCTGACACCCAGCAGCAAACTTCTGAGCAGAAACATTATAAGCCGGGAAGGACCGGGATAATACATTAATAGTGCTGAAGGAAAAACACTGCCAACCAAGAGTACGGTACCAAGCAAATCTGTCCTTCAGAAATGAAGGAGAATTAAGACTTTTCCAGACAAACAAAAGCTAAGGGAGTTCGTTATCACCTGACCTGTCTTACAAGCAGTGCCAAAGACAGCTCCTTAAGCTGAAAGAAAAGGATGTTAATGAGTAACATAAAACATCTGAAAGTATAAAACTCACTCAGTAAAAGTATGCATACAGTCAAATTTAAAAAGCTCTAATGCTGTAATGGTGTTATGTAAGTCCTTTATTTATATCCTAAGTATGAAGGTTAAAAAACAAAACTATTTAAAAAAATAACTACAATAATTTATTTTTCTTTTGAGACAGAGTCTTGCCCTGTAGCCCATGGAGTGTAGTGGCGCAATCTCAGCTCACTGCAACCTCCGCTTCCTGGGTTCAAGCGATTCTCCTGCCTAAGCCTTCCAAGTAACTGGGACCACAGGCATGCACCACCATGCATGGCTAATTTTTTTTCTTTTTTTTTTGTATTTTTAGTAGAGACGAGGGTTCCCTATATTGCCCAGGTTGGTCTCAAACTCCTGGACTCAAGTGATCCATCCACCTAGGATTACAGGTGTGAGTCACTACACCCAGTCTAAAAAAATAACTACGATAATTTGTTATGGGATATATATTATAAAAAGATGTAAATTATAACATCAAATTTCAAAATGTTGGGGGAGGAGATGGAGTTAAAGTACAGAGTTTTTTGGTCTCCATGTGATTAAAGTTAAGTTGTTATCAACTTAAAATAACCTGTTGTAGTTATGTTTTATTATATGCTTCATAGTAACTACAAAGCAAAAAACTATAATAGATACACTGAAAATAAAAAGCAAAGAATCAAAACATATTACTATAGAAAATCACTCAACCACAAAGGAAGACAGAGAGGAAGAAAGAAAGGACCTATAAAACAATTAAAATGGTAGTAATAAGTCCTTACCAAAAAGAACAAGCTACTCATATAGTAATAACATGAATCTCAAAAATGTTATGCTGAGCAAAAGAAGCTAACACAAAGGAGTACATACTTTGCTCCATACATTATTCATAATATGATCTAAATAGACAAAAAGAAACCACAATTGAAAAAAGAAAATAAGCAACAGGAAAGAGTGAAAAAGCCTAATGTATTCTAATCAAATTTCCAGAAGGATATAATAAGAAAAAGAGGCATCAAAAGTCAAAGAAATAATGGTTAAGAATGTTCGAGAATTGCTGAAATCCCATGCAAGATGAAGTTTTTTAAAAAAAACCACATCAGAGACAAAGCATTGTGAAGATAGCAAAAGCAAATAAATGAATTAGTTTAAGAGCAGCGATTAGACATACCCATTTGAGGCAAGTAAGTAAAACAAATAAGAGCAAAAAAGAATCTCCTTAATCTAAGACAGAATATCTAAGACTCACTGGAGAAATGCTAATGTACTTTCTTTCTTTCTTTTGAGATGAAGTCTCACTTTTGTTGCTCAGGCTAGAGTGCAATGGCACTATCTCAGGTCACTGTGACATCTGCCTCCTGGATTCAACTGATTCTCCTGCCTCAGCCTCCTGAGTAGCTGGGAGCACAGGCACACACCATCACACCCAGCTAATTTTTGTATTTTTAGGAGGGACATGGCTTCACCATGTTGGTCAGGCTGGTCTTGAACTCCTGACCTCAAGTGATCCGCCCACCTCGGTCTCCCAAAGTGCTGGGATTACAGGCGTTGGCTGCCATGCCTGGCCTATACTTTCTTTAAAATGAAGAATGATAGAAGTATATTCATTATCTCTACTTTTATTCAATATTGTACTGAAGGTACTAGGCAGCACAGCTGGACAAGGAAAGGAAATAAAGAATATAAAGAATAGGAAAGTGGAAAAAAGGTAAGTGGTTATTTATAAATTGTATAATTTTGTATCTGAAATCCAAAAGGATATATAATAAAGTACTGGAATTAGGTAGCTGGGCAAAAGATCAATATTCAGAAATCAACTGAGTTTCCAAATAACACAAGAACAGAAAAATGTAATTAAAAATATATGCCATTTATAGAACCCACAAAACATAAGTCCTTAGGGAAAAAATGAAGCAAAGATATGTAGGACCATTATGGAAGAAATTTTAAAGTGTTTTTAAAAGATATTAAAATCTAAATAAACTGACACCATGTTTAAGAATTGGGTAGGAAAACTCATTAACATAAAGGTGTCAATTGACTCCAGACTTATCTGTATTCAGTGAAAATTTCAACCTGGTTTTTATGAGACTTGATAATATTACTGAGTCTAAAATTTACATGGAAAGGGATAGTACCAGGAAAAGCAGAACATCCTTGAAGAAAAGAAGTAGAGAACTAGATAGATATTAAGACTGTAGTAATCGACACAGCAAGAATGGTATGTACCATCTTTGGGAAAAATGAGAAAATAGTGGCACTCAAATCCTGTTTTGCATTCTGGGATCAGATGAGAAATGCAGTATGAGAAAAGTTACATCTAGGAGGCTAAGGTTAGAAACAGAGAAACCAGGTCTACCAATGCAGCAAGAAATGATGTTAGCTTGGACCAGGGTAGTAGCAGTGGAGGTGGAGCTACATCATCAGATACCAGATATTTTTCAATATAAGATACAGCTGAATTTGTGGATGGCTTGGATATAGAGTGTGTGGACAAAAGAGAAAAGAGTCAAGAACAACTCCAAGGTTTTTGGCATTATCAAATGGAAAAATGATATTGCCCTTAACTGAGATGGGGAAGACTAATAATAGATTTGAGGAGAAAAATCTGAAGCTGAAATTTGGATGTGTTATATAAAAATGCCTATCAGGTAGCCAAGGGAACATGTAGGCAGCTGGAGTTCAAGGGAAAAGTCTAGGTTTGAGATTGATATTTAATTCTGGGAGCTGTCAGAAGATATTAATAGACATGACGTGACACTGGGTACAATCAAGGGAGTAAATATACTTAAAGAAAAGAAGCCCAAGGATTGAGCCTTGGAATGAAGCACCATTTAACACTTTGGGGAGGTATGGAATAATCAACAAAGGAGACAGAAAGAGAAGCCAAGGAAGTAGCAGGAAAATAGGGTTCCCTGGAGGTCGTACAAGGAAAATGTATCAAAGAGGAGGCAGTGATTGTGTCAAACAAATCAAGAAAGAGGAGAACTGAGAATTAATCAAATTTTTGGTCACTGATAACCATGACAAGAGCAGATTGAGAGGAGTGGTGGGAGTGGAAGCCTGATTGGCATGGCTTCAGTGAAGAAGACGGAAAGAAACTGAAGACAACAAATTTGGCAACTTTTTAAAGGAATTCTGCTGTAGAGGGAAGAGGAAATTGAGACCTAATGGGAAAGCAATATTAGTTCAAGAGGATGTTTTCCTACTCCTACCCACTAAGATAGGAGAAACAGCTACATGCTTCCACAATAAGGGGAAGATCCAATAGAGAGGGGAAAATAATTCACAATGGGAAGAGGAGAACTGATGGAATCATGTCTTGAGTAGATGAAAGGGGATGGAATCTACTGTGTGGATGTGTGGTTGTGCTCCTGCTAGTGTCCATGATAACAGAGGAGAAGGTAGCATATATGGGTAAACTTGCAGGTGGGTGAGATATGGTGATAGCAGATTGCAGAATTTCTTTCCTAAGGCTTCATAATAGCGGTGTTATAGCCAAAAAAAAGAAAGAAAGAAAGAAAGAAAGAAAGTAAAAGAAAAAATTGGAAACAACCCATGTGGTCCACCAACAGGAGCAGTTTTAATGTTACCGGTCATATTCTTAGGTTGGGCAATAGACTCTCAGGTGTTTATCATTACCTTAAATATATGCTACATAACTAGATGCATATGAAAAAATATACATAATTATGTATTAAGAGTTCTGTTTTGGATAGAGGACTGGAATTGAAAGGTGGTTAAAGGAAACCTACATTATACCTATATTATTTATGCTATTTTAATTATTTACAAGGAAAATATTGATGCATTGCTTGCACAATATTTTTGGAAGCCTAAATTCTCTGGGTAGATGGAATTTCGGGCCATTGTCTTCAATTTTTTAGCATGTTGCACATTTACTTCAGAGTCTAAGTATATTCATGACCAGAAAAATAAAATAAATTTTAAGTAACCACATATAAAATATTATAAGTATATAAAAAAGTAAAAGAATATGTCATCATTGTTGCATGCAGATGGTAGGGTTATGTGGGTTTTTTTTTTTTTTCTTCTTCTATTTTCTTATAGCACCTTCAGTTTGGCAGGGGAGTAGGATGAGCAATGAGCATGTATTGATTACATAATTGGGAATTTTTAAAAACAAAAAAAGACTACCAGAGCCTTCTGTTTTCCACCTCTTTTAGCATTCTCAGTACCTAAGACTTGAATTTTGTTTTTAACTGAATTTGAACCTCTTAATAAAACACCATTTGATTTCTTCAGGAGGGGTGTTGGCTTTGACTTTACTGTTACGTATGATACACTAAATAGATGACCATGTGTTAAACATACTTGAATTTCATTTACAGTATTGGGATAACTCCCCCTGCCTCAGCCCCTTTTGGCTATCGGTAAGCTGTCTACCATTACCCTAGAATCGACCTTGAGCCAGCTGGTCAGCATATCAAGAGCTGTCACTCTACAACCCAGCAGGACTAAAAGTGGTCAAGTCTGTTCTATGTTTAAAAAATGGAGATGCCAGCGTATCTGCAACGCTATCAGGAAGAAGGCCTAAATGGAGCAGACAGATCCCCTGCCAGCTTAGCAGACCCTCTAACTAAGCCCTCCTCTGTTCCCAGGACTTCTCTTTCCCAATCCTACTCCCAACCCACGCCCCTCTATGAGCATCAGTGCCCCAGTTTCCAGGTGAGAAGGCATGTTCTTTGTTGTGCCTTTTGGATAGAATTCTTGTAATGATCAAGCACTGATTCTTACACTGGGATCAACTCTGCTCTAAGACATTCTCTTGCCTCATTTTCCCCATACTGAATTCCCCTTGAGTCTCTATGCTTGGCTTGGCACTGATTCTGCTTTGCCACAGACTGAACTTGACCCCAGAGAACGAATGTCAGAGGCCTCTTGCCCTCCATCCCTGATTTCTTACTTCCCCATATCCCTGTAAGTTTTCTGTAGATCCTGCCTTCCTCTAGCATCCTAGCTTGCTTCTGCCTTGCTATATAGCCCGCTGCTCATTGATGGCCCACCCATACACCCTAACCTCTGCAGGGGCCAACTCCAGCAGATATAATACACCTGCATTATAAACTACACTGCTGACAGTCCCTACTGAAATTTCTCCTAAAAATTAGCCACACTCATGAAAGCTGGAAAATGTATGGCAGTTTCTATTTGGAATGTCTAAGAAACTTGAAAAAACAAAATTTCCTCAAGACAAAATGATCCAAAATTCACTTGAATGACGGGAAGAGGGGTACTGGAAAAGAAAAATTAGTATTTGTTCGGCAACCACTATGTGCCATACATTTACCTACCCTACTCACAACTCAATGAATTAAGATTTATCACTAGAGATAAAGAATCCAACACTCAGGGAGCTTTCTGTTTGTTTATTTTTTGTTTTCTTTGAGACAGAGTCTTGCTCTGTCACCCAGGCTGAAGTATGGTGGTGCGATACTGGCTTACTGCAATCTCTGTCTCCAGGTTTCAAGCGATTCTCTTGCCTCATCCTCGTGAGTAGCTGCGACCACAGGCGCATGCCACCATGCCCAGTTAATTTTTGTATTTTTGGTAGAGATGGGGTTTCACCATGTTGGCCAAGATGGTCTTGATCTCTTGACCTTGTGATCCGCCTGCCTTGGCCTCCCAAAGTGCTAGGATTACAGGCGTCAGCAACCGCGCCTGGCCTCAGGGTTTAGTAACTTTCTCACAATAGCCAAGTGGTAGCAAGAGGTAGAACTAGTATTTAAACCAGGTCTTTCTGCCTTCAAAGTTTATACTCTTTTCATCACATCATGATGACATCCAAATTTCCAACATACCTAAGAACTACAAAAGCATTTCCAAATTCTTTACCTAGCTCTAAATAATCCTTGGATTCATACCACTGTTTTTTACTAATTTAAAAAGTGTACACACCGAAAGCTATTAAATCTAAGAAAAGGTAATAATAGAGTATTGTGATATTTTGTTTGTGTGTCCCGTTTTGTCTTTTTATACCATAAACCAAATTTTGCAAAAAGGCACCATGTAGTAAGAGTTTTGAAAGCTTTTGTTTAGTTACAGGCAACAATCAACTGGGAAATCCCTATTGGAGTTTGAATGCTGAATTCTGAAGGCTAAGTTCAATAAAACTACCACTCTAGGGAATCCTTTCTAGTCACTGACCAATCAAGAAAAGACAACTTGAGTGCAATACACTGCTGAGTCATTTACAAAGGCTCATTTTAAAAAAGCAAAAAACAAACAGAAAAAAACTTCGGCATCATACAAATTTGGTTTGAGCTTTTTAAAAAATTCTGATAATTTTTAAATGTTGTTAGAGGAAAGTTGTACCCCCAAAGATTATAATTAAACTAAAAATCTTGGGAGATAT
>NW_016107521.1:2560806-2626316 GCF_001604975.1 Cebus imitator | reverse complement strand
CCTCGGCCTCCTAAGTAGCTGAGATTACAGGTGCACGCCACCATGCCAGGCTAATTTTTGTATTTTTAGTAGAGACAAGGTTTTGCCATGTTGGCCAGGCTGGTCTCAAACTCCTGACCTCACATGATCGGCATCTCAACGTGCTGGGACTACAGGCATGAGGCACTGTACCGGGCCAGAGGAACTATTTTTAATGTATCTCCCCCATCTATCTCAGATGAGTAATGTGTATTTGAGAATATTTACACAAAAAGGAGTAAACAAATATGCATTATATTCATGTTAAATAGCTTGATTTAGCCATTTTACAATATATACATGTATCAAAATATCATGCTATACAGCATAAATATATACACAGTTTTTGTCAGTCAAAAAATACATACATGAGTATTTATATAGAAATTCAACAAAGTAATGTCTTTAAAGCCCACTGCTACTGTGAAATCCTACCTACCGCATACCCAAAGCACAACTACCCATTTGCATAGCTGATAGGGGCAGTCATTCAACACCCTGGATCTCAGGTGCTTCAATGATCTCATCATTCTGACCTCCTTCTTTATTGCATCCCAGCCACCCCCTCTTTAGTCTCCCATTAACCTTTCCATTACCAAACCTGCTCTGCCTCTACAATCACTAATTAAGACCTCCCAATTCTGAAACTAGTTTCTTATCCTTGGCGTTTGTTCATCTTACAACTCATATTTTACCTGTTCTTAACCTTCATCACTAATGGTCTCTTCATTCTCCTCAAGTATGAGACTCTCTTTTCATCACTACTGGCTTATCCAGCTCACTTCTATAGTCCATCATATACAGACCCTAAAGGAATATGTTTCTTTTCCTTTCATCCCTGATGCATGGAAATGCCTTATCCCTGAATGAATGCAACTATTTACCTTCTCTGTGCCTACATTAGGCTGACGTGCATAGCTAGGGAAAAATTCCACGCAAACATATTATACCTCTAAGGATTCTACATTTATAAAATCTACAACATCAACTAAGCTTTCAACACCATCCAGCCTTTACCACTAGTTGGCCTACATAACGATTTTAAGTCTTCTCCATATTTACTCAAATCTCTAATCTTCATACTCTCTCTTCCTTATCCTCAGTATCTGATCTTACCACCTACTTCACCAAGAAAACAGAAGTTCAGACAAGAGTTGCCTCAACTTTCCAACAACACAGTCATTCATTCAATACACATTTATTAAATACTTCTGGAAGTCTGGGCTCTGGAACCAGATCGCCAGTGTTCTTATTCCAGCTGTATCCCTTGGGTAAATTACTTAACCTCTTTGTGCTTCTGTTCATTCATTTCTAAATTGGAGATAATAGGAGTACCAACTTCGAAGGATTGTGATAGAGATTTAAAAAGACAAGTATACTGGGGCATGTAGAATAGTGCCTGGCACAGAGTAAGCATGTCATAAACATTAGCTGTTATTACCACCATAAAGACAATGACACTGACCAGGCACCAGATGTACGTACCGAAATCTGTATCCATTAGTTCCTCCTCCCTGTCTCTGTTACAAAAGTGGAAACGTTGGCTTCTTTTAACTGAGTTTAGGAAAGAAGTTAATTAATTAATTAATTAGCCAAACAGGCTAATGTGAAAAGACTAAGTAACTAGCCCAAGGTCAAAAGGATATTAAAATGTAGAGCTGGCATTAGAAATCAAGTTCAACTCTGTAACTACAACATTCTGCCTTCAATATTTCCAACATATTTAATCTGGCAGAAAGTGCTAGCTAAATACCTCAGCTCCTGCTACACAAGTGAAGCTCAGGTTGGACAAAGGAGAATGTCCCCCAAAGTAAAAATAGGCCTTTAAAGCCTGAAACTACAACTATGCATAAAACACTCTAAATGATGGAAGAGGGAGTACTGAACTCCGAAGGTAGTCAGGGAAAACTTCACCGCCTATACGATGCCAACGAGAATATTTTGAAGAGAAGTATGCAGAAAATCCCTGACCGAGAGTTAACAAGGGGCAGGGAATGCCTTGATGGTGAGAAAAAGTTATAGCTGCTACCAGCAGGAAATCTCTTGGACATGACAAAACCTGTTTAATAAAAAAGGAGAACATATTAAAACTATTTGGCATGTGGGCCCGAATCAAACGGTACAGCATGAAAGTCTGGAGATCACCTGAGGACTAAAAGCAGAGTCCCTTCAAGTAGGGAGTTAGAGTTCCAACAGCTGTCAAGAAATCTCGATCCTTCAAATACTATTAAAGAGGTAATATAAAAGAACTTTAAGGAGTAACCGTGGATGTGGCAGATAAGAGATTTTGCTATGTTCAGAACACCTGGAATCACTTAAGAGACATCTGTTATCATCTGGGAATCAGAGATTAGAGCACAGGACCACTGGTTAGGTCAGTTCAGAATAGCATTTCCATGTCTCCACAGCAACTGCTCATAGGAGTGGGACCACGGGACTTGGGGCTTTTCATCATACCTTTCCACATAGTCCTTACGATGGTACTGAAACCTACACGGTTTTCCACAAGTTGGGGTAAATAACAATGAATACATTTTAAAATAAAGATAAAGAAAAACATTTTTTTAAAAAGCTAGACTCTCCTGAAATTCACACTATGTCGATAATTCTTAGATACATTATATTTAATTTTGACAATGAGAATATTACCGGTAACATTATTATCACTATTTCATCAATAGGAACACTGAAATTCAGAGAGGTGAAATATCTTGCCCAAGGTCATATAGTTTATAAAAGACAGGGCTGAGATTTGACTCTAGATCTGTCTGACTTTGCCAATATACTTTTACATATGGAGAGAAGACTAAAAAAAAATTGCAAGGGATGCCATGATACCCCTTATAAAAGCCATCTAAGCCATCTAAAAACTGGAACTTACTTTTAACAGTCCTTAAAAATTAGTGTGTACAATTAGAAGCATGCTTGCCTAGCAGGCATATTAGAATTGACTGAGTAAAGAAAAGACAAAGCATGGCATTTGATGCTCAAGAAAGGATGGTCAGCAGGCTCAGCCTGGGTGATGACCGGCACCCACCCTCGGCAGTTGCATCAGAACGCTCCAAATAAATCGTTCTGGTGGGCTGGGACCAGCGTCTTCCCACACTACAGCTGACCTTGTTTCAGTCACGGATCCTAGCCCTAGTAGTGGGGAATGCTGAGAAAGTGTGCAGGTAGCTCCTGCCAGGCGACCTTGTCTACCACCAGGTTGTGGGGACAAAAACTCTCAGAGGCAGCCAGGCGCAATGGCTCATGCCTGTAGTCTCAGCACTTTGAGAGGCCTAGTTGGGTGGCTCACGTAAGGTCAGGAGTTCGAGACCAGCCTGGCCAACATGGTGAAACCTCATCTCCATTAAAAATACAAAAATTAGCCAGCTGTGGTGGTGCATTCCTGTCCTGCTACCAGGGAGGCTGAAGCAGAAGCATCACTTGAACCCAGGAGGCGGAGGTTGCAGTGAGCTAAGATCACACCACTGCACTCTAGCATGGGCGATAGAGTGAGACTTCATCTCAAAAAAACCAAACCAAAACAAAACAAAAAAACCCACAACAACTCTCAGAATCAACCCTACTGTAAGAGAACCAGAAGTGCTCTAGCGTGAGAAAAGCAGCACAGCTTCACATACATTCATGTACCTTTAAATTATCATAACTATAAAACAATGGAGGAAGTAAGGGAACAGACTACTGAAAATTGATTCCATCCTAGGTTCTTCTCTGAGTCCACAGGTTGTTTGCCAGGAATATACTTCTCCATAATCAGGTTTCATTGACTTTTTAAAAATTATTTTTTTACTAACTTCTAAAATATGTTTTGTTTACAGCCAGGTGTGATAGCTCATCCCTGTAATTCCAGTACTTTGGGAGGCTGAGGCAGGCAGATCACCTGAGGTCAGGAGTTTGAGACTGGCCTAGCCAACATAGTGAAATCCTGTCTCTTCTAAAAAATATAAAAATTAGCCAAGTGTGATGGTGGGCACCTATAACCCAGCTACGTAGGAGGCTGAGAGAGGGAGAATTGCTTGCACCTGGGAGGTGGTGGCTGCAGTGCACTAAGATTGCACCACTGCACTTCAGCCTGGGCAACAGAGACTCCACCTCAAAAAAATAATAATAATAAAAATAAATATGTTTTGTTTACAACTTAACTTTGTGGATTGGCAAGATAAATGAGAATACTCAATTCTTACCAAAAAGTAACTGTGACTTACAGACCCTGGGTTGACGGTATATCCCACTGGCATAAGGTTCTAAAATTCACTCACATAAAAACAGCCTTGGTCAGATCATCTTACCAGAGACTGTGAGCTGCCTGAAAACAGAAAGTATAACTCTCATTCATTCACTGACTCATATAAAACTTCCTTTCTTCATTCATTCACCTATATCAATGCCCAAACAAAGGAGGTACTTAACACCTACTTCATTAATGAGTGAGTAAAGTTATTTAGCAAAGTACCTAGAGTTGGTTTGCAGATGTTAAACAGCAAGCCTACAGATTAAAACTAAACTTAACCTAAAGTACTCAGACTCCAGGATCACCTACTTATGTCTAGAGCTCAGAGAAATTAATGCTATAGGCACTGGATCTGTTTTTTATTGTTGTTTTTTGTTTTTGAGACAGGATCTCACTCCCATGGCCCAGGTTGGAGTACGGTGTTGCAACCTCAGCTCACTGCAGGCTTGACCTCCTGGGGTCCAGTGATCCTTTCAACTCAGCCTACTGAGTAGATGGGACGAGAGGCGCATGCCATCACATCTGACGAATTTTTGTATTTTGAGTAGAGACAGGGTTTCACCATGTTGCCCAGCCTGGTCTCAAACGTCTGGTCTCAAGCAATCTGCCACCTCAGCCTCCCGAAGTGCTGGGATTACAGGTATGAGCCACCCCACCTGGGTAGGCATTGGATCTTAAAGCCACAACAAGTGCCCTTTAAGAGCATGACTTGTGCTGCTCTGGGGCCCTCCAGGGAGCAGCCTCTTTTAGGATACATGTGATCCTGGCCACTAGCAACAGATGGCAAGAAAAGCAAATTTTCACCTGTTCCTTTCACAAAGGTACTGTGAGCAATTCTAGAGGGTGGTAGAAAGGCACAGCATAAGAACAAGGGAAATGACTTCTCCTGCAATCATTGTTTTACAGTTAGCATCTTCACAGATCTCTAATCCTGGGTCAAATTAGATCTGATCAAGTAGAGAGTAGACCTATGGACAACACTTACCTTCAAAGAGGAAAGAATACTTAGGATGCCCATTTGCTTTTAAAAGTTCCCATATAGTAACAGTATTAAGCTCTCATTTTCAGCATTAGCTAAAAGGGTGTTCAAAGCTTTAAAAGGACGAAGGGGGGGAACTGAGGGAGCCTGTGGAGCCATCACAGCTGCCTTGAAAGCTGGAAGACCGCTGTAGTCACAGTCCATCAGTTTCATGCCTGTGGTTTCCTTTCATTCTCAGAGTCAATTTAAATTACTAATAATCAGGAAACTACATGACAAGACATCCATTAAAGACAACTACTAATAAAATCAAAACTAAATATCAAATCGGATCATGGTACTGCTGGCTCTTGGGTTATAATTTAAGCTTGCATAAAGTGCAAACGAATGCAGTAGAGGCACTGCTCTGAAGAACAAAATTAATTGCCTTTGTGACTTCTCCTAACTCACAAAACTCCTTCAGGGAAGTTACTGCTTTTTTAACAAACAGTAGCCACTTTAAATCCCAGATGCTTTTAGTATCACGTACATGCTTGACGGGGCAGAGGCAAGAAGAGTAAATTTTTATTTAAACTCCTCGGTAAACAATGCCAACATTTTTAGCAGGGCCCACCTTACTATAACTGCATGAACCATAAGCGTAAATGACTAATCTAGTTTTTAAATCTGATACTAATAACTTCCACTAGTTGAGTAATTATGGTTACTTTTTAACTTACTTTTCCTTTTGCCTTCTAAAGTTACCACTGAAAATACATTGAGAAGGAGTAAATACATAGCCACACCCAAGACACTTAGCAGCATTATATTATTTGAGAGACCAACAAACCTGTAGCCAGGTGACCCGGATACTACTGTCAGATCTGGTCAGGTATATTGGCAAATGATGCCTTCTCTGGGCATCGTTGGTAAACTGAGGGACAAAGGGGATCTGATACTAAGCTTGACAGTAAAATCATGAGTGGAGAGGTTCTTGATCACCACTGTAGTCCTGTTTGCTGAAAGAATTAATGGGGTCTCTACCATGAGCCATGCTTTAACTAAGAGGTATGTATAATATATATAACTCATTTAATCCTTGTAACAATACTCTGAAGGGGAATGATTATTCCTGATTCACAGATTAGGAAAGAGAGATTAAAAAGAAAGGCAGCTGAAGACCACACAGCTACTGGGTAGAGTGAGGATTCAAACCTAGGTTTGTCTGATGCCAAACTGCTTTCTTTCAGTAAGAGAAAAATTAATATTTCTGGGAAATGGAATTATTCTACTTATACTACACATTTCTCAAATCATTTTGGTTCGTTATAGAAAAGATACACTTCCATTTTAAGTTCCTAAGCCCTATTTTAATGTAAGTCTTTTACATCTTGTTTACATTTCTGTAACCTAGTGGGCAGAGCATTGTAGGAGCCCTTGACAGTCTCCCAGAGGTTGCCCTGTGTCCACTGCATTTCCTCACAGACTTTGCCAGAGTACACAGTTTGCTCCCCACCACTCTAATCAGTGCTGAAATGCTAAACAGTATGTAGTTGGAATAGCCCCTATCCCTCCAGCATGCATCGTCCAAATTTTTGCAAAGCAGCTACAAAGGCAATTTTGGAAACACAACTCTTAACAACTCTCCCATCTGGTTTTCACACCAGCTCCTTCCTCCATAAGCCCACAGAAGTCACAGTCAGCTTCTGTTTTCTGGGAAACTAGCTGTCTTTTCATCTTGCTGGGTGTATGTTATGTCTGTCTGTCAGCAAATTGGGAAATGGCCTCCATCCTGACAGATACATTTTGTAAAGCCTCAAAAGCACATACACTAATGTGAATTAAAAAAAAGAACTTTTTCTGTTTTGGACTCTGGCTATTTGCTCTTTATAGCTGAAGTGTCAAGGGAATGGGATTTCCCAGGTATATGTACTAATGTAAAATGCATTAGTGTTAAGGTGGGGGCTCCCAATCCACCCAGGGCCAAAGGGTTAATACAAAATGACAGAATTTAATGACTGCTATTATGGTTGCCAAGCAACCAAGAGAAGGTGTGCCATAAAGGCCTAATTAATGAATGAAGTAGCAAGAGTTTCTGTTAAGTTGGTAAGCAGTTCACAGTTCACCATTGCCTAGCTTTGCCCAGATGGTAATACTCTTAAGCTTTCTTAGCTCCACTGAGCAGCAGCAAAATAATGTGATTATAGTTGCAGCTCTGGCTAAAGTTCTGACATCCTTTCCATACTCAGTGAAATTTCTTAAGTCAGTTGAAACAACAGCCTCCTGCAGATTCACAATGAGGATTGTATGCTTGCATTTTGTTACCATATGAGATCCAGGTCCAGAGGAACACAGGAATGATTCTCTTCTGAATTCTCGGCTGCAGGAGCATTAAGATTCGTCAAAATTTGGGACTAAAACGAACTGCCATTGGAATGAGAGGCTCTGTCGGGAAAATGTTCTTTTCAAAGGAAAGCCCAGACAACAGTAACAAAGGACTACACCCTGAGTGTCCACAACTTGCTAAGCTCTGTACAAGTGGTAATAAGGTTTGACTATGTCCTCACCCAAATCTCATTTTGAAATGTAGCTCCCATAATTCCCACGTTGTGGGAGGGACCCAGTGGGAGATAACTGAATCATGGGGGTGGTTTCCCCATTACTGTTCTCATGGTAGCAAGTCTCATGGGATCTGATGGTTTTATATGGGGAAACCCTTTTCGCTTGGTTCTCATTTTCCCTCTTGTCTGCTGCCACATAGGAAGTGCCTTTCACCTTCCACCATGATTGTGAGGTCTCCCCAGCCATGTGGAACTGTGAGCCCATTAAACTTCTTTTTCTTTATAAATTACCCAGTCTCGGGTATGTCTTTATAAGCAGCGTGAAAATGGACTAATATGATGGTTACATTATCCCTAGTTTTCATAGCACTGTAAGGTAAGAATTATGACTCCCATTTGATAAGCTAATGCTCAGAGGTACCTTGCTCAGTATCACAAACACTGCAAAAGTGCAGCTGAGCCAGGATTCAAACCCTGTTCTAACTCCTGAGACTATTCTCTCCCCACTGCATTATGGCTGCCACTGTCATGGATGACAATCCTGAAGACAACTGTCCGCCTGAGAGTGTTCTCCAGCTATCACACACAAAGCTGGCACTTAGACATCTATTATCTTGTTTTACTGTCATCCTTGTAACAACTCAAACACTGATGCTATTATTAATCCTCATTTTAAAGACAGTGGATACCAGGCTCAGTTAATTCATAGACTGAGTCGTCTTATCCGAAGTGTTTGGGATCAAAAGTGTTTTGGGTTTTCAGATTTTTGAATTTTGAAGTGCTTGCATATACAGAGCAAGATAATCCTGAGGATGGGACCCAAGTCTAAACATAAAATTCATTTATGTTTCATATACACCTCATAACACATAGCTTGAAGGTACTTCTATGGAATATTTTTAATCATTTTGTGTAAGAAGCAAAGTTTTGACTACATTTTGATGGTAACCCATCACATCACTCAGGTGTGGAATTTCCCGCTTGTGGTGTCATGTCCCTCAAAAAGTTTCCAACTCTAGAACATTTTCGATTTTGAATTTTCAGATAAAGGATGCTCAACCTGTAGTAAATAAAGATAGCAATACTTGAACACAAGTCTGTGGCTTCAAAGCCTGCTCTCCTTTCACGGTGCCACACTGCCTCAGTAACGACCACAAGTCATAATTAAAGGATTGCTCTGATTTAATTTCCATACTGAAAATGGGCAATATACTCAATTACCCTTTTCCCTCCATGCCACCATAATCAATTAAATATATAAGCTTTTCTTTCAAGAGTGAAACTTCTACAACTGAATGTAGCTCAAAATCATCACATATTCAAACAGGGAGGGCCCCTGAGAGCAGGTGTAATGGATTGGCTACCACCAGCTAAGTCTTGAAGATAACAAGAGGGTGTCAGCGTGGGGAATGACAGAAGAGGCAGCGGTCTCAGCCTGGGCTCCCAGGGAAAATGCTCTTGTTCTTTAATGGAGGAAGGTCTGTGCGAGCTGGGGGGCAAAAGAGGGTCCCCAAATGAACAAAGGAAAAGAGAAGAGGAAGAAAGATTGATCCAAGACCAGTTAAAGTGTTCTCATTAATAGGCCTGCAACTTCAAATGTAATCAAAGTAGAAGACCCAGCTCAGCCTAGCAAAGGATCAAAACATTTGCCTCTCTGATCCTTTCATTCACCAAAATACAATCTCTTTACTAGGCCCAGCAACTGGTACAGACACACGTTTACTCTTCGATCAAGGCTACTCAAAATACATTCAAACTCTTTTCAGACTAATCTTAGCAGAGTTAACTTTCTTATTGTTAACACTGTCTCTTATGGGTTAAGCCATGATTATTTGCAGCTGACTCTCTCTTACCTACGGCAATTTCTAAAATCCAAGATTGGCTTCCTGCTGCCATCCCGATGTGTGGGCTGCCTCAATCTTGCTGGGGGTGAACACTTGGGGAACACAAACAACTTAAGGCTGGTTTAGGCAAAATGAAATTAGAAGATTAAACCAGTCCTTATCTAAAAGAAATCGCATTCATGCATTCATTTATCAAACATCCCATGATCGTTTAAAAAGCAGAATGCTAGGGATTTAAGCATAAACCCCAGAACTTTTAGATTATAAATGATACTACTTCCAAGTGTCTGACTCAGAACTATCTTCTGCCTTAGAGGGCAACCCCACCTGCTTGCTCACTCACTCTCCACACCAACTCTTCCCCTCCCTCTCTGCCCTACTGCAGATGCCCACAACTTCTCACCTCACCTGCAAGTGGTTCCTCCACACTACAGCCAAAATGATTTTCTAACACACAGATCTGATTACGTCATCCCTTTACTTAAGATTCTCCAAGTCACTCTTCACTGACTTCAGGATCAAGTTCAAAAGCAATCACATGCATGGCCTGTGAGGTCCTTGCTCTCTGGTCCTTCCAGCCTCACTTCCTGCTATTCCTCTCTGCTCCAGGCACACTGAATGCTCTGCCAATACACAGAAGCACTGTGCTCCCTTGGTTCAGGGCCTCTGCCCTCTCTCCCATTCCTGTCCCAGTTCCCCACCCACCTGGGTAACGTTCTTAGTTGCTCTTCAGGTTTCATCCCATTTCCCATCTTCACCAACTTAAGTGAGCTACCTCGTGATATGGTTTGGCTGTGTCCTCACCCAAATCTCATCTTTAATTGTAACTCCCACAATTCCCATGTGTCGTGGGAGCAACCCAGGGGGAGGTGATTGAACTGTGGGGGCAGGTCTTTCCCATGCTGTTCTGGTGATAATAAATAAATCTCATGAGACCTAATGGCTATAAAAATGGAAGTTTCCCTGCATCAGATCTCTTGGCCTGCTGCCATCCATGTAAGACGTGACTTGTTCCTCCTTGCCTTCTGCCATGATTGCAAAGCCTCCCCAGCCATGTAGAACTGGAAGTCTATTAAGCCTCTTTTTCTTCCCAGTCTCGGGTATGTCTTTATTGGCAGTGTGAAAACAGACTAGTACAGTAAATTGGTACCAGTAGAGAGGGGAGTTGCTGAAAAGATGCCTGAAAATGTGGAAGCAACTTTGGAACTGGGTAACAGGCAGAGATTGGAACAGTTTGGAGGGCTCAGAAGAAGACAGGAAAATGTGGAGAAGTTTGGAACTCCCTAGAGACTTGTTGAATGGCTTTGACAAAAAAGCTGATAATGTATGAACAACAAGATCCAGGCTGAGGTGGCCTCAAGTGGAGATGAGGAACTTGTTGGGAACGGGGGCAAAGCTAACTCTTGTTATGTTTTAGCAAAGAGACTGGCAGCATTTTGCCCCTGCTTTAGAGATTTGTGAACTTTGAACTTGAGAAAGATGATTTAGGGTATCTGCCAAAAGGAATTTCTAAGTAGCAATCATTCAAGAGGTGACTTGAGTGCTGTTAAAGGCATTCAGTTTTAAAAGGGAAACAAAGCATAAAAGTTTGGAAAATTTGCAGCCTGACAATGTGATAGAAAAGAAAATCCCATTTTTCTGAGGAGAAATTCAAGCTGGCCGCAGAAATCTGCATAAATGAGGAATTGAGTGTTAATCCCCAAGACAATGGGGAAAATGTCTCCAAGCCATGTCAGAGGCCTTTGCAGCAGCCCCTCCCATCACAGGCCCAGAGGTTGAGGAGGAAAAAATGGTTTCATGGGCCGGGCCCAGGGTCCCTCAACTGTGTGCAGTCCAGGGACTTGATGACATGCGTCCCAACCACTCCAGCTATGACTAAAAGGGTCCAAGGTACAGCTCGGGCTGTTGCTTCAGAGGGTGGAAGCCCTAAGCCTTGGCAGCTTCCATATGGTGTTAAGCCTGCAGGTGCACAGAAGTCAAGAACTGAGGTTTGGGAACCTCCACCTAGATTTCAGAGTATGTATGGAAACACCTGGATGCCCAGGCAGAAGTCTGCTATACAACCTCTCGGAGAACCTCTGCTAGGGCAGTGAAGAAGGGAAATGTGGAGTTGGAACTGCTATACAGAATCCCTACTGGGGCAGTGGTACTGCCTAGTGGAGCTGTGGGAAAAGGGCCACCATCCTCCGGACCCCATAATGGTAGATGCACTGACAGCTTGCACTGTGTGTCTCGAAAAGCTGAAGACACTCAATGCCACTCCACGAAAGCAGCCAGGAGGGAGGAGGGAGGCTGTATCCTGCAAAGCCACAGAGGCAGAGCTGCCCAAGACCATGAGAACCCACCTCTTGCATCAGTGTGACCTGGATGTGAGAAACAGTCAAAGGAGAACATTTTGGAACTTTAGGATTTGACTGCTGGATTTCAGAGTTGCATGGGGTCTATAATCCCTCTGTTCTGGCCAATCTCCGCCATTCAGAATGGCTTTATTTACCTAATTCCTGCACCCCCATTGTATCTAGGAAGTAACTAACTTCCTTTCGATTTTACAGGTTCATAGGCAGAAGGAACTTGCCTTGTCTCACATATGACTTTGAAATGTGGACTTTTGAGTTAATGCTGAAATAAGTTAAGACTTTGGGGGACTGTTGGGAAGGCATGATTGGTTTTGAAATGTCAATACATGAGATTTGGGAGGGGCCAGAGGTAAAATGGTATGGTCTGGTTGTGTCCCCACCCAAATCTCATCTTTAACTCCCACAGTTCCCATGTGTTGTGGGAGTAACCCAGTGGGAGGTAACTGAATCATGGGTTCAGTCTTTTCCTGTGCTGTTCTCATGATAATAAGTCTCACAAAATCTGATGGCTTTAAAAATGGGAGTTTCCCTGTACCTGCTCTATTTGCCTGCTGTCATCCATGTAAGACGTGACTTGCTCCTCCTTGTGTTCTGCCATGATTGTGAGGCCTCCCCAGCCATGTGGAATTGTAAGTCCATTAAACCTCTTTTACTTCCCAGTCTCAGGTATGTTTTTATCAGCAGGGTGAAAACAAACTAATGCACCTCCCTCAGGGCTTAACACTTTTATACACTTACCACATCGAGGCTTTTAGCGTGAACATCTCTCCCATAAGGACATGTCATCTCTGTCTCCAGTGTCAACTACACTGCTTGGTTCATAGTAGAATGCAGTATATGTTGACTAAATCAATATTTATTGAATGAATGAACAGATGATACCTCACACCCACCATATTCTAGTGTTATTTTTATTTGCTGCCCAGTTTGTTAAACAAGAACATCCAAATTCTCCTCCCTCCTTCCCTTCCCTCCCCAAAAGCACTGAACTAGTCTAACCTTTGTAGTCTTAGCACTTGGTACTCACTCCCCTTCTTAAAGTCAATTGGGTTGCTCCAATTAACCTGCATTTCTCTTCCTAACCCTAGACTTTGAAAATTGAGAGCCACAATAGAAAACAAGCACAACGCATCACAGGAGGCTGAAAGAAGGGAGGATCCAGGAGATCACATCTGTAAAGCATCGAATCAGTTTCTAAAACCACACATACCTAAATTTCCTAATGAGACATCAGCATAAATTTCAACCTTTAGAGGTACTGAAAAATAAACACACTGAATTCTCGACCTTGGCTCCAGGCCAAATCTGACTTCAACTTTGGCACAAAGAGTTAACCACCTGGAGTGAAGGGGGAGGAGAGGGGAGGAGAAGAGAGAAAGAAAAGAGGACAGAGAAGCATAAAATTCAAAGAAAAAAAAGTCATTGAGCAGACTTCTGAAGAAAGCCTGGTTGACTGAAAATGAAAGCTAGGATGCAGACAGGAGGTGGCAGCATGGACTTGAGGTCTGAGCATCAAAATGCCTGGCCCAGCTTCCCCAGCTTTTTCTTCAAGGCTGTGCCGCAGAAGCCATATCATAACCTCTCTGAGCACAGGTCATCTTCCAAAAAGGGAGAAGCAACTCGCCTTTCTTAGACCAAGTGATATTCCTAAAATAAAGATTAAGAAGAATAGCAATTCTCAAATGAATCAAGCTGTAAAAAACACAAATCATCCCCAAGTGCTTTGATAGCTGATACAAAAATTTTCCAAATCTGAACTTGCATTCTAATTTTGATGAATATTCTAAATTGGCTTCTAATGACATAAAAAAATGTGAGATGGCTTTATTGCATACCACTTCAGCCTGGCTCAAAACCATTAACAAATGCATCTTCAGGAAAATTCTCAGCAAAGAGAAATTCAAAAGCAACTCTTAGCCATTTTTGAAATGTTTCAATGAGTTCTAAATTTATAGTAAAACATCTCTCCAATTGTAATGCCATTCAGAGCACAATGACACCAATTATGCCCAAGCCTCACTAATTGTTAAAGCTTTAGATATAGCTAAAAATTTAGAAGTTGAATACGAAACATTCTTGTGACCCTCATTATATTTTTGCTCAAAAGTGTTCAATATCAGTAGCAGAACTGCAAGTTAAATGCTAAAATTCAGTGACAGTGAGGGAAGGAATTTATAAAACCTTTTAAAACACTTAAAAGCTGAATGGCTCAGGTCTTTGATGTGACTGAATGCTTTGCAAACTAACTTGAGAAAAGTTTCTTTCTGTCCTACATGCAAAGGCAGCTTCCAGGGACTACAGGTTCTAGAGTGCAATTTGGAGCCATTTCAGCATCACACTCCCCATAATTCAAACCCTGGTTTGTGTCTGTCTTTATAGGTCATTGTTGGCCAGCTGGAAAATATTAAGGAAAAGATATTGCAGCTAAACCAGTAGGCTATGGTACATAGTTGCAAGGCTGCAGTTAACCATGAGCAGAACTGCAGGGGGGCTTTGCTCAGCTGCAAGCAAAGCTCTGGTGCATCCTCTGCCCAGCAGCAGGAGGGCCCCCAGCCAGCCGAGAGCAACCACTATGCCAAACAAATTGTACGAACCTCACTGCTCGGATGCTTCCAGAGAAAGAAGGAGAATCGATGGGCTCGATGGGCTCCTTTGTAAACAACTTCTTGTGTTTTTGGGCTGTGACCGACTTCAAAGTTGGTGTAACTTAATCCGGTCACAAATTATGCCATGGAAATCTTGAGGAAGTTATCTTTCTGAGGAAATACCTATGTGGCCCCTTATAAACGAAATTCTGATAGGTAAATAACAAACAACAAAAGAAAAACACGTTCAGCTTTTAGCAAGTAAGAAAAACTGCACAACCTGATATGATTTCTACTATTTAAAGCAATTTTTAGTAAAATCTGATTGGGCATTAGTGAATGCAGACCTTAAATATCAAAGTTTGTGTTACACTATAACACGACTTTATACATCCATCTCTATTAACAGGACCTGACTCACAGCATTGACTTCCCTCTCAAATATTTGTTGAATAAAATGTTTTCATTGTTAATAATGGGTAACCTTTATTAATGGCTTAGTCTGCAACAAGTATTCTTCCTAGGACTTTACATGTATTTAATTTTCAGAAAAAGTCATTTTCACCAAGAAAAGCTCTCATTTGGAAATGATGTAAGGTAAACGTTAGCACCATTATTCCCTTTACAAAAAGGCCCTTCAGATAATTCAATAGTAACATGTCTCATATTGAATCCAAGCCCAAGTATGAATCCAGATTCTTCCACCACACTCCATGCTGCATCTGTCAATCACATGAATATACTTTAGCCATTCCAAACATGACCATTTCCAAAATGCACTAGAGCATGAAGTCCTTGAGGACAGGGACGGCGCTTTATTCACAGCCGCATCCCCAGTATGCAGCATACAGCATGAAAGAACAAATGAAAAGGAGGAAGAGCCTCTGGCTTTTACCAGTTGCTCACACACAACCACCCACAATATGTAGTGTGAAATTTGTTACCTGGTATCACAGAAGAAGTATACAGTACTTGGGTAATTCTTAGGAATAGGGGGAAAACAGCAAGTAAAGAAGAGATCTTGAATACGGATTTTTAGCCTATGATCTAGTGAACACAGAAGGGGTTCTGTGAAAACCTGTAATATCTATAGAACTTTTTAAGGAAACCCACATAAACATTTTTTGGAGACAGTTCTTGGAGCTTTCAGTAGATTTGCAAAGGTATCCTATCCTCCCAAAAAGTTTGCCTTCTAAGAGTCTTCTCCAATTTTATTGCCATAGGACTGAGTGGGAAAGGCCAGTGACTCTGTGGTAGATGGCTTATGTTCAAGTCATGTCCTCCAAGCAGCCATAGAACCTTGGTCAGGTGAGTCTGAAGCTCAGTATTGTCATGTGTAATTTATTCAGTTGTCACAAGATCTAAATGGGATGATCAGCATTAAATGTATTCAGCAGGATAACTTCTCTCTACTTGGCTATACTCGAAGTGTGTAAAGTATACAATTAAATATGAACAGAAGATGATACAGAACCATTGAAAGGAATATAATGAGAGTACCAACTGCTCTTCTTTTCCCTGGAAATGTTTTCTTGTTTAGTCATCTAAGAGAAAGGAGCCAGAAAACAACCACTTTTCCTGGAATGTCCACTAAGAGCTTCATCTATAACAAGCTAAAAGTATCAAGCTAAAAGTCAAATTTAATACTTTAAACTAGATTCTCTGAAGTAAAAGAAATTGAATGATATTCTCATATACAAAACAAAAGAAATTCTAAAACACCTATGACACTCAAGGAAATAAACATGGATTCTGTCTCAAATCTACCCAACCTATCCAGAGAAGAGCACTTTTCAGATCTTCCAAATATATCCTTTGAAGCTACTTGCTTTGACATCATAATTACAAAATGGTGCAAGGGCTTTGAAATCATAAACAGATGATGACTCAAAGAACAAACATCAAGAAACAATCTTTTACTTGCTAAAGACCTTAAATCACAGGAAAACACCTTCAGAAAGCAAAGAATTAAAGTAATAAAAACTCAATATTTAATTTTTAACTGTACCATTCATATTAGCACTAACAAAAGAAAGAAAGAAAAACAGGAAAGGAAAGAAATATTTAGGTATAAATCTAACAATACAGGTGTAGGAACTATATGCTGAAAAACACAAAACACCAAAGCAAGAAATCAAAGAATCCCTAAATCAATGGAGAGATGTACTATGTTCATGGACTGTAAGACCCAAAATATTGTTAAGAGGTCACCTTTCCAGCCAGGCACAGTGGCTCACGCCTGTAATCCCAGCACTTTGGGAGGCCAAGGCGGGCAGATCACCTGAGGTCTGGAGTCTGAGACCAGCCAGGCCAACGTGGAAAAACTCTGCCTCTACTAAAAATACAAAATTCAAAATTAACAGTCATGGTGGTGTATGTCTGTAACACCAGCTACTTGGGAGGCTGAGGCAGGAGAATTGCTTGAACCAAGGAGGCAGAGCTTGTGGTGAGCCAAGATCGCTCCATTGCACTCCAGCCTAGGCAACAAGAATGAAAAAAAAAATCAAAAAAAAAAAAAAAAAAAAAAAAAAAAAAAAAAAGGAGCGGGGGGGGGCATCTTTCCCCAAGTCAATTTATATATTCAATCCAATGTCAAACCAAATCACAGTGGGACCTTCTATAGCAATTAAAGGTCAAGAAACTAAAGGAGTAAAATTTATGTAGAAAGGCAAAGAAACTAGACTAGCTAAGACAATTTTAAAAATGAAAAACACAGCTGGAAGATTAATGCTATCTGATTTCAAGACTTACTGTGAAGCCACAATCAAGACAGTAAAGTATTGATAGATATATAGAACAATAGAACAAAATAGGGTCCAGAAACAGACCCATACAAATACTGTGTAGTCCATTAATTTTTGTGAAGGCACAAAGGATGACTCAATTGAGAAAAGATGATCTTTTCAACAAATGGTGCTGGAACAACTAGAAGCTCATGTGAAAAAAAAAAATAACCTACAAAAAAATTCAACCTATACATCATATCTTAAAAATAATTAACTTAAATGGATCAGAGATCTACAGGTAAGGCATTAAACCATACAACTTTGAGAATACAGGAGAAAATCTTTGTGACCTTGGGATAGACAGAGTTCCTAGATATGATACCAAGAACATGATCCATAAAAGATAAGATTGATGTGTTATGACTTTATCAAAATTAAACCATTTGTTCTGTGAAAAATCACTGTTAAGAAAATGAAAAGACAAATCACAGGCTGGGACAAAATGTGATTTGCAAATCATATATCTGAAAAAAGATTTATATCAAGAATACTTAAAGAACTCTTAATACTTAACAATAAGGAAACGAATCAATTTTTTAATGGGCAAAAGATTCGAATACTTTACCAAAGAAGATATACAAATGGCAAATAAGCACAAATTATAATGGAAATGCAAATTAAAAATCACAATAGATCCTACCACACATGTAGAATAGCGAAAATGCTCGTGAATATGTGGGACAGTTGGTACTCTCATGCCCTGCTCATGGGAATGCAAAATGATACAATCACCACTTTGGAAAACAGGCAGTTTCTTACAAAATTGAATGTATACTTGGCAACATACACCCAGCAATTCCACTCTTAGGTATTCATCCAAAAGAAACAAAAGCTTGTGTTCACACCAAAATCTGTATGCAAATGTTTATAACAGTTTTACTCATAATCATAAAACCCACAAACACCCTAAACGTCCTTCAATAGCAAATAAACAAACTATGAACACATTCATACAGGGGAATACCTCTCAATAATAAAAGGGAACAAATCACAGATATACACATCAACATGGATGGATCTCAAATGGGTTTTGCTATGTGAAAGATGAGAGTCTCCAAAAGGTAATACCATTTGATCACATTTTATAAAAAAAGAAAAAAAGGCAAAACTACGGACATGGAGAAGAGGGGTTAAGAGCAGGAGGGTTTGACTACAAAGGGGCAACACAAGAGAATTGGAGCGGGGGATGACAGAAGTGCTCATATTGTGGTTATGGTGGTAGATATGACTATGTATTTGTCAAAACTTATTAAATTGTACAAAATGAGTAAATTTTACTGTACATAAATTAAAAATTAAAATAGAAATTAAAAGTCTCACCAAATCTATTAATTTTGAAAA
Source organism: Cebus imitator (assembly GCF_001604975.1). NCBI lineage: Eukaryota > Metazoa > Chordata > Mammalia > Primates > Cebidae > Cebus > Cebus imitator. The sequence continues at coordinate 2,607,629 of NW_016107521.1, read as the reverse complement.
ATGAATACATTGGAACTCTCTAATACGCTTAACTGATTGAATTTTGTTAGGAATGGAGGCTCTGGAATGAGAATTGCCAAGTTTTACCTGTATCACTTTTGGCAATTTACTTAATCTGTCCAAATGTCAGTTTCTTCATCTGTATAATGGGGGCCACAGTGCCATCTCAAAGGGTTTTTAATGAGGATTAAATGAGAGAATGCATGGAAAGCACTAAGCAAATAGTAAGCATTCAATAAATGAGTTGTTATTAAGTTTGTTTGTATTTTAAAGACAGGATCTGGCTCTGTTGACTAGGTTGGAATACAATAGTGTGATCATAGGTTTCTGCAGCCTCAAACTTCTAGGCTTAAGTGATCCTACCATCTCAACCTCCTAAGTAATTAGGACTACAAGCATGTGCCACCACACCCAGCTAATTTTTACATGTTTTATTTTTAGTAGAGACAGGATCTCACTATGTTGGCCAGACAGGTCTCAAACTCCTGGCCTCAAGCAATCCTCACAGCTTGGCCTCCCAAAACACGAAGATTACAGGCAGGAGCCATCACATCTAGCCTTGCTTTCACTTTGTTAATGTTTCTTTTTTTATTTCTGAGTATTACTTTTTATAGAATCATATTCTTGTTTGGTTCTTTTCAAGACAGAGTCTCACTCTGTTGCCCAGGCTAGAGTACAGAGGCACAATCATAGTTGACTGTAGCCTCGAACTCCTGGGCTCAAGTGATCTTCCCACCTCAGTCTCCCAAGTAGCTGAGACTACAGGTGTCTGCTACCAAGACCAGGTAACTTTTATGTAAAGGAAGAGTCACTATTAAGTTTTTATTCATATTTTAGCAAGATAAGTTATGGAAATACAGGATGTTACATTCACCACAAAAGCAGAACTACTACTTTAAGATTATGTGATATCCTGAAACCAACAGAAGTCACCTATTTAGAGGAAATTGCCTGTTTAAAAACACGCAGATGACTCATTTACATAATAATTTAACTTTCTTTATCAGGGTTCAATATTGCAACTAATTGTTTGATTATATGTCTGCCTTCAGATCCTGGGCCATGTGAAAGTGGGGAAAGTGGATGTCTTGGATATCACTGCATCCTTAGTGTCTACAGTGAAGTATCTGACACCTACAGACACTCAATACATGTTTCCGTAACCTAAGTCAAACAAGGCACAAAGTTTGGGATGGGAGCAACACAAAATAATGGGAGGAACACAGACTTCAGAGTCAAATAGCACTAGGTTCAAAAACTGACATTATCAGTTAATAACTATTCTCCAAGGTTCCTTTTCCTCTTCCATACAACGAGGATAATTCTTCTTCTGCAGGACTGCTATGAAGACCGGAGGAGAGAATGCATGGGAATGTTCAGGGCACTTGGTCTAGATGCACGATGAGCACATATTACAGCACATTTTTGCCTCATCCTCTCACATGAGCACACCCCAAGAGAGGGCTTGGGAATAATTTTTTTTTATTTTTTAAAGAAAGCTATTATTAGTTTTCAAGTTGTCACTAGGTAAAACTTGTATAGGAACCAGTTACTACTACCAGGCAGCATCATATGTTACTATTTCATCCTCGTTAACAATCGTCCGAGGACTTATGATGGCCCTCATTATGTAGATAGGGAAAGAGAAGCCAGAAAAGTTGGATATGCTCATGGAGATGTTGCTGGGAAAACAGGAGCTGGGATTTTAACCTTCTGGGTTTATATTCTGGGCTTTTTTTCCCCCCAAGAAAATCAAGGAAGATATCAAAGGGCTCATCCATCCAAAGGCTCAGTGAACTTCCCAATATTAACCAGGTAATAAAAATTAAAATATTATTTTCACTATGACCATTTCTAGAAGTTCTAAACCAGCTCATCCAGGGAGGAATGAGTTCACGGAGTTCCCACTATTTATCAGGCACTCTGCTTAATAATTTGCACACACACTGTCTCCACACAAATCGTTGAGGTTGCTCCTTATCTCTGAATGTCAAAGACGCCAAAAACAAGTTGCAAGAGGTTAGGTAAGAAGATCATAGGTAGGCAAGAGCTAGTAAGCAAATGCGAACCCATCTATCTCCACAGCTCACACTCTCTGCACTACCCCATCGCACTCACTTTCAGAGACTTCATGATGTTCCCATGATCTCTGAAGTCCCAGTCAAAAAAGCCAGCATCATGATTTCCTCAGGTCATCTGTGACACATACACCACACACAAGTGTTTGTCTGAAATCCTAGAAATCGTCCTCTTATGAGTAACAAAACAGTAAGTGGCAAAATGTTTCGTTTTTTAAAAGTTTTTATTATTAACCAAGAATTCTGAATTCTCAAAACAACAGTTAACTTTTAGGAAAAAAAACAACAACACTGAAGCTTGGCTGGGCATGGTGGCTCACACCTATAATCCCAGCACTTTGGGAGGCCAATATGGGTGAATCACTTGAGGTAAGAAGTTCGAGAACAGCTTGGCCAACATGGTGAAACCCCATCTCTACCGATAATAGAAAAATTAGCCAGGCATGACGGTGGGCGCCTATAGTCCTGGCTACTCAGGAGGCTGTGGTGGGAGAGTTGCTTGAACCTGGGAGGCAAAGGTTTCAGTAAGTCAAGATCATGCCACTGTCACTGCACTCGACCCAGGGTGACAGAGTAAGACTCTGTCTCCAAAAAAAGAAAAATCACTGAAGCTAGCTAGTTAGACTGCACCTTCTCTACAAATGTACTCATAGGTGGATAAGTAGTTCTGATGAGAACTAAAAATCCTTCTAATAACTATACACATCAATAGCAGTTTTGTCTTTATCAAGGCTAAAGGCACAAAAGAAGGTCTTCAGTGAGTGTATGAGAACACATGACTGGTAAAAGCTATGTTGTAAGCTCAGAAGGGCTAACGTTATCATTTCCATTTTCCAGAAGGAGAAAAGCCCAGAATCATACCCAAAGGCAGAGTCCATCAGGCTCTGAGTGGAGTCTAGATTGAGGGTCTCTCCTCTGCCAACCTAGTGGTTCTTCTCTTACTACATCAGAATTGCAGGCCAGGTCATGCTATAACATCATAAGGAAAAAGTCCATTGCCCTCTGTCTTAGCTTCCCCAGGAGAGCTGTTAGGGAAGAGAAGATAACAGCATAGAGTTACTGATCCTACCTACTTTAAAGAATAAATGAGATCTCATATGTAATGTCCTATTTAAAAGTGATGACAATGCTAATAAGATGCAATTACATTTTTTCAGAAATACTGCCATGCATTAGCAATACTGCGCTAAAACTTCTGTAATCCCTCTGACCATACATCTTAAACACATTCATGGGATTAAGAAAACAATCGTCAAAAAACATGAATTATGGCAATAAAGCCCTAATGAGCTCACTGGAATTTAATAAGATTATTCTGATTTGAATTTTTTTGAATCACAGAATATTTCAGTCTTAAGGGACACTGACAACTATCTAATCCAACTCTCTCATTTTTCAGATGAGGTCCATACAAGTCAGGCATCTTTCCCAATGTCACTGGGCCTATTGGCAGTACATACAGGACTTGAATCCAGGTCCTAAAACTTCTCATCTTTCTGCTGTCTTACACTGTTGACAATGAAGATTACCTTAATGGACTAACTGCCAATGCTGTGAAGTTACTGATCTTGAAGTTATAGAACATCAATATAATTTATTCAGTATTTTTTAAGACAAAAATTCCATTGAAGTCAATGAGGTGAGCTAATGGAGTATAGGAGTTAATCCAGCCTGGGTTAGAATTATTATTGTGCTAGATTCGAATTAATATTGGCATCTCACATGGAATATATTTAAAATGTTTAACCTTTAATTCAACTCGGTTTTTGTTGTTGTTGTTGTTGTACTTGCTTATTTTTAAGAGACAGGATCTCACTCTGTCGCTCACACTAGAGTGCAGTAGCTCAATCATAGCTATAGCTCACTGCATCCTTGAACACCTGGGGCTCAAGCAATCTTCCTGCCTCAGCCTCCCAAGTAGCTGGGACTACAGGTGTGCACTACCGTGTCTGGCTAACTTTGTTGTAAAGATGGGGTCTCAGTATGTTGCCCAGGCTGTTCTGAAACTCCTGGGCTCAGGTAAAACTCCTCCTGCCTTGACCTCCCAAAGCACTGGGATTAGAGATGTGAGCCATAACACCCAGCCTGAACTCAGATTTTAAAGGGCAACTCACTAAACAACTGAGTAGTTCCAATTAAATTTACTGAGAAAACTCATTGTGTTTGGAAAAAACATAACAGAAGCAAAGATTTTTTGTATACATTCTTTGATCTTTAAGATAGTATTATATAGCAACAGTACTCCCCGCTCCTCCCATCCCCAAAAGGAAATTTCAAAATCTACTCTCTCCAGGGGTCTTAGCAGCCATCAGCAGCACTTTAAAGGTGATACACAAGAGACAGGTATATATCATGAGAAATGCTCATCTTTCAAAATATTTTGAAAACAATACTGTTAAAGATACCTGAATTCCAAGACAATTAATCCCCCCAAATATGAGTAAATAGACTACCATTCGGTAGCTGCTACTGAAGTTTTGCCACTTACATTCTAAGCCATTTTGTAACTCCAAAATACTGATACCCTTCTGGGAAATTTATATGAGAAAATTCTTTCAAACACCGTTTAAAAGAGCCCACTAGTTTAACAGTCTTAGCTGAGAAAACTTCCTAGAAGAATGAGAAATTGAAATAAGAGGAATGCTATCCCAAATGTAAAGCACTGAACATATTAACATCTATCAAGGGACTCATAACCAGCATTTGTTAAAGAGGATTTTAAGATTAATAGCTAAAATGAAATTAAATTTAAAACATATTTAAACTAATATATATGTTTGTTGCGTACACAAAATGTCAAAAGCAGTCATTAAATACTGCTTACGACCCTAAACAATTGTTTGTGAATTCTCCTTTTATAAAATAAAAACCTGAAGATAAATAATCATCACAAGGCTGCACATTGCTGACATCTGGGCCAGATTACATCAAACATTGCCTTCCTGTTCAACACAGCACAAGAGAATAAAAAAAATTTTCTCAATTTAAACTTGTCCCTAGAGCCATAAAGAATGAAAAACTGCCGCGTCAACAGCTTGTGTGTGTGTGTGTGTGTGTGTGTGTGTGTGTGTGTATTTAGTGATGTTTTTGTTTGCTTTTCATTTTTTATTTCATGGATTTTCAATATATCTACATACTTTTCACTTCCCTCTTTCACCATTCATTGGCTATGTAATGCTCCAAAAGCTGGCACTCTGATGGAACAAGCCTCATATCTTAAAGTGCCAAAAGAATTGGCTACTGGTACGAAACCATTTCAAAGATACCAGCAACTTCTGTTAAGACTATTGTTTTATAGTTAAATGCCATTCAGAGCAACTTGAACTGGACCTTTCTGCTATCAAAGAGAGTAATTCACTGGGTTGCCTGGGATTTGGCTAGCAGGCCATCCTAATATTTATCTGGGGACAACTTTCACCTTTGGCTACAAAATGCTAACACAGAGCTTGAAATTGACCAAAGTAAGAAAAGTAAATAAATACTATGGAACAGAATTGGGATTTGGTGTGGCTATTACTCAAACGATGGAACCTGCAACGCTTTGCAATAACTTGTTCACAAGCATGCATATGTACATATACACACAAAAGGAGCTAAAAAAAACACTTTAGTCTGGTTTTTAGCTAGAATGTGACATTCCAGACTTTACTGTGACCTAGAATTTTTTTCAAAAATAAAATCTGAAGACATAATCATTGTTCTCCACACTCTCAAGAAATCTGTTCAACCACTCTGATTTCAGGGTTGCTTTTCATTAGCAAAAGTTAGGAAGAGGAGGATTTGTAGAGTTTTCAGAGCTGACTTATGAAGTTTCAAATAATTACCTTATAGACACTGGAGCAGGCAGTGCAGTGAGAAGGTATTAATAAGGCCTTGCACAAAAAGTGTGCAGCAGGACAGAGAGGGAAAATAACAAGCAGACCCTGGGCTTTCTTCCTAAATTTCCAGAGTCCTGATTTTCTGATTAAAAATCAATGTTAAAATATTTATCTTTCCTAAGTCCGACAACTAACTTTGTATTCTGAAGAAAGATAGTTTTCAGTTATAAATAAAACTAAGAGAGAAAGTCAGATTTTAAAGCATCTGGGAAGGACGAATTGAGAAAAGAAATGTGGTAACCCACAGAAAAATCTCAGTCCAGCTTAGATATGACTTGCAGCTGAAAGTTATCTCAGGTTTTCAGGTCCTACTCTTCTGAAATGATGAATTCATACTATCTTTTAATGAGAGACTCATATCTGCCTTTGATGTGTGAAAGACACTCCCAGCTGGAGGAGAGTACAAGAAAGATCTAAAATATTTGCTTCAGCTGTAAAGAGCTATTAATGAAAGTTTAGAAAATGAGGTAGCATTAGGGGGAAAATCTTTAGAAAAAAGATGACATACTCTCATCTTGGGAAATCTTAAGGGAATATATTCCAGTAAAATAAAATCTGATAAAAAAAATTCTTCCCTCTTCTACACACCAGAGTTCTTCATCCTTGTCCAGGATACATTCTTAATTCCCTGGGTGTATAAGAGAAAAAAAAAAAAAAAAGGCTTCATATCATTTGCTATTCACATAAAACACCAAGGTTAAGACTCACACAGAGGTTATAAGACCACATGGATTTATCCGCTCACACTGGGGAGAGTTTTAGATTAATTCTTACAAAACCACCTTTAAGAGTGTTTAAGAAGGGGAGCTCTTACTGTGCAACCCTATGCAACACTTTTACCTGTAACAACGCTGCACATCCTGCACATGTGCCCCTCAAATAAAAGTTGGAAATAAAAAAAAAAGAAAGAAAAAAGAAATCCTGTGCAAAAGGGAACTTAAGTTCAGATAATTCTCCGTAATTCTCTAGGCTGCTTAATGTTCTGAGATTATCTTTTTGTCAGAAAAGCAAGCAAAAATAGAAATCTAGTTTTTTTAATCATCTGTCTAAATATATTTTCTAACAATCTAATCTACTCTCAGCATAGTGCACAGGTACAGAAGATAAGCATTAAACACTCACATAGGCTATAAGAAATCTTCTATTTAGAGCCTGGGACACTTTCAATTACTCTTAGCTGGTCTACGCAGGAAGTACTTTTCCCTGAATGAGCGGGAGATCTGTAGAGGTAGCATAGTCTTGGAGACCTCTTCTTATTATTCCCTTTGATAGAGAGTAAGAGAAAAGCTTAAGCGGGAAAAAAATACTAAATTCCTTTCTAGAAAAAAAAATTCTGTTGCTAACTCCTAAATTAAGCATCTCATATAACATATTTACACATATGTTAACAACTTCACGAAGTAGGCCTCATTATCTTTATTTTACAGATGTGGGAAATAGGGATCAGACAACTCAAGTGATATTATTTCTCACATGGCTCATAAGTCAGAATATCAATCTAGGTCTCAATCTACAAGCTTTTCTTTAGAATGTTAGGTAATTAAACATGATGGCATCACCTACTTTCTGTGGAAGAAATAAATGTTCTAAGGTAAAGAAAGATGATTGAGAAAGGGAAAGTGAGAGACAGAGAGAGAGAGAGAAAATGGACAGGAAAGTATCAGGACTAGAAAATAGTTATTTCAGCAGCTTGCATTCATTCAGTAAATACTTATGTGGAATCTACTAAGAGTCGGGTACTCTTAGAGTTCTCTCAGTGGCATCTAAATTCTTGTACCCTCTCTAGGAAATTATATAATTTCTTCCTTCAAAGTTTCCATATTCCTAGGCCAATGTGACATTCCTTTTTTCTCCTCACACATGCCTGGCTGAAATCATGCCAAACCTCAGCAGCTTTTAGAAGTGATAAGTCTGCTAGAGTATTTATGTTCAAAACAATTTCAACAGCATAACTGGAAATAAATATTAAACTCCAGCAACCAAAATTTTACAAGTGGTTAAGTGGAAAGATATATGAACTAATACGATCGGCTATCAGCTAGCTTCCCCACCCACCATCAACATGTCAATGACGTCAAAGAAAATTTGGTGAGCAGAATAACTACTTCCTCTTTTTAGCCTGATCAATTTATCCATTTCTCAAAACTTCACATATTTCAGACAATGGAGTCTTTCGGATTAAAGACAAGAACAGGAGGAAATATCAATTTCTATCTCAGTTACTATGCTGGTTTACAGAGGCAGCATTGTAATTATTTAAGACTTTCCTTAGGGTTCCTTTCAATAGGAAGAAAGAAGAAATAGCTTAACCTCCTCATTGCTCAGTCTCCTCAATAAATAAAATAGAGAAATACGCTGGTTACCCCTTTACCTTGATAGGAAACTAAACTTAAATAAAGCTCCAAAGTGAGTGGGTGCTGAGTGTCATTCAACAAATGATAATTCCCCAATCCGAGTTTCAAGTTCTCATTTTATATTTGAACAACATAGCACAATGCTGACAAAAAGAGGATTAAATCAAGGATTCTGAGCAGAGAGGGGAAAGGCCATGGTCATCCCTATCAAAAAAGAAAGGGCAGTTATTTTCTCTTTTCTTTCCTTTAAAAAGAAAGTACTGAGAGATAATTCCGATGTGTCTATCCCAGCAGAACATTTGAAAGATGTGTCCAATTCAGGCCAGAGCGTTGCTCTCAGAGCGAAGGGTATCACCATGCTCTAGAGTTCAGTCTCCTTTGCACATACATAAACACAAGTGCATAGCGCCCCAACGCTGTTTGTCCCCTCGGCCTCACAGCTCTGCCAGTTGGCAAACCCAAGCCAGGAAGTTGTCAATTCCAATTGCGTTTAGGCCATGTAGTCCTATTAAAGAAGGCCTGCTGGTTAAGGGGCGTCCTCTGTTTCCAAAGCATGGGAAAAAAAAAAAAATGCTTAGAAAAAAAAAAAAAAAAAAAAAAAGTCACAGAGCATCGCTTCTGCTACAATATTGAGACAGTTACAAAGTTCCTTCCACTCAAGGAGGAAGCACCCATGTCACACTGTAACATGTGGGACAGGGCATATATTAGTGGAGCTCTTTCAGAAGACCTATGAGTGAAGAGGCACGTTTTCTTCCCTCCATCATACCACGTGCAATGGAGGCACAGGCACTCAATAACCACTATAGAGCCTAGTCCCTCCCATATTAAAATGAGGGAAATAGGAAGCACACCGCGTTCCCAGTCCACAGAAATTCTGAAATCCAGACGGCACGGTGGCTCATGCCTGTAATCCCAGCACTTTGGGAGACTGAGGTGGGCGAATCATGAGGTCACAGAGCATCGGCCAGACACGGTGGCTCACACCTGTAATCCCAGCACTTTGGGAGGCCGAGGCGGGCAGATCACCTGAGGTGATCAATCATCGAGCTGTCGAGACCAGCCTAGCCAACATAGTGTAACCCCGTCTCTACTAAAACTGCAAAAATTAGCCAGGTGTGGTGGCATACATCTGTAATCCCAGCTACTTGGGAGGCAGAGGCAGGAGAATCAATTGAACCTGGGAGGTGGAGTTTGCAGTGAGACAAGATCACACCACTGCACTCCAGGCTGGTTGACAGAGTAAGACTGTCTCAAAAAAAGAAAAAGAAAAGAAAAACAAAATAAAGTAAAAAGAAAAGAAAAGAAATTCTGAAATCCACCATGGCACCTGTGACCTGTTCCTTCAGGTTGCAGTTCCACTGCCTGGAATGATTCTCTGCAGCTCTTGGTTCCATCCTCTCGGCTCTTGGTCTATTTTCTGTATTAGCTTTCCTTTTCCATCATAGCCAAGATTTGCACCCGAATTGTTTTCTTGCTTGCTTCCTGCCTATGGTATCTCAAGAGTTCAAAAGTTTCTTTTCATTTGTGTACTCCAGCTTGATGATTGTCTGTCATATGGATTAAAGAAGGCAATTCATGTAAAGCTCCTAGAGCAGGGCCTGGCTCCTAGTTAGTCCTGTACAACTGTTTATCCTTAATATTCCAGGAGTGCTGGTGAGAAGGGAGGAGTGAAGAGGAAGGAAGGAAGGGAGGGAGGGAGGAAGGAAAAGGGAAGGAGGAAGGGAGGGAAGGAAGGAAAGAAGGAAAGGCAGGGGCCGGACGTGGTGGCTCACGCCTATAATCCAAGCACTTTTGAGGCCAAGGCGGGCGGATCACCTGAGGTCAGGAGTTCAAGACCAGCCTGACCAACATGGTGAAACCCTGTCTTNAAAAAGGCTATGCTTAGATTGGAGCTGGCAACTTTCACTGACTAGAGTTTTCAAGGAGCTATGAATGAGTTTAACAAAGGAGGTCTGTGGCTAGTTTCTGGCTGAAGTCCATGTCAACAGTTTTTAAGGTCACAGGCCACACTAACTAACATTTATTCCCAGCAGACCCTGTTCTAAACACAAGCTGTAAGTAGTACAAATTTGGAATTTTTCTGTAATCCCTTGAGATATTCCTGATCCTTCCACATGTTTCTGCTCAATTAAAAACAATTCTCACTTTGCACCACAAGAGAGGCCATGCTCAGCAATCTAGTTCATCCTTAGGGTAGATGAACAAAAACCTGGCAAATCAAAGGGCTTGAGTGGGGAAGGGAAGGAATTCAGCTGAATCACACTGAAAAGTGCAGACAGCTCCCCAGGGGCTCAGTTTGTGAAAGCATAAAACGGGTTATGACAGAGATCCTGAGGCCATAAAAAGCAGATTTGAGGCACGCATTGGGAATAGGTTCCTAGTCATTTTACAGAAATAAGATAAAAATTTCTGAGAAAATTAAAAGGTCAACTAGGTGAGTAGAGAATGTTGATAATGCATAGGACAGATGCTAAATATCCCACTTTGAAATTAATACTAACATTTCTCAATTAAGATAAACTCCTTTAACATTTCTGAAATCAAAATGTGTTTTGGGATCAAACTAAAAATTTAACACAATAATTCCCCCCGCCCCCAAAAAAATATTTTTACATCAATGGTGTAGAGTATAATTGTTGGTATTTTTAAGTCTCAGCAGACAACATGGGAATAACTGCCTTGGACTGAGCACTGAAGATGTGCTATGCACTGTGCGTGTTATGTCCATTAAAAAAAATCTCTCAGGCCGGGCGCAGTGGCTCATGCCTATAAATGCCAGCACTTTGGAAGGCCGAGGCGGGTAGATCACCAGGTCAAGAGATTGAGACCACCATGGTCAACATGGAGAAACCTTGTCTCCACTAAAAATACAAAAATTAGCTGGGCATGGTGGCATGCGCCTGTAGTCCCAGCTACTCAAGAGGCTGAGGCAGGAGGATTGCTTGAACCCAGGAAGCAGAGGTTGAGGTGAGCCGAGATCACGCCATTGAACTCCAGCCTGGGTAACATGAGCAAAACTTCATCTCAAAACAAAAACAAAACAAAACAACAACAACAACAACAAAAACCAAACCAAAAACAAAAATCTCTCCTGAGCCAGGCATGGTGGCTCACACCTGTAATCCCAGCACTTTGGGAAGTCGAGGCAGGCAGATCACTTGAGATCAGGAGTTCAAGACCAGCCTGGCCAACATAACGAAACCCCGTCTCTTGCAAAAGTAAAAAAAATTAGCTGGGTGTGGTGTTGGGCACCTGTAATCTCAGGTACTTGGGAGGCTGAGATGGGAGAATCACTTGGACTCGGGAGGCAGAGGTTGCAGTGAGCCGAGATCATGCCACTGCACTCCAGCCTGGGTGACAAGAGTGGGACTCTGTCCCAAAAATAAAAAAATCTCTCATAATCTTCAAGGCTACCATGAGACATACTTTCTATTTTACAGATAAGGAAGAGACTCATAAAGGTGACATGACTTGCTCATGTCCTCCTTAGATATAGTAAGGGGTTGAATCAAAATTTGAACACAGGTCTGATTTCAGAGCTCAAGTCTGTTCCCCAAAGTTAGTAGGGAAACACACACCAGAGTATCAGTTACTATTTTGGTAGCTAAAGCACTGCCATTTGTGGCATTCTATATTTGAAATCATGAGATAGATACATGAAGGTAGTTGTAATTTTTCCAAATTAAAAAATATGTAAATTATTGTGCAGTGAATATTCGGATTGGGCTTGATAGAACAGCCAGGATAACTACTTCATTAAAGAGAAGAAAATTTAAAACACTCATGACCTCATTGCCTAACTATTCTCATTAATACTTTGGGATCCGATCACCCACGTCATTTTTTTTCTGTGTATTTCTTACAAAATACAGATCATATCATATATAAAAATTTGTCTCTTGCTCTTCTTGTATAACATTAAGTACTAGATATTTTCCATGTCATCAAATAATCACCAAAACCAATATTAATGTCTACATGGTATCTAATTAAATTAACTATCCCTGACTTTTAGGCCTTAAAACTGTTTCTAACTTTTCACTCTACATGCTAAATGTCCTTGTCCATATATTGTACTTATATTTCTGAGTTTTCCATAAAACAGATTCTCCAAAGTGGAAACAATTTTAAAGATTTTGAATACATACCGCTGTTTTCCAAGAATGTTGGACCATTTTACAACCTGATTAACAGTGTGTAAGTGTGCCTACCTCATTGCCACCAAGTGTCATCTGCAAGCTGACATAACTTAGGCTCATGTATACTTTGTTACATGCATGCTCACATACATCTCACCTATGACAACTGTTCTACCTTTCAATATCTACTACACTAGACAATGTGGTGAAATGCCCATGACTACTTTGCCAACACTCTTTACTTATTTATCTCAATTTTTTTTCTTTTTCTGAGACAGAGGCTTGCTCCCGTCACCCAGGCTGGAGTGCAATGGTGTGATCTTGGCTCATTGCAACCTCCGCCTCCCAGGTTCAAGCAATTCTTCTGCCTCAGCATTCCGAGTATCTGGGATTACAGGTGCACGCCACCATGCCTAGCTAATTTTTGTATTTTTAGTAGAGGCGGGGCTGGTCTCAAATTCCTGACCTCAGGTAATCCATCCAGCTTGGCCTGCCAAAGTGCCGGGATTACAGGTGTCAGCCACTGTGCCCAGCCTACTTACATTATCTCTAATCTTTACCAGAAAAGTAGATATAAAGAAACGAAGGCTCAGACACAGTAAATGGAGTAATCAGAAGCTCACCTCCAAATCAGGAGGACTGGAATACAGGCCCTGGTCTGACACTAGACCATACTTTTATGCCATGCCACCTTGTAACTCATTTTACCTTCCAGATAATGATCAACTTTTCTCTCACAACTCCAGGGACTGCCTCTTTCTCTAGCAATATGTCTGCAAACAATGGGACCAGATTAATGTTTGGAGAAGTAAACAAGCGCAATAATACCTAGATCTCACGGGCTTTGAGAAAAATGAAGTATATGCTGGCGTGTCTTCTTTAAAAAGCAAAGAGCAAGTGGCAGCAGTGTGGCACACGGAATGCTCATACACAGCTTGCAGAAGCATAAAATGGAGAAACCACTTAAGGAAACAATTTGGCATTATCCCAGTAAAGTTGATTGGGCTTAATAGAATAAAATTGTCCAATTTGGCATTTATCCCAATAAAGTCAGCAATATACACATCCTATGACACAACTATTCAACTCCTTAGGTACATACAGCACACAGCTATATGCACCAGTATAGCTGTTCAAGAATGTTCATAAAAGTCACAAGCTAGAAACAGTCCAAATGGCCACCTACAGTTACATGCATAAACAACCTGTGGTTTCGTCATACAACACAGAACACTAGACAGCAAAGAAAATAAACTACAACCATAAGCAACAATGTGGGTAAATCTCAAAGGTTAAGCAAAAGTAAGACTGAAAAAATTCTACATTGTATACTGCAACTTACAGAGTTCAAAACCAAACAAAGCTAGACTATACTATTTAGGGATGTATACATAGGTGAAAAAATATCGGAGTGCTAGTAATTTCTTAACTTTGATGGTGATTACATGGGCATTTGCTATTTATGTGTGTGTGTGTGTGTGTGTGTGTGTGTGTGTGTGTGTGTGAATGTGTATGTGTACTTTTGATGCCCTTTTCTGTTTGTAGGTTATATTTAACAATTTGCAAAATGGCAAAGCACAGGGCTATGATAAAACATTTACACAGCAGATACAATATACAAGGAACTTTATCAAGTATTTACAGTTTTATTTAATCTTTAGAACAATATTCTGCATTAGTATTGTCCATAATTTGCCACTGAAATAACCGAGGCAAAGAATAAATGACAGCCAAGTAAAAATATTTTTATTATAAATCCATTTTTTAAAAAGATTAAAGAAAATAAAATCAAAGTATAGCACCAATGCTTCTTCCACTACAATATAAAAACCGTTTCAGTATCCCTTAACCAAAACATTTGGGACCAGAAATGTTTCACATTTTAGATTTTTTTGGATTTTAGAATATTTGCAGAATATATATCAGTTGAGCACTGCTAATTTGAAAATCCAAAAATCCAAAATGCTCCGATGAAGATTTTGTTTGAGCATTATGTTGGTACTCAAAAAGCTTTCAGAGCATTTTGAATTTCGGATGTTCAGATTAGGAATACCGAGCACTGAATCTGAGTTCATGGGAGTCCTTGAAAGTTAGACCGTCCCTTCAAATAAAAAGACCTAGAAATACAATCTCTGGAAAATGTTAACAAAGAGTACAATGAAAAGATTTTTAACGAGTTTTGTTTTCAGTGGTCAGGAGACAATAGTTATCTTTACTCAATGAAGATGATTAATACTGGGTATATTTTCATATGCTAATAAAAAAGAAAAAGCACAAACTAAAGTTTCCCAAAAATTGGTATCCAAAATTACAAAATTTACAAAAGTGACAGTAAAAATCCTAGCTCAGCAGAGAACAGTATACTAGCAAACACACATTCTTCAGAGTCTTTTTTGGCTTGTGCTTTTTTGTTTTTAAGCACTTTAAAACTTGTTTTCCGATGGGACCAGAATTTTAAAATTAAATAATTTTTTTTAAAAAAGTCATCACAAGGAGCTCAGACAACAAACTGCAGGACACTGAATTTCACCTAACTTCTTTGTCCATCACTCCCTTATATCAGTTTTTTTTTTTTTTTTTAATGTAAAATTTTTCAAGCCAAGCATTTTTGCTTCATTTTGGGTCCATTAAATCACGTAAAGAGCTAATTTTAAAATACCAGACTGTATAAATGAAGAAAGGGACAATTAACCCCACATGCAAAACTCCACCACTTTACTTCAAAGGCATCTGAAATAGAATGGATTAGAAACCATAAATGATGCCTCTCAGAATTAATTCTGTAATAAATATTGCTTTGTATTACAGATAAGGTATTAAAAATCTCCATGTGGTAGTCTAACACTTATGAACTGAGCTAAAGAACAACTGCCCTTGGTTTTGGGTAAGATCACTGGTAGTTTCAAGTCCCATGAATAGGAAATAAAAACCTATTTAAATTTTCACTGCATACTATACTATGTAGAATTCAATTTTCTCTACAATGTTTAAAAATTCCATAAGTTTACATAAAGTTTTAAGATTTTTGTAATTTGTTTTCGTTTAGAATGTAATATATTCTAATTTCAAAATGATCTTGTTATCTAACTTTAAAAGTGTTCTCTTAATGTTACAATTTGCATTTTACGATACAACTCATGCTAATAAAACTTACTCTGAAGATGTAAATATATAAAATAAAATATGGAAAAGTAAACTCAACACATTATTTGCCACTTGATTTTAACCAAGACTTTTGATACTATTTCCATACTCTTAGGTTCATTGTTTCAGAAGCTAATAACTATCCTTCATTGTCAAGAATCAGGTAATAGCTCACATGTTAAGATTTAAAAAAAAAAGAGTTTCTAAAAAAAAAAAAAAAAAAAAAAAAAAAACCAAAGTAGTTAGCTGAATGACAAATAACATTATAACAAATGCATTTTTAGAAAGCAGATAAGCCTTAGGAAGAAATATTCTTTCAGATTATTAAGAGCTTCTTCCCTTGTATTATTAATCTATCTCACACAAACTATGTAGCTAAAAACATTCTCAGGAAAGAATATTTAATGATATGTAAAGATGCTTACAATTTAGTAAGTGAAAATGCTAGATACAAAGTTGGGATGATGCTAACTACAGCATCATCCCAACTCAGGGAAGGAAACACTCTTTGTCATTATCACCATGGTGGGATAAGAGATTTCTTGTCTCTTGTGCAGTTTTCTAAATTTCTCTAATGGGGAAGTATATCTTTATAATCTTAAAATCCTAAAAATAATGTGACTCATAATTGATTGCTAGAATTGTGGGGCCTTCAAACTTCAATCATGGCACCATGATTTTTCTGTAAAGAAGTACACTATTATTGCAGTTTTATGGGACCTCTCTATGACAGAGAGATGTTAGGCTTCCTACTGCTTCTAAAACTGATTCCTGAAAGGGCCAGACAACTTAAATTCAGACTCCTGTATTCACAAATCTTTTTTGCTCTTAAGAGTGTAGCTTAGAAGCAAAGAGCAATCTTAGGTGTGAGGTGTATTTTGAGTCTTTTTCTTTTCTACCTCCCACCCAGTGAAAAGCAAAGATCAGGCTCGGATAAATGCCTTCTGCTTGTTGCTGTTGAAGGAGTGGCTGGCTTGCAGGGAGGTCCAAGAAAAACTGTTGATCCTCAAACTTGACCAAAAAGCACCAAGGAGCCTCTCCTGTAGAATGCTTTTCCATCTCCCAAAAAGGGTCTCTCATGTGGAATTCTGAGATTCTTTCAAAGGACAGGCTCTGTTTTACTGGGTTTTCATTCAGCCATAGCTTGCATTACATTTAAACAGAACTGATCGTTTTGTTCACTCTATAATCACATAGTTTGATTATTCACATTGGTCATAATGATGCTAGCCAAAAGGGAATGTGACGCCTTGACAGTAACCTAGGGCTACTGAGTCTTGAAAAAACGTTAGTTCCAGCTGGCCTGCGGGTTCATTCTCCTGAGCTGGAAGAATCATTGCCACATCATGGGAAAAAACCTGGGTTGAAGGTCAGAAGACTGTCATTCACCAGCCAAAGAGCGTGGAACAAAAATCTTCCTGTCTCATTCATGTTTCATTTTCACCATTTATAAGATGAGGGTGAACTGTAGTACCTTATTTCTAAAAGTTTTTTAAGCTCACCTCTGAGCTCATTCTGCAAGGGCAAACTACCCATGATGTCTTTTTAAACTAAATATATATGTACACAAAGAGAGGATTACTAACCTTTTGAAAGCAGTAACAGTTGCCTTGGTGGCAGGAAGACAGAATTTGCAATTTGAGAGTATAAATTTTGGATTAGATTTTAGATTCCAAACCAGATTACTTAACTTTCTCCTCATAAGATCTTGGGCAAGTCACTGTATCTCTCTCAGCCTCAACCACTTTATCTCTACAACAGAGATAATTTCATAAGCCTGTGATACAAATAAATGAAAATTACATAAACCAGCTGGCATATTAAATAAATGCTGATAAACGCTAATTCCTCCCTGCCACTCCAAATCCTCTGTAGTGAGTTATCCAAAGTCAGTCTTTCCATGTCTAAAATGATATAGTAACAGTAGCCATCAGCAGCAGTCACCAGAGGTAGCAAGATTATTAAAGAATAGGGGTAAAAAAGTAAAAAACAAGGCAGAACTGCACTCCTGGAATTCTTCAGGTGGTTTCACTTCCTGCCCTGTACTAAGCTTCATTAGCATTATGACAAGGAAGTGCTCTGTTTCTAAAACGGAGTGAGAAAATATCACATCTCTTGTAAGGTTTAGAACTCATTTCGTCTCAAAAATAAAAAATCTCTTTAAGCCAAAGTCTTAGAGTTTCAAATATCCTACAACTCTGGGGTCAGGTTGCTGGAGGGAAGGCTGTGCCAGGACGGTGTCCTCTGAAAAGGACCAGGAGGAGAAAGGGAGCTTCCTCCTGCAGTGGACAGCCTGAGGTTGGCTGCTGGCTCCAGCCCCACAGCCACTGCAGAAGACACACCTGTCCTTCCAACTGCACAGCTTCCCAGCCCTCAAATCAACCTCCAACAGCAGGCTGCTAAGAGAGCAAGGGCAGTTTTAGTTATCTCTCTTTCTTCTCTTCAAAGGTGATTTTCTTCAAATTGTACAGCTTGTTACTATTGTTGAGTTGTGGCTCCCCAGAGGATAATATATGTTTCTAAGTATGACGGCATCTGTATGGTAATAAAACACGCAACATTCCCCAACCATTTCATTTTTTTAATTCAGAAAAAATAGTTATAACCTTCCACAAAGTGATGTTCAGAGGAGCACTCTGTGCCCTGCACCCATATAATCCTTTCAATATACTGAGGAACTCAGAAGGGTCCTGGGCTATGAAAAGAGCAGCCTCCCTGGCCCATCCTCTGTGTTCAGCTTCTGACAGAAGCCATGTCCTGAGACCCACAGTCGGTGAAATTATCAATGTGCCTTAGCAGTGGGGCCTTCTCCCAAATGACCATCCAGAGAATAACAAGAACGACACAGTACCCAGCTTACTTTTAAGGAGAAGAATTAAAAAGAAATCAAACAGTTCCAGAGAGACGGAAACACTCAAAAGGCAAAGGAAAGTCCTCTGTTAAACGGTATGAAAGACCCAGGTTTCCAGAATGGCATTTAAGGCACTGGGAAGAAAGGCTGATTTCTCCCAGAGGGGCCCCGGCTTTGATGCCCAACTGCCCTCAAACATCAGGCTGTGCATTTTTGTATAGCAGGGTACCCTCGGGCGAGACAACCATAAATAGCTTAAAACAAGAATAGGAGATTCCATCTGTTTCTGGAATATTTCAGCAGCACCTGCTTTCAAGGTAAAAATCTGGGAGCTGTCCCCACAGCCTTCCTCCCCAACTCCCTCCCCCACCTCCCAAACACTTATTTTAAACGAAAGCAGCTAACACACAATCCTAAAGGGCTTCTGCCACCGCACCTGCCTGAGGAAACAGAGTCCTTTGATTTTATTCCTGAACTGTATGTATTGTTTAAAAACACTGGAACAGACAGCAAGGGAAGCCAAAGTTTTTAAAACCAGACTCTTTTATTACTTCTAGCTTCTTTTTCGCTCTGTGGAAATGGAGCTTTTCTGGGTTTTGAGTGAAAATGAATGCAACACAGCTGAGAGTGGAGGCAATGGTCGTTCCGGTCATGAGATCGGAAAGTGCTCCAGAAGGAAGAAGGTTCTCACTGAACACTCCTCAGGTTAAAACTCAAGTCCATATGCCAACTAGCATGGAAGGAAGGATCACTCTCCTTGTTTTTAAACAAAACAAAACAAAAACCCTGTAGCTGAGGTTTGAAAAACCCAGTCTAAATCTGGATACTACTCCCAAAGTGACATGCAACACCCCTTCAAACAATAACAAGAAAAACCCAAGCACATTTCGTGTTCAAAGAATCACTTTCTCCTAGGTCTACAAACGTCAGCATAGCTAATGTCTACCCCAAACCAGCTGACAGCATTCCATTTGCCGTGGGATAAATCTAAAATCTTGAGCACGCCCCACAAGCACTCACAATTGAGCCCCAGACTTCCACGGCATCATGTTTTGCATTGCTCTCTCATTTCATTCTCAACATCCTTTCATCTTGCTTTACCTTTCATTTCTTAGGGCCTTTGCATATTGGTTCTCACTGCCTAGAGAGCTTTTCTCCCATCTTCTTCCAGGCAAGCCTCCACTCATTCTGCAAGACCCAGTTTAACTGAAACCCATCAGCAACACTTTCCCTTATTCTCAACTTAGAGATGGGCACTGTCTAATCTGTGACCCTGAAGAATCTCACACATATATATGTTTTTTTCTTAAAACAACACTGATCACATTATATTTTAATTACTTGTTTACATATTTCATTCCCAAAGATTAAGCAGTTTCTACAAGAGTGAGGGCAGCAGAAGTGCAGTGGGAGGCAGATAGCACTATCAGAGGTGGTCCATGAACACTGTGCCTAGAAGCATATTCAATTTTATATTTGGTAAATGACAAGAAGTACTTACTTTTTTCTTTTTTGTAAGAGAAAGAGAAAGCGGGAGAGAGAACAGGAGTCTTACTCTATTGCCCAGGCTGGAATGCAATCTAAAAATAGGTATTAAAAACCTCTTTTATGCCAATAATTGTGCTTAACAGCAGAGACAGGAAGGAATAAGGGAAGTTTTTTTTCATTTTGTACTACCAAGTTCAGAAAGTTAAGCTCATCAAAATCTTGGATGAATGTGATATCTGAAGAGTTTGCAAATGGAGATCAGGGGCTAGATCTCTGTGTACATTTTAAGGGGCCTTGAGATAAGTAAAGGCCAGAGACCAAGTGTTATGTTATTTGTTGCTCCTTCCAGGTGTACACTGGGTACTCAGATCCTTTTTTTTACAGAGTCTCACTCTGTGACCAGGCTGGAGTGCAGTGGTGCGATCTCGACTCACTGCAACCTCCGCCTCTGAAGGGATTCTCCAGCCTCAGCCTCCCGAGTAGCTGGGACTACAGGCGTGCACCACCACGCCAGCTAATTTTTAGTAAAGATGAGGTTTCACCGTGTTGGCCATGATCGTCTCGATCTCTTGACCCCATGATCCGCCTGCCTCGGCCTTCCAAAGTGCTGGGGTTACAGGCATGAGTCACTGCACTCGGACTCGGATACTTTTTAATTGAATAAAAATTTAAAAAGTTAAACTAAAAAAAATTTACATAGCATCTAGAGGAAAAAAAGTTTTTTTCTTCCCAAAATGTACAATAGTTTCTGAAGAGTTTTATTTGTGTGTAAGGACAGTTATTCAAGCTTTCTCAAATGCGTCAATAACATCCCAATGGAAGGAGAAAACTGTAGGGCAAATATTTGTGTAGTTCCTTTATAAAAGACAAAAGATGTTTAATTACTGTATAACACATCTCTTAACCCTCAAACAACAAATTTAAAGCTTTGAACTCTTCTGTTCCTTCTGTTGATCCAGAACTAGAAGTTGGTTAGAAATAGCATCTTTCATTACAGTATTGGCCTTGATGGAGTCCCACTGGGGCAGATCAAATATCAAATGTCATAACAAAATTTCAATTCTAGGTCACTTTGTTTTATAATATTGAAAGATGTCAGAGGCAAATGCATATATTGCACCAGACTCAGATGGCGCAATCTGAAAATGCCAAAATGCTCTCATATCCCTGTGTTTATGATGAAGAGTAACTAACTCATAACTACTGTTCTCCTAGCTGGTGTTTTTAATTTATTATCAACTCCCATCCGGGAACTTGTTAAATAATGTGGCAGATCCCAAGGAAAAGTAAAATCTTTCAATGGCAGAAACTAGTCAACCACGGGAGGAAATAATGCATTTGATTTATAGTGGCATTTGTGTTAATGGGATTTATTTGGTACGACCAGATTTCTGCCAAGGTTAGCTGGTAACAAGAGTTCACACCAACTTTTTAAAAAAAGGGTTTTTTGTTTTTTTAAATAAACATGGGCCTATTTCCCCTTTCATTCCTTCATAAAACAAGTGCTAGCTAAGTCCCTGTCCTTGAGGAGTTCCCAGACTAGCTGGGAGTGCCAGCTATGTGCCAGAATATTCTTCAGTAAACTTCAGATGTATCTGCTGGAGGAGAAAAGAGAAAGAAAAAAAAAAAACATAAAAATTCTCAGTCTTCATGGAGCTCATGCCCTAGTGGGAAGGAACAGAAAATAAAAAGGAACCTAATAAGTAGGTTACAGTGCATAAAGGATGTCCAAGAACCTTTCATTGTGAAATTAAGTTTAAATTTTAAAATACAGATGGCTTAACCCTTCATGGACAAAATGCCTATCACTCGATATTGAACCTCCACTGCGAGATTAAAAGGTGCATCTCTTAAACAACTAGCATGAAATGCATTTGGGAATGTGAACCTCACTTCTTCCAACAACTATTTCATATTTCCTCTTGGAATGCATGTCCCATGACGCCTGTCTCCTCATTCAAAGTCTTTGGTGCCCTGCCTTCCCATTCTTGATGCATTTCCCCTTCTGTGGGAAATGCACACAACATCCTGGTCAAGCACTACACTAAGTGCTGGAGATACATAGTTAAGATACAGCCTTTACCCTTAATGAGTTGACCTTCTAATAGGAGGAAAACAAAGGAAGACCAAGGCTTATGAGTGTGTAACTGAAGAATGCAAAGTACGCTGGGTGTGCCAGAGAGGGAATGATTATCTCTACCTGGGGAAGTCTCCTCTGAGGTGGTGTGTGGGAAGATGGGTAAACACGTGAAAGCAGAGACTGTCAAATGGTTCATATGGGCCAGGAAGCATGGAAGATGGGGCAGGGAAGAAGTGAAGCTAAATCCTGGAACTGCAGGAGCTATGTCTGCACAGATGCCATAACTGGGAGCTACATCCCTTGAGAGAAGAAATGGAAAGCAAAAGCAGAGGTGGTTTATGAGCAGACTTGAGCCACAGCCCTGGGCACATTGTGAAGGGTGATTGGACCTCAAGGCACAGGTTAACTAAAGAAAGAGTATCTAAAGAAAGCAAGGAGACTAAGTAGCAGAAGAGGACAATGGCAACAATGTAAGTTAGACCCAAAATGAGCCCTCATTCTCTTGGCTGACCTCTCCATTCCCCATTGGATACACCACCAACCAGTCATCCAGGTTTAACAGTAAACCCTTCCATTTACTCGCTAGTCTCAGCCTAGCAATGTTCCCAAACTCAACACAGGGAAAGTGTCACTGGGCATGCCCTTTATATCCACACAAGCTGGAAAAGTTAGAGCTTCTCTGCTCTCATATTAAATACTCATAAAATTCATGTTCCAGAATTCATGTAGGACACTTTTATTTGGAGCCACATCACTATCCTCTCGCGCTAGAAAGGAAATAGGAAGAAGACACTATGCCTTGGGATCATTCTATGTATTATATACAGTATACAGTAGGGTGACCATCTCCCCAGCTAGTCTGGGAACTCCTCAAGGACAGGGACTAGCTAATAGTAGACATTTAATTAAGAACTGACAAACAAATTAATTAACCCACTGAATTTTTCTCCATAGTTCTAACCATATATTATAACAGATTAAAACAAAAAACACCAATTGCTGCTATTTTTCATTCTAAGGGATGACAGCATGAAGACTATCCAACCAACTTCTCACAAACACAAAATCTATGGCCCCACCTGTACAAGGCACACAAAGTCACACATCAGAATCACAGACCGGCAAGTTTAGATGTACATTTTCAAATACTTTCCTGTTCTCCAAATTTGCTGAGTGATATTACCAGTTTAGAGTATACATACGCATACACACACAGCTTGGAAAGAAACATTGTAATCCAGAAATATTATGTGGAAAGACCGTTTTGCAAAACTATAAGAACTCAGTTGAAGCTTCACCACCTCCAAAATGAACACATAGTTGACCTGGAACAACAGGGGCTTGAGCTGCTCAGGTCCAGTTATACACAGATTTTTTTTTTTTTTTTTTTTGAGACAGAGTCTTCTGTTGCCCAGGCTGGAGTGAAGAGGCATGATCTCGACTCACTGCAACCTCCAACTCCTGGGTTCAAGCAATTCTTGTGCCTCCGCCTCCCAAGTAGTTGGGATTACAGGAGCCTGCCATAACTCCGGCTAATTTTTGTATTTTTTTCAGTAGAGATGGGGTTTCGACATGTTAGCCAGGCTGGTCTCGAATGCTGACCTCAGGTGATCTGCCCACCTCAGCCTCCCGAAGTGCTGGGATTACAGGAGTGAGCCCCAGTGTCTGGCCAACGTGTGGATTTTTTTAAAGCAAAAGTTACACCTGCCTCTCCTGCCTCCCTTCTGCCTCTTCCCCCTCTTCTACCTCTGCCACCCCTGAGACAGCAAGACCAACCCCTCCTCTTCTTCAGCATGAAGATAATGAGGATGAATGCCTTTATGATAATCCACTTCCGCTTAATAAACAGTACATATATTTTCTCTTTCTTGTGATTTTCTTAGTACCATTTTCCCTATCTTACATTATTGTAAGAATCAGCACATAATACATGCAACATACAAATATGTGTTAGTCAACTGTTGATGTTACTGGTAAAGCTTCCAGTCAACAGTAGGCTATGGATTAGTAGTTAAGTTTTTGAGGAATCAAAGTTGTTTGTGGATTTTCACCTGCGCAGGAGTACCAGTGTCCCTAACCCCACATTGTTCAAGGGTCAACTGTATGAATATGCAGTGGCCTGGCCCGGGCTGAAGTATAACAGACAAAACTGAAAGAGAAATTTTTCTTTAAAAAGAAAAAGGCCACACTGTTAAATTCAAATATAAATACTCATTTACATCAAAGTCTAATGCTCTGGGCAGGTAATTCTTGGGCCTGGCTACTGACGCATGTTTGGGAACAACGGAACACACAGAATCTCCCAAAGCAGCCTCCTTCCTAAAGCCTCTCCAGCAGTCACTCTCTCACGCCCAGGTTACAAACACTATGCTTGGTGCAGAAGAGAGTCGATTTCACTGATTAAAAGCACTAATGATACTAAGATTTGCGTAGAGAAACGCAAACATATAGCAGTTCAGATTGACAGTTAGTGAGCATGGGAACTTCCAAAGTCAGCCCCTCCTCCCCTATGGTGTGAGGGTGTGTGGGTTTGGGGGACAGGAGTCAGCAAGGGTGTCTTTTCTTGATGAGAAGAAGAAAGTGCAGAGACTAGTGCTGCAGAGAACTACCCTTTCTGGAATCCATAGAGGGTCTGGCCTTTTATCCCCAGGCCCAGGCCCAGGCCCAACCCAAGCCTGGGGGCCCGGGTTTCGTCATGGGCACCTCCTGCTGCCATGCCCTGGCTGTTCCACACGAGCAGAGAGAGACAGGAGGCAGGCCCTTCTGACACCTACTTAAACGACGCAGATGGAGAGGGGAGTATGGGGGATGCCTTTACTTCCCCCTCAGGAGGCGCCCAGCAGGAGCCTACAGAGCCAGCAACTCCAAAATCGGATTTCCACACATCCTCCCACCCCAGAGCATGCCTCACCCCTCTGGCAGGAGGAAACAGAGCCTTAAGCAAGCGTGGCTCTGGTGTATGAGGGGCTTTTAGAAAACCTGAAGAAGGCTTCTTATACGATCCTGCACTTTTTTCAAAACTTTACAGAGGTAGCCAAGTAGGGACACAGTTATTCATTTACTGACGCAAAGGGGGCAAGGGTGTTACTTTAAGGCGGACACAGTCCATGTCTGCAAGATGTCCTGCGCTACAGACACATACTTTATTAATAATCTTACATACACAAAATGTCCAAGAGACAGTCTAACAGGCTAATTTCTGACAGCTCCAGATAACAGCAGAAGGCACTGAAGCCATACTGACTCTCTGGCTTCCACAAACTACTCAGAAGAGATGGTCCCTTTTCCCACCCAAGGGATATGATACAAATAAATAAATACAATTATCTGCAGAACTTACAGTGCAAGAACAACATTGTGAAGTCCTTCTCCCCAAATGCAGTGACTTGTGGGAAACAGATAGGAAAATGAAACGAACAGCTGGAAGATTTAATTACAGAAGAGCAACTCAGAAGCTGACATTGCTTCAGAGAACAAGCCAACAGCCCAAGCCTTCTCCCTTACCTTAAGATACAGAAGCAGCTCTTCGCTCCTGAAGATAAGCGGCAGAACCCAAATCTCTGTTTGCTGTCAATGTCAGTGAGCACGAACGTGAAGTTCTGGCCAACTTGGCTAACTGTGAGGCTGCAGCAAAGGCAGAACAAAGGGGAAAATGAATGTGCAGTAAGTTTCTTGATAAAGTATCTAATCACAATGAGTCATTGAACTTATAACATTTCCTCTCTCAGTGGAACTCTTAAAATTTACACACTTCAAGGGAATAGACTGTAAGCAAGTTTAAAAAAAAAAAAAAAAAAGACAGGCTGCAGCCCATTCTAGTGACCACCTCAGAAATCAAATAATCAAGGCTATCATACCTTCTCCTTATTGAGTTCAGTCTCTGAGGCAGCTCTGTCAGTCAGCCCATCAATCCTGAAAGGTGCCCTCTATTAACTTCATTTTGCTGATGAAGAAATAGTCTAGAGAGGCATTGCCTAAGGTCAGCTATCAGTAGCAAAAAGCTGAATTTTAACCCTAGCTCTGATTCCACAGGCCACTCTACTAGCTTGCTGTTAACAATCCTCACCTGAGACTCCCCTATTCAGAAAATAAGAGTGCTTGCCAGAGCAGAAGGTAAATGTTACTATGTGCCAGCCACAAAGTTAGACATCATATATGTGCAGACCATCTCACTCTCATGACAACCATGGAATTCAGAGGATGTTCCCATTTCACAGAAGAGGAAACTATGGAACAAAATAGGTAGGTAACTGAAACAAGGTCACACGGCTAACAAAGGGGAGGAGCTGAAACTGGAAAGAGGGCAAGCTTAGGTTAACTTTCCTAAATTCCTGTATCTTTCATAATTTCTGAATTTATGAGAAACATATTTCATATTTTAGAGGACAAAAATAACCAAAATGTCTAGCATTGCATGATGTCTTCTAAGAAATAGAAGCTTTTTTATTTTTTTGAGACGGAATCTCGCTCTGTAGCCCAGGCTGGAGTGCAGTGGCGTGATCTTGACTCACTGCGATCTCTGCCTTCCAGGTCCCAGTTCAAGGAATTCTCCTGCCTCAGCCTCCCGAGTAGCTAGGATTACAGGCACTCGCCACCATGCCCAGCTAATTTTTGTATTTTTAGTAGAGATGGTGTTTCACCATGTTGCCAGGCTGGTCTTGAATTCCTGACCTCGTGATCCACCCACCTCAGCCTCCCAAAGTGCTGGGATTACAGGCGTGAGCCACCCCGCCTGGCCAGGAAGAAATACAATTAAATTAGAGCAGATTTTGCTAAGTGGAAATAATATGACAATGCTAGTTCCTGTCAGAGAAGAACCTGAAGAGTGAATGGGTTTCCCTACCTTATGCTAGATTCAGCTTTGTCTTATAGAGGCAACAAAATAGAATTTTCTTTTCACCTTTAAATGTTTAGGTCCTATAAAACTAAATTTCCCATTAAGGAGAAATGCTTTGAAGATATATATCCATTTTTGTAAGTTACTGCAATTATCTCAGAAAAAGAAGAAAAGAGTTTTTTCTCTGAAGATTAAAATATTTTTGGTTAAAAAATCCAAATTCTAATACATGAATTTATACTAACATAAAATGCTAGAATTTGACACTGAGTTATTCAAAGGGACTCATCAACTCACTGTATTTTACAATATTCAAATTGGTAAAATATTCAAATCTATGCTATCAGCTATCAATTACTTTATAAATCATCAGAAGAAATTTAAAACTCATGGTTTACCAAGCTTTTTCCAAAGGTAGAATTCTTATTGAGTCTTTGGAAATGATATGAATTAAGCTTTCAAAGATAGGGTGGACTTTCTAAAACTCCCTTATACAGCCACATAAATAATTAAAATTAAAGGAATTTCAAGGTATTCCAATACAAAGGTCAATGGATTCTGCCTGTTCATATTTAAGGAGACAACTCCATCCCTTAGAGAGTGATTAGAGTGTACAAGAAAATCATTCAGAAAGAAAAAGTGTTCCACTCTCCTTATTTAACTAGGAAGGTGAACAAAAACAAGGTGGCAATTTAAAAGCAACGTGGTCATAAAGCAGGTGTAAGTAATGCTATCCCTCCACCTTACACAGCCAGGAGAAGGAACACATTTCTATAAAAGTTATAGAGCCGTCAAGGGGACACCAAATGCTACCTTCTTATGGCTGTTATGTTTTATCTATAAAGCTTGGATACTGTGTTACTATGGTGATTTAATACTATGTTTTAAAGGGGGATTATATGATTAATTTTAACAAGGTTGAGAACTGAAGATGTGTGAGAAACAGCATTCTAGCTCACATAATTAAAGTGATTGGGGAGAAAAGTGGGCCTCAATGGGGGAGGGGAAATCCTGTTTTATTAAAATATTTAAAGCAACAGGTCTGGATGATTCTAAGTTACAAATAAGGTTGTGCTTTAAGAAACACTACTACGTGATCATGCAAAATACAATTATTCGGTGTTTTAACTCAGGTTTCGATTTCACTTCTAGAATGTTTAAAATGAATACTCTCTGTAAGTATCATCCTAGAAAGGAAGGGTATTGATAGGACTGGATGAAAAGAAAACACCCAGGGTCTCCAGGAAAAAGAATGAATGCACCTGATTTGTGAATTGCATGTTATTAATTTCCTACTTTCTTTTTTACTCCCATTAAAAATGCTGAGAATGTGTTTACACCACAGATTCAAAGAAAGAATCATTACTCATTTACCTGGTTCAGATCCTAACTCAATCACTGACTAAATGGGCCTTAATTTAGCAAGTTACTTCAAACCTTTAAGCACCTCAGTTTCTTCACCTGGAATAACAATGAGATACTACCATCCAACCCATATGATGTTTTGAGAATAAATGGAAAAGAACTTAGTATAAAGGCCAGTCCAGAGTAGGAACAATCAAAAAGAGGGATGCAAGCTGTTGCCAACTGTGAAAACTAAAATTCGTATTAAAAGCCAGGCATTTACTTAGAATCCTCCTGATTCAGCTTTATAATATCTGTGAGCAGAGGTCTGTATTTCTCTCTCTCTCTCTCTCTCTCTCTCTCTCTCTCTCTCTCATCTGTTGGGTATTTTTCAGGAAAGAGTAATCCTCCGGGTGCGTAACTGACTGATGTTTGCATTACAGTGAAAAAGATTCTTTTTCTGGGGTGCCACAGCTTACAAGGAGGTACTTATTCTCAATTGATTCACTTTTTAAATTCCTACTAGGGTGAAGTAGAAGTCAACAAAAGCCCAAAATCAGTAGACTCTAAAAGATTGTTTTCTTGGACAATTTCCAATAAACTAAAAGTCTGGCAAGGGAAGTCAAACAGCATAACTTAAAGGGTTCTCAATCTCCAAAGAATTTATCATTCTCTCTCTCCTACTTGCTGGGGTAGTCTATGAGAGTGTTCACTATTTCTCCATAAAAATGACTCCAGGGAAAGGGTCTGCTTTCCTGGAGTCTCACCATCTCACCCAATTTTCTTGTTTCACAGGTGGGAAAACTGATATTTAGGGTTTATTTTCATTTTGTTTTCCAAGGTAATCAGGACTAGAACAAAAATCCAATCCAACTTCTGGTTCAAAGTCCTTTCCGTTCTGCCACGCTGCACTAAACACAATGAAAATCCTCCCTGGGAAGCTTTCAACTCAGTTTAAGAAACTAAGGTATGCGAGGAATTCAGATAGTTGTCTTAGCAAAAAAACATATTTTTTCCTAAGGCAGGGAGACCACATTTGAGGATCTCCAGAAATAAACCCAGGAGACCAGGGCCAAGACCAGCCCTAGATGCATTTCTCGTAGCGTCCCATGCCTAGGAATATAAAAAACAAGGGAGAAAAGCAATGACTGTTTGAGCCACAGACTTAAACCTTCATGCTGCCTTTTAAATGCCTACCAGCCATTCAGAGCCTCTCCAGCAACATTCTGCTTCATCTTGAAGTTGTTTACAGGTCCAGTGCATGAATGGTATGAAGCATGAGGATGAACAGTTTGATTCTAGTCTCCCAGTGAGAAACTTTTACATGTGAGCTTCACTTTAGGTTTCATTATCCATTTTGCAAATTGAGCCTACAACTACACTGGGCACTGTAACAAGTTCTGGATATATAACACTGAAAAATATAGACAGGGCCCCTGCCTTTGCAGGCTTTCTGTCTAGTTAGAGAGAAATGATAAACAAGTACACCACGAAACCTACAGCTTGTAATAGTGTTGTTACAAAATCAAAGAAGGAATAAAGATAGAAGAAAATGGAAGAGAAAGGCCCTACTGAGATAACGTGGTCAGAGGCAGTTCTCAAGGGATGGCAACAATATTGACCAAAAGATGAGATGGAGCAGCCACTCAAGAAATAGGGCACTGGGCTGTTTCAGGCAAAGAAAAGAGCTATGCAGAGATCAAGGAACCAAAAGGACAGGAGTACTGCTAGCGCACAGCAGACAAAGGGGAAGGGCATCACATGAAGCTGCTAGATAAAGCAAGCTCCAAACCACACAGAGTCCCACAGGTCATGGTAAAGAATTCAGATATTTTTTTGGGTGAGGGTGAGGCAATGGAATGTCATTGAATGATTTTGATTAAGAGAAAAACACAGTCTGGTTTATAACTTCAAATACTTCAAATATATGATGTGACTTACATGGAGAGCAGTTTGGAAGAAGGTATATGTAGAAGTGGAGAAAACAATCAGGAAGCAATTGCAGTAGTCCAGGTGAGACTGGATGGTGGCTTAACTCATGTAGGGAGAGCAGAGATGGAGAGGGATGGATAGTTCAAGTTATAGATAGCAGATATGAATGACAGGTTTGCAGATGGACTGGGAATTGGGGAGCAAAAAGGCAGAATATTACCATTTGATGATAGGAAAGACTAACAAGTTTGGGGGAAGATCCAAGAGTTCCATTTGGGATATGTTAAGTCTGAGAAGCCTGTAAAACATCTAAATAGAAATGTCAAGTACAGAGCTGAACACACTAGTTAGGAAATCAGAGGAAACGTTTGGATTGAAGCTATAAATTTGGAAGTCATCTACACACAGATGGTATTTAACACCATGGTAAAGACTGGGATCACTTAGGGAGGGAGTTCAGAGAAACAAAAGAGGATCCAGGACTAATTTATAGAAACACCAATTTAGAATATGGGTGAAGAAGAGACCAAAGAAAGGAGAACAGCCACGCAGAATAAACAAGAGGGAGTGGTCAACTGTATAGATGCATCAAAGATGAGAAGAGGAAAAAGCAATGTCTTATTGAATTAAGCAATATGGAGGTTTCAGATGACCCTGATAAAACAGCTCTAGTTGAATGACAGAAGCAGAAGACAGGCTGAAGAAGGCTGAGGGATAAGGGAAGTGTGTAGATAACTCATTCAAAATAGAGAATCAGAAAGCAACTGAGTGTTGTTATTATTTTTAGAATGAACACCAGAACTTGCTTTTAAGCTGTTGGAAATGATTCAGCAGAGGCAAAGATGTACGATGCAGGACAGAAGAAAAAACATTCAGGACTAGACCTTACATCAGAGTCCCAGATATGTTACTCGCAAGTTATGTGGCATAGGCAAGTTACTATACTTCTCTGACCTCATCTGAAATCATCACATCACTCTCCAGAGTGGTTTTGAGAATTAGAGATAATGTATACAAGATAACTAGCATATAGTGGGTACACAACATAAATGATCATTACTACTTTTAAGCAATTACAAAATTCAAGAGATGGAACTGAAACATTTAGTCCCCCTCTATTTATTATAGCTCACAAACAGTTATCTGTTGTCCATGGCAGGGCACCTAACTTCCACTTTTCCTTTCCTTTAGTGCACATGAAGCATAGGGCAGGAATGAAGCTTCATCAAACCACCACATCTCCCAGCCTTTAGTTCCATGAGCCTTGAAGCTTTCTTCCACAAACACACCTTACTTCTGCCTAGGCCTCAAGTTTCTCACCTTCCCTGCTCAAAGATCCAAGTGGTGAGAATGACACGGACCCAAAATATGAGGGGACCAACAGTAAGTGACATACTTGGAGACAGAAGGCAATGCCTACCTGCTCGAGAAACTCACCAGATGATTCTAAGAACAGAGTTCTGTTCACTGCCTCTACATGAGCTTGACAAAGTCAACATGAAGCATAACTGTAGAATTAAAAAGCATCAAAACCAGAAGGAACAGCAGAGATTGATGGAATCCAATTCCCTCATTTTATCCATGAAAAAATGAAGAACCTCAGGGAAGACGTCACTTGCCTCACAGCACAGAGCAGAGCAGTGGTAAAAGCAAAACTAAAACCCAGATCTCCTGGTTGCTGCCCACCACATTGTCCATTAAGGCCCAACTGCTTCATCGTCATCAACACTGTAGCAAATAATCATGGGGCACAGCTGAACCTATAGTGTAAGCTAAACCAAGGGACTACAGTGGGCCAAGTGGGTTCAAGTTTGAAAGGTAGAGCAGGGTGAATCTACGGAGGAGAGTTCTGAGAAGATAAGATGTTAATACACTATTCCTATGTCTGTGTGGGCTTCATTTTCTTCTTTCTCTCAATTTCCTACTTCTCTACAGTATGTATACATTGCTTTACTGCCTTTGAAATAAATAAAACTGTTTTTTAGGTTACTTATGCTGTGATGTATCTTATGTAGGCAGTATGGGAAAACAGGGAAGGTATGGTGGAGTTGGAAGTCAGGCAAATGAGGGTTCTGCAAGCATCTCTACCACTAACTAGTAGTAGGAGCTTGGGTAAGTTATCGAGCCTGAGCCTCTGTTTCCTCCTGGGTGGAATGAGGATAATGGTAACCTTGCAAATTTGTAACCTTTTATTACAGGAAAAGAACACAGGACAACACCTGGCACATAACAGATACCCAATAAAATGGTAAGTAGCATTTGAGCCACTTTTGCATCTAGGGTTACATCCTGACCATTAAATGATGCCTCTGCCCCTGAAGAGATTATTTCATTGCATTTCACTATGATTCATTTGTGTGTGCCAGTATAATTTACAGGAAAACAGAATGGTAGCTGACTTTCCAGGTTCTGAAAGAGGATAAACACAAAAATGGAAGAGAATAGCTTTTCCGTCATCCAATGCATCTCTTGAGTGCTTTGACTAACTGAAGCTGGTTGTCAGCTATCAAGGGCAAGCAAGTAACAAACATGATATGGAATGGTACAAGTCTTCTTTTTTTTTTTCTTTTAAGAGACTACTTTCATTAGTAATAATGAGTTTTTGAGAATGATACAGGGATCTCAACATTGACACTTCACTACTTCCTTCCACCAACAGCTTCATGTACAGTGTAGGGTAGAAATAACGCTGGATTAGGAATAAGAGTACTGGTGCCTTTCCCAGCCCTGTAAATTACATAATTGTGACCATAAGCAAGTCGTTTCACCTCTGTGGATCATGGTTTTCCTTTTATAAAATGGGGAGTTTGAACCAGATGAATTTCAGTTTTAAAATCCTGTGGTCTTGTTCCCACACATTTTCAAAGCCTCCTGTGGCCAGAGCCCAGGTTCTCACAGTCACCCTCTCCCCAGCAGGCTCCATCTGCTCTGGCTGAACAAGCTCTAGGCTCATTGGGGCTTCTCCTCTGCTTTGCTGTTCAGTGCAGATGAGGTGTTACACTCTCCTTTCCACTTACCCACTTCTTCCTGTCCTGGCGGACTCAACACAATTCTCCCCAATCCTAAGAAGTTTTCTCTGACCATTTTGGTCCTCTCTAACCTCACTATCCTTTGGGTTACTGTTTAAAATATCTTTATAATACTTCCTGGACTAGACTGGGAGGGCAGGGCTCCAAGTCTGAGACCATTTCTGTTATCCCCCATACTACCCAACACAATGCACTACATCCTGAATCTTCCTTTGCTCTTTTGTAAAAAAAAAAAAAAAGATGCCATCATCTATCTCCTAGAGCTTCTGGGAAGAATAAATGATAGAGTGATGTGGCAGCCCCCAGCATTTTGACTAGAATCGATAAGGAAATCAAATCCTAGTTTCCTTCCTTTCCTCCCTCTCTATATATTTGGTGACTGGTCTTCCCTGCAAGGTGGTCTACTGAAAAATGTATTTGTCTGGTTGTGCTAAGAGAACCTTGGGCAAGTTCCGATTTCTCTGCAGCTTAGATTTTGTTCAAATGAAGATAATGGCACCTGCTCTTATCTCTTATGATAGGAGGATAAAATGAGATAATATATGAGGAAGCAAATTCTTTTGAAAAGCTGCCAGCTTTATTATGTTTCCTAAGTCCTAGTTTCAAAAAGAAAAATCTTAAAACAAAACAAGAGACAGCAAGATGTCAAAGTTAACAGGTGATTTGATGATGACTGTGAAAATCCCACTCTTGATATAGACTAGAAACGTCAGAAAGTTGTATTACTGTTCCTTGGGGTAGAAAAGCAGAGATACTGAAAAGATTAGGAAGCTTTCTTTTTTGAAAGAAATCACCTGGGGCATTACTCGTCTCCCAAGCTGGCATATTTTCTAAGTCAAACAATATCATAAACACATGTAGGGGGCTTTGTGGATCTCAGAATCTGGAGATATCCATTTGACAGTGCTAACTGCAAACTAATAAAAAGCTGAGACATTGAAACCCTTATGTTTCTTATAAATAAACTTTATTCATTATTATTATCTCTTCTGTATTAAAGTATACCAAGGAAAGATGAGAGAACAGAAAGAAAATATATAGTCCCCAAATAAAGTGGTTTTTTGGTATCAATAAAAGTTATTAACACTCATAGGGTATATAATATAATACAATGTAAGAAAGAACTATTGTACATATTAAGAAATAAAATATCCAAAAAGAAACATTCCCATACTCAAATCCTTTTGTTAATTTAAAAAAAAAAAAAAAAAGAACAGGATTCGGGGAACATAATTTGGAGAGAGGGATTCTGGAAGAAAAATATATTTCTAACAACAACAAAAAGGAATCAGATATTATTGGTAACAAAAAAGATTTTAGAATTATCAGTTAAGGACTCAGCTTTTCTGCCATTTCAGAATGTAATCACTCAGACAGGTAGGGAAGTAGAAGTGTATGTGTGGTATAAATCAGAGAAAAAGAAATATAAGTGTGTGTATGTGTGTATGCATGCACATACCTGCACGTGTGCTGGTGGGAAAGAGAGAGATTTAATCTCTATGCATTTCTTATAAGTTTACAAAGTCAATTAAGAAACACCTATACAAAACAAATCAACTCTAACAAGAAGTCATGTAAAAATGTTTTCTCTTATTTTTCTTTGTTAAATACCTAACGACATTTTTAAACATTTCAGCTTTACTACTTTTTATAAATATGTCTTTGCCATAATTTGTCATACATAAGTGGCTGGAGGAGATTTCATACACTGCTAATTCATACATATAAAATGTGAAATCTGCATTAAATATCTTTAAACAAAACCCTACTTTCTTGCTATTTTTAAGAGGAATAGGCTAAAGAAGAGACAAGAGGACTCTCATTACAAAGATTGACCCTCTTAGAATTAAGGCTATTCTTTTTTGAGCATCAACCTGCTACTAAAACATTCCTGGTACCAGGATTTACAAGGTCTGAGTATGGAAATACTACAATGGTTGATTGGCTTAAGAAAAAATAAAATGTTAGAACCAGGGAGAGCAGTGATTAGAAGTGGCTGGCAACATTCCAGAGTTGCTTTTTAGTACCCTTTTAAACTCCTTTGGCTACTAATTCTCATCTCATACCATCTTTAGGTTTATGCCAAATAAACCAGGACAGTGATATTACAACGTGTAGAAAAGATCCAAGCAGCATACTACCCACATATACTCTAAATCACTGACATCTTACAGGCTTTGCCTTGTTTCGGTACACTAAAATACATGATAGAATCTTTCTGAAGAGGAGCACAAATTTTACAGCTTTCTTGGACTATATTATGGCATTTCTTACTTACAAAGTTATTTTCTACAACCTCTCTGTCAATAAAAGTGGATTTTTAAAGATGTAATGTATGTACAGTTTCATAGTTCAAATTTCCATTAAGAGAAACCTGAAGAGACAACAATCAAGTGGGCATATAAATGAATGTAAAACAATAATGCTTCAACTGTAATGAAAACGAGTAGACATTTCTTGAAAATAAAATAATTGTCATTTTATTAATATCGTTAATAAATTAGGTTTATAAAGTTAAAAAAAAAAGCTCTTCTAAAATTTTCATTAACCAGTGACACGTTAAAAAGAAAATAAAACACTCAGACTATTTTAATTGACTTAGAGTTCTTAGATTTGCTCCTAAGAAACAGTTTATCACAATGTAAATACTAAGGAAATGTTTAGGCAGTTTTGTACTTTTTAAGTCTTGAAATCTATAGAAAATTCTGCTTTCCCCAGATACCATTCTTAGCCATCTAGACAAAATATAAAACACTATTTAGCAATATTCTCTTTAAATAGCTGAATACCTTTAAACAAGATAGGGCTAGGCTGATTTAAATTATAAGTTGAAGTCTGGGAAAAACAAAGTCTATATAATACAAAACTTTGGAGTCAAGTAATATTACTTGTTTAAGACAAATATATTCATATTTAAATAACAAATAGCATCAGACTAAATACTAACCATTCTTAATCACAGTTTAAGTCTGATAACCAAAATCAAAAATTTAATGCCATACAAAATACATCTCACAAACTAACCAATGCAAAGTCTAAGCTTTAAACTTTTTGATAGTGTCAATAAAAACCCCAGGAAGGGAGAATATTGCAACTCTCTTTGGAACACAGGTATCTTAAATCATGGTTAAACAGACAGAATGTTAAGAATGGTATGGTTTTTATTTTCTATAGCAGGTTTATTGACACTTTTTTTTCTAGTAAAGTTTGAAAATCTGACACTACCTGTCAACATAGAAGGGGAAACAAAACTTGGTCAAAGTCTGTAGAACTTCCTGTGGAGAGAAAGAGAGATAATTTATACATCTAATGGGACCAATAAATCTAACATTAACCACAGCACACAATCTAGCAACTTTACCCTAAAGAAAGAGGAGACAGATGAAGAAATATGGGCTTTATCAATTACATGGGAGGAGTACCAGGCAGTCAATCATGAGAAATAATAAACATGATCAAACTTCATTAAAAATGAAAAATTAATCAAGAATCACACATGGGCAAGCAGCAGGAGCCATGCAGGAAAGCTCTGAAGGGAGGGAGGCGGTTGGGTTGCTGAGTGTTAACACCCCTCCAGGGAACATCTCCAGCCTGACCATATGGATCAGAGTGAATAACACCGAGCCACATGGGTTTGGCCTGGCAGGGCCGCTGTTGCTGGCACCGTTTTTGCCTGTTACCTAGGAACAGAGGGGGCCGGGATTAGACAACGCTTCCCAACATCAATAGGCCAAATCACAGCAGAATGGAAAGCCAACTTGAAGATAATTGTCCCTGAACATTGTCAGCTACATTTTTTAGAGTTTAAAACTTCATTTACTTACTTTATAAAGAAGTTGCCATTTTTGGCATACATTTATTTTGGAACCAAACTGTAACAATTTTAAGTATGTACTATTCTTATTGAAATTAATTGAACAGACTCACCAGCTTGTAATTTATTAAAATCTAAAGCAAACTACCACTTTAAATGTCTTTTTTAAAAATATATATATATACATATATAAGTACATAAAGCCAGGCACATTATTCAGGATTAGGGCACACAAAATAAGGTGACATCTCAACAACTTATTCATAAAATAAATTCTTACAATAACAACAACAACAAAAGTACATGACACACAATATACAGTGGTGTGTGACTTTCCCTAAAAGACTCATTTCATATATATAGCACATATACACATAGCTAACCACATAGACAGGTAGTTACTATTTCCTTCATAGAATTTTCCTTAGCTTGACTTAATTTAACTGCAGACTTGGACAGCCCACAGTTGGTGCTTATCATAAGTTCACAGACCAATGTTATAAATTTTAAAAAAGTATTCCTTTCATGCATTTGATTTGCTTTTTAAGTATTTAAAATCCCAACTTCAAGACAAAATGAAGAACACATTTTTCAGTCATTGAGAAGCTGGTTCAAATTAAAACAAACCTGCCCATTGCAAACCCTAATCCAAGTGATAAATTAAAGATCAGTTTACAAATGTAGCACTTTTCTAACCAATAATAATGAATTATCAATGCTAACTGAATTGATGCTTCTCGCTTCATTTATTTTTAAAACCAGTTCTATCATTCAAGAAATAAACCACATCAATCTAATAACCCACTCAATGAAGCAGAAAGCACACTGACTTGCTCTGCCAGAGCATGTTCCGCCTACATAATTCAATTGAGCATATCCTATTTTTTAATATCATCTTGGACTGGCACTATGTATATCACAGCACTGTTAAGGCATGTCATGAAATAATATAATAAATGAATAGGAAATTAAGAAGTGAAAAAGAGTGGATGAGAACACCTCAGCATATCCTAAAAAACACTATTTATAAATTAATTAATTTATAATGTGGCACTCAGGCATATACATTGTTTATAAACTAATCACGCTTAGATAAACTGCAATAGGTAATACAGAATCAGAACAAAGGCAATCTTTCAGTGCATAATGTTATTATCAGGCAAAGATAGGAAAAAAGATCACATAAAACATTTAATGCCTGTAGTGTTAATTAATTATAAAATATACTATAATTCGCATACACAAAATCCTTATGATTTACACACAAATTCCTTACAAATTTCCTTCCACTTCAAGTTTTGACTAGTAACAGAAAGCATCTCTTAACTTCAGTATATGAATCTGCTATTCTTTAAAACTCAGTATTCAGTGCTCACTCATTGACAATATCAGCTACAAAGACAGCTATCCTTTACCACTCAAAAGTTACAAGTGCAGAAAGTACTTCTCTACTCTATGCTGCAGTTGCACTGGCAAAAGGCCTCAAAGATTTTTGAAAGAAAAGACCCCCATGGCTATGAAATGGCATTGTGCTCTACAGCAGAGTCAAAGGAATCTAATATGCCCAACTTATTACTCACCACAATATAGAAACTTCTTACCACTCTCTAATGTCAATAGTAATAACCAAACTTGAACTTGTCTGTCAGGTAATATTAGAACAAATATCAAAATACCCAATGTAAGCTGAGTGTAACCACCCACCAGCTTTCCTTTTTACCAAAGCAAACAGCAATAAATCTAATTAAGCAATGGGGCAGGGGGAGGGGAGGGAGAAGGGAATATAGGCAAACGTAGGCACATGTTGGTACATTACAATATGTTTCTTCATGTTTGTGATATTACAAGAGCTTGATATTCCAATTTAAATCAAACAAGATGGTGGTGTGCTGTCAGAAGAAAAAACAAAAATGAGCATCTACTCTGTGTTCAGCATATTCACACATTATCAAATTCAGACCTGAGATATCTACTTCTTAATTTGGGAAGGGGAGGACAGGAAGAGGGAGGGAAAAACAAGCAATGTTCTCTGTAAATTAAAACGGCAATAAACCAATTAAATAAACAAGTTACATAAACCAATTTTCTTAATACAGATGTTTTCCTTACATATAAACATTCATGCCTTATCCTCTTTTCCCAAAGAAAAATACAATTATTTGAATATGAAAAATACGACTCTCTGAGAAAGGGGAACTTTAAAATCCTGATTTAAATATATTTTGAGCAGCACATTCATGGCAGTGTCCCACAGTCTTTAAATATTAACTTTATTGGGACATCAGTCATTAACCAGTTACCAACCCCTTTTTCTCGCTAGAACTTGTGTCTTTGGCTAGGGCACCTTCTTTGTAGATGGTAATTTTTTGTTCTTGTTCCCGTTTCTCTTGCCTACACAAGCTCTTTTAGACAACCAGCCTCGGTGCAACTTCAACTACTGCCACATAAATCGGATCTTGGGGATGCAGCACAGCTGATGAAATGTAAATGACCTCATTGCTAAGGCAGGGGATGGGGAGGGTTGTGTGCCAGCTCTCCAGATCAATTCCCAAGTTTATATTTTCACAAATCTTTTTATGTACAGTTTGATTTTTTAACATTTTAATGAGCAAAAAAGTGAATCTATAGTAGCCAGTCACCACAGTTAAAGTGCAGGGCATGAACTGGATCCCAGGAGGAAACCAGTCCACCATGTCACCACTGGCTTTAGGACATTTGCCACCTGGTTCCATGTCCCCAGGTTCCAACTCTTTTCATAATCAAAACACTGCTGACATTATAAACCCCAGACGGGTCTTCTAAAATCCCTCCCAATCAATATATCCAACACAAAACTTATTGGAGACAACAGTGAGCTCATTGATTAAGGTGAGTTCAGTAGCAAAGTTTTCAAAATAAATGAGACAAGAATACAGCATTAAATCCTTTTGTGTCACCATACAATTTATGAAATAGGCAATTCCAAAAGGGCTTTTCTTCCTAACAAAATATATGATACTTCATGTGGGAAGAAATAAGAGCAGAGGGGGCAGGGAGGAAGTGCGTTAGAGAGGCAGTTGCACAAATCTTTCAGCTATGCATACGTGAAGCAGCAGATTGCATAGAGTAGTAGAAAAGTAGCATCTACAAAGCTCTCCCCACAAGAAGATACCAAGCCTCTTGAACCAAAATATGAAATTAACACATGTAATGCTGGACACACTTGCAAATGAAATTCAGCAATGAACTCAAGATTCATTTCAGTCTGCTTTAGATTCACTTCATCCAATTCTAATTCTCATCTGGTCAGAAGGCCCGAATTTACTCCAATCTGGAGAAATTAGATTACACTCAGTTGACACTGAACCTAAGAACCCAGTAAACTTTTAAATGTATAATATTATAGAATCCTATCTGGAAGCAAAACTTTGAAGACTAAATTCAATGAAGTTAACTGGGATTATTAATGATAAGGCTAAACTAATTCACCCTGACCTTCGGGTGCTAGGTAGACGGGTATAGGAAATCCTGCAACAACCAACATTCCAGATGTCAAATACTTTGTTTTCATTGCTTCATTGAAACCTATAAACAAAAATTAGTTTTATTTGGCAGATGAAAACAACTGACAGTCAGACACAGACATACACACCCCATAAATAAATGCCATCTGAAAGATGAAAGTGCAGGGTGATTATAGTGTCCACTGGAGTTACAGAACATAAGATGATGAGGCATATTCTCAATAGTTCAAAGGGAAAAAAATGTGTGCAGAAAAAGATTTAAATAAAGAAAAGAAAAAGCTTGAATAAATGAATGTATTTTAAAATATGTAAAGCTACAATTAACCTCTTTGTGGCTTGCTGAAAGCTGATGTAGCAGTTGATGATTTACCTTTGTCCAAAAACAAGAGTGAAAGAGGGAGAGGAAGGGAAACCGTGGGAGAACGTTTCCTGGGTTTCTTATATCTAATTTATTTGTTCATTTCAAAATGTAGGTGTGTGATGAAAAGATCAGCAGAGCTCAAATTCCTAAAATACTCCCTATGTTTAAATTTTTTTTAATACCATGAGGGAGATGCTGAACCTCTAAGTCCTGCAATTGTGAGCAGTGCCACTGACTTAAAAGAAAAGCCTCTGATTGATGATCTTAAAACTCAAGTTGAAACTTAAAAACAGAACACACACAAAATCCAAACATACAAAAAAGCCAACAAAATTTCTACTTTAAGCCATTTCAAGTTAAAACCAGGGACTCCCAATGAACGCTAACAAAGGTTTTAAATGCTGATGATTAAGAAGGGTAAAGCAGTTGTTCTTGGAGGCTTAATTAGCACCAAGTTCAAGAATGTTGATCAGAAGTTTCCTAAACGTGAACACAGGAAATAAAATTTTTCTCCTTCACTGTAAGTGTCAAATTAAATCCAAGGCCCATAGTGTAATTACAACCAAATTTTAATATTCTTCAGTGGGAAAAAGAAGCCTGGAATAAGAGGTTTTACAGAAAGGCCTTTCAACACCCAAACATAAAAGCCAGGTCAAATTTCTAACAACGCTGCTCAAATGCTACAGAGTCTGCTTCCTTTCTTTGGTACATTTCAATATTTACCCCTAGTTTACTTTTTATAAACTTCAGTTAATTCTGAGTCATAATTTTGCTAATTTGTGATATCTAATATGTAGTTTCAACGTTGTAATTCAAAGGTAAAATTATAATAAATCCATCAAATTCTATAAACATATATTATATAAACTGAGTTCCTAAATTATCGAGGACAGTAAGTGCAGAAGAAGGCGGCTTTTGACAGCAAAAGAGACCCCTCCGAAACTACTTTTAAGTATAAACCTTCATGGCCTTTGAAGTCTGAAGCAAAAAAAAAGAATCTTACTTTTAAAACTTTTTAATACAATTACTTTATCCTTTTGCATCCTCCCCTTTCTTCGAACTTATCTAAAACAAAGTTGTTCCATGATCACATAATATCCTCTATTCCAAGATTCCCTTTTATTAATTTTAAATCTCACACAAAGTGGTTGAAAACGAGAGAGCTGTATTTATAAGGTCAGCATGAAATGGCAAGAAAATTCTTCACACTTGCTTCAAATGCTGTACTTCCAAAATGAACAAATTATTTGGTTATGATCTCTTAACAATTAGCATTCAGTGGCATCAGAATTCAGTGGTAATTTTAGAGTAATATGATTACTCTAAAATATTTTCTCTTGCTCATTTTCTTAAGCATTTTAATTCCTGTTATCTGAATATTTATGTTATCAATATTTCCAAAAGGAAGGCGGGAGGAGGGGACACAAGTCAGAATATACCAAAGGAATAGGGGTCCCAACAGTAAACTGCAAACATGATTTCAGTGAAGAGGCAACTTGCCCTTAGGAAGATACTATTTAAAAAGAAAAGAAAAAAAAAAGAGCACTGATAAAAATACTATTTTGTAAGCATATTAAAAGCTGTCAGCCTTTAAATATTTTAAATGCACACAAAAATGTGCACAGATGGGCAACTTTTCTGCTCACATTAGTCTAGAGAAAAATCTTTCATTATCAAGCTCAAAGTCCTTGAATTTTTTAAACTTAATTGTGCCTCTATTTCTTAGAATTCACACCCCAAGGCCAAAGCTTTCCTGCCACCAGTCCTTCAAATCTGACTTGGACATTACACGGGAGGAGGCTCCAAGCCTCCCTGAGGTCTCACTCCTTTTACAACACACGAAAAAGCAGTCGATAATGGGCCCATGCTGAATTCACTGCTCTCGACGTCTCCTCTTGGGACACAAGCCTAGCAGATGTGATAAAAACTGTGTCAGAGAAGTGGCTCTAGTTTGTGCCTTAATGACAACTTAAACCTCTAAACCAATACAACCAAAGGACTAACAGAACTGGCTGTTACCTCTCTCTCCTGCCAATCTTCAAATATCTCTGAACTAAATTAGCACCTCTACCCACAACTTCCCCTGCCACCCCACAAAATCCATTCTAATTTTAAAAGATAAACGAATTCAGCAAACACCCGTCGGTCGCATAAGTGTCTGGGCACTGTGTGTGTGTGTCCTGTAATTAAACCCTAACACATATTTCATGTAGTTCATATTTTCTCAAGGTATGATTGAGCATTCAAATATCTTAAAGGACTGCCTAGTAAACTCCCTCTGATCACCACCCCAGTAACCGTATTAACACATACAA
The DNA here is from genome assembly GCF_001604975.1 of Cebus imitator. Taxonomy (NCBI): domain Eukaryota; kingdom Metazoa; phylum Chordata; class Mammalia; order Primates; family Cebidae; genus Cebus; species Cebus imitator. Next base: position 2,564,479 of record NW_016107521.1, on the reverse strand, counting down.
CTGGTAGAGTTACAGTTTCCAAAAAGTACCTAAAGGTCTAAAAATTATTTTTAAATATGTTCAATCATAGGGAAGAAAAGTGATATACTGAGTTATTGAAACATTCTAATTATTAAAATTTATACAGGAGAATTTTTTAAACGATGGGTGGCTATATTTTTAACTGTAAGAATGCTTTGTCTTACCTAATGATATGGTACCAAAAAATAGATTTAAATGTGTACTTCTGATAACATTTTCTAAATTCTATAATTCAGCCTTCAGATGATAGGTCTTTTTACTCAGAATCTTGAAAGCCTATTCAGTCACAATTGCATACCCACTTAATCAGCAATCATTGTTCTGGGATGCAGGACTTTGTTGTCAAGACAAGCACCAAAACCTTAAAAAATTTTTTTTCAGAACTGGCATAAGAAAAAAGTGATCTTTGTCAGACAAGGACAAATTTATGCAAATCTTTTATAAACATTCACAAACATTTATTTAGCTTTTGAAATGTTGGCCTCATTTGAGAGCATGAAAATGAGGGGGAAGTAGGAAAACGCAAAGGACAGCTTAGAAGCTGGCACGCTACATAAATATTCAGAAGGAAGATTATAGGATTCATGTTAGGCTGTCTTAGGCTTCTCCAAAGTCCACACAGAATAGCAAAGAACAAAACTAACGAGAAGTACAGCAGATGTTAGACAATACATCAGCCTCTTTTCCTCTCTCACTTGGCTATACTTGGACGCTTTTATATTTTCTTTCAATATGGTTAGGTCATTCAAGGATTCTCCTATAGACTCTGTATTGTGGCTACAGATCTATAAGCTGAAGGTCTGTCAGCTTTCCAAAAGTTTCCAATGAAAAGGCATTATGCAAATTCTACCTCTCTTACCCTCTTTCAGGGGGGAAAAAGGCCTCCAGTATGCAGTCATCGGAGTATTGGAAGCCCCAGCCTTCATTTCTGTATAGCTGTGTTTGCCTCAGGGCCACGCTGCTTGTTTTGACAGTGGATCCCCCTAGATAGTTGGGATTAGTCGAGCTTGTTTAGATAAACTTGAAATCAAGGCCTTCTCTAGGTAGACAGCTAGATGTAGCTACCGAGTTTCCAGCTGCCTCTTCCTTTCATCCCAAAACAACTGCAGATTCACAGTAGCTATCACAGCCACAGGCTATGTCACATACCTAAGTACAAAATTAAAGGCTGCTAAAAGAAGCCTTTGTAAGTCTTAGTGCTAAAATAAGGAATCTGTACTGCTTGGTTTATACAAATTATTCTAGCACTACCAGTATGGAACTGAAATCATCAGTTAACAAGGCATATTAATCAAGGTTCCTGGCTTCTTCTGATAGACAGGACCATAGTTTGGTAATATATCTGACCTTCTGCTTATTAGCTCTTGTATGAGAATAATAGCCTAAAATGTTGAAAAGGAAATAGGCTTTATTTATCCAGTGGCAGGGAATGTCAGACACCGTCAACAAACATTGTGAGCAGAATATGAAAATCAAAATGTAAATATCAAATCTGCTTTTGAGAGAGAATTATTTAGCAACTGATTAGACAGAGTCTCACTAAGCAGTCATCTGTTTAGTGTTACAGAACTGTTTCAAATCAACTTTTATATCCTAGAACTTGCAGATTCTGATAGAATAGGAAGATACAAGGAGGATTCAAGACTGAAAAAAAAACTATGCTCAGAACAGATTGATAACATCTCATTACAAAGACAGAAGGAGGTGATATGAAACACTACTGAAATAAAGAAATTACATAATTCAAAAAGTTTCTAACATCTAACACTCAAGGATTTTAATTTTTTGCAACTAGAAAAAGTCTCTTCAGAAGACCAGCAAAATACAATAAAATAATACAATCTCGCATATATATTTGATTTTACTTTGCATATCTTGCTGCAACATACAAATTCTAGTGTTTACTTGAGGCTGTCTGGGATAAATTAAACACAACAATGGTACCAGAATATGCTGACACTTCCCAGAACTATTCTGAAATATCATACGATACAGAAGTCCCTTTATCCTCTGTCTGCACTCCTCAAATCATACAAGGCACTCTTTCAATCAAGTCTTCATTTCACCACCAAAAATGTGTTCTCCTGATTCAACAGGTAAGTCACTCTTTAAAAATGTTAAGACATTCAAGACATTCTGGAATTGAAGTCATCACTTTGAGCTTTTCCTGTGAAATTTTGGATTCCTTTCACATGCAACTTATAACCTAAGAAGGGAGCCGGCAAACTTTTCTCCAAAGAGTCAGATTGTAAATATTTTAGGCTTTGTGGGCCACTTATGGTCTCTGTCACATGTTCTTGTTTGTTTTTTTTTATTATCCTTAACAAGGGTAAAAAACCATCTTACCTCACAGGCCATACAAAAATCCAGCCCCAGGCAGGATGTGACCAGCTGGCTTTAGGCAGTAGCCTGCCAAACCCGATCTAGAGTGTTAAGGAGCCTGGCCATACAACGTAACCCAAACAAATTCACCAATACCCAAAAACCCAAATTCAGAAATCCCAAAAGGTAAAATGGCAATGACAATCATGTTGGTTCTCTGGTAATTCAACAATTCACACGTGATTGTTGCCAAATGACCAAATGCCTATTGCACACAAATGTGCTATTTAAAAAAAAAAAAAAATGTTTAAAGTATAAAGAATTAAAAATAAAACATGTTTCCAACACCCAGAATTCACAACTGTTTTTGAGGCATGGACTCTTCATAGAAATAATTCTTAGATCAATATAGTTCATTTCTTCAGGTAAGGTCCATGAGTTTTTTTGACAGATAAATGAATTCATGCTCTACGGATAATTGAGAGTTCCTCAGTTTCAGGTTTGTTTGACTTAGAATATTTTTAAAGCAATATTAAAAGAGGAGAAATCCTTTTCTGGTTCTCTACTCCTCACTCACTCAAAACATATTGCTTGTCCAATGATGTCTTTTAGATGAAGAATACAGAGGTGCCTCCTCCTGCCTCTCTCACTGCTCTATTTCTGGGCCCCTTCTCAACTCCCTTCCACGATTTTATCTTTCTCCTTCTCTCTCTGCGTCTTCCTCTATTAGCAGTTTGCCTACACTTTAGTTTCAACTATCAGCACAAGGTAAATGACTCTCAAATTCAAGTGTTCAATTCTGAACTACATTTCCAGCTCCAGGTTCCTATTCTTTTTGGTTTTGTTTTTTTGTTTTTGACACAGGGTCTCACTGTGTTGCCCAGGCTGGAGGGGAGTGGTGCAACCTTGGTTCACTGCAACCTCTGCTTCCTGGGCTCAAGCAATCCTCTCACCTCAGCCTCCTGAGTAGCTGAGACCATAGGCACACGCCACCATACTCGGCTGATTTTTGATTTTTGGTAAAGATGGGGTTTTGCCATGTTGCTCAGGCTGGTCTCAAACTCCTGAACTCAAGTGATTCAAGCTAAAGTGATTCACTTTAGCTTCCCAAAGTGCTGGGATTACAGGCATGAGCCACTGCGCCTGGCCTCCAGCCTCCTATTCAAATGGTCTGTTGGACATTTCTTCCCCACATCCCACAGATACTTTAAGCTCAACATGTCTGAAAACCAGGCTTGTCATCTAGGTTCCTGGTACACTGCTGCTTGCTAATCCCTTTCCCCTCATCGAAAGAAGAAAGGATCTCAGGTCACCCCTAATACTGGCTGGG
>NW_016107521.1:2553746-2560066 GCF_001604975.1 Cebus imitator | reverse complement strand
GGGGGAACGACGAAGTCTCGCCCTGTCACCCAAGCTGGAGTGCAGTGGCGAGATCTTGGCTTGTTGCAACCTCCAACCTCCCAGGTTCAAGTGATTCTCCTGCCTCTGCCTCCCAAGTAGCTGGAATTACAGGTGCCCCCCAACATGCCAGTTAATTTTTGTATTTTTAGTAGAGATGGGGTTTTGCCATGTTGGCCAGGCTGGTCTCGAACTCCTGATGTCAAGTGATCTGCCTGCCTCAGCCTTCTGAAGTGCTGGGATTACAGGTGTGAGCCACCGCACCAGGCCTTGCATGAGACTTTCTAACCCTCCATCTACCCCTATGTCTTCCAGACCCCAGGAGAACTCAGAGGTTATTCTCAGCGAGCTTCTCGCCTCTCCCAAGTTGCCTCCCCAAATCCTGTCCTATGGCTATCGTTCCTATCATCAACTTGACCATTATCTCTAGAGTTAAGAGGATGGGGGTTATACCCATTGCCAGTGTCCAGCAAAGTATCTGGCACAGAGGCAACATTCAGTGAATGATGATGCTAAAAAAATAATTGGGTGATAGTCTAGACTAAGAAAGGAAGAAAGAGCATTGATTGAGCACTTACTATTGCCATGCACTGTGCTAAAGTCCACATGCCTTCATGTTTAATCCTCATAGGAAGCAGTAAGACCAGATGGGCCAAAGCACAGACTTGAATTGATGAGAGAATCAAACTTTAATGTTTATTCTTGACATTGAAAATGAAAGGCATAGGGAAGACTAAAGTTTGTATAAATGTAGTATCACATTTTTGTCAAAGGTTTGCCATTTTTGCCTAATAACATGAATTATATATATAAAATATCTAAATTTACCATAGAAGTTTGCTCAGATTGTGGAACTAACCTATTTGACTTTATTTTGTTCCTCATCTATCAATGGTTATCTTTTCTTCGTTGGGGGGAGGGGTTTAAGTGACAAGTGGAAAGGGACTGATAAAGCAACTACTATGTGTCAGGTCTTGCTAGAAGAGTTACATATGCTCAGTGATCCTATCACTAATCTTATGCAGATATTATCATCCTCCATTTTATGGACTGCACCTTGAAAACTGAGTAAAATTAGTTTCAGGTAGACTGGTGAAGTAACTTGCCTATCTCTCTACTCAAGAGAGAGAATCTCAATCTCCATCCTTGTTTGATTAGCATTCTGTCCCCAGGGTCATAAGCATTCACACAGCTAAGATTTTGTGCAGTACTAGCCCTCCATGTTGAATGCAGATAAAGCCTCTCTCCAAGCTCACTTCCAACTGCAGCAGTGGAGTGAAAGGTTTGTGCTGTCCTGTTAAAGGGCCTTAGGGAAGGGTAACCTCACCTGCCAGTTTGCCCAGGACATCTCAGTTATGCCTCTGATTTCTATGAAGTCACAGTGCTCTCTTTCCTGGATTAGATGATATAATCACCAGAATCTTTGAGGGGAAACCATGCCTTGTCTGGAGGGCAATAAAATAATAAATAGTTGTTTCAGCTGCCTTGTGATGAGAAATTGGGGAGTGGTTCTAGAATAGTGAGGGTTTATCATTCAACTTTGGGTCCTTCTATCTACAGGAAGGACTTATTTACATTCTGGGACTTAATACAGTATCAAACATCATCAGTTACATAGAAGCATCAAACTGTTTTTCCTCACACTACAACAGAAAACATTTACTGAACTAGATGAATTCAGGGTATTATGTATACATTATGGCTACTTTTCCTGCCAATTCTACAAAGTTAATATTATTAATACTTTTTCATTTAACAGATGTAAAAGATGAAGCCAAAAAATGTAGTCTTTGCCCAAAGTGTCATATCCAAGGTCAAATCTCATATAACATGGGGATATTTGCCTCCTAACTTTTCTTTAAGTTAAAAAAAAAAAAAAAAAAAAAAAAAAAAGGCTGGGCACAGTGGCTCATACCTATAATCCCAGGACTCTGGGAGGCCAAGGTGGGTGAATCACCTGAGGTCAGGAATACAAGACCAGTCTGGGCAACGTGGCAAAACCCTGTCTCTACTAAAAATACAAAAATTAGCCAGGCATGGTGACACATGCCTGTAGTCCCAGCTACGCAGGAGGATGAGGCAGAAGAATCACTTGAATCTGGGAGACAGAGGTTGCAGTGAGTCAAAATTGCACAACTGCACTTCAGCCTGGGTGACAGAGTGAGACTCTGTCTAAAAAAATTAAAATAAGAATTTAATATTTTAAGGGGTAGGGGAATATTTCTTGACATAAATAATACATGAATAATAAAAAGTATTTCTAACTGCATTTAATCTGTTTATTATAACAGATACATTCTAAAAATCTGAAACTATTTCTCAATTTGCTAGGGGTTTAGATCTCCAGAAATGATAAGTATATGACAGGTTGGAAAAGTGCTCTGATAAAAAATGTTCTCAACACTTTACAGGTTATACCTCTAAAACTAGATACTGCGCAAAGAGGCATCATGTTCGATATACACTCAAATATGAGAATCCTAAATACATCTGCTTAAGCCTCTGCTAGGTAAGATGGGATTTAATAAGGGTATGTCTTGGACTGTCCTACCTAGCTGAAATTCTGAGCCCAAAGATTACAGTATGAGGACTATTCAATCGCTTATTATACACTAGATGCTTGGCCTCCTAACAGCCATGCGCAGTACCAGGTCCTAGAGATCTGGACATGAAGCTGGCAAGAATCTCTGACTTCCTGCCTGGGAAAGGGAGAGGACAGTAAACAAGTATAAAGTGTTTTAGGTTTTCTGACAGAAGTCCTCCTGGGGGATGTAAAAGACTCCTTAAAGGAGGTAGCATTTAAACTGACTTTTGAAAAATGAATTAGTATCGTCTAGACAAACAGTCTAGATAAGAATATTCCAGGGATAAAAGCACTGTGAAACAACATTGCATCACATAATTTATGTAAATAATCTTTGATAAGATCAATTTTAAGAGATTCTCATTTTACAAACACCTTTTCATTTCTACCTACCAATCCCCACCTGCTACATGCATGCGCGCAGTCTCTCTCTCTCTCTTTCTCTCTCTCTCTCTCTCTCTCTCTCTCTCAGGCTCACAGTCTGGGCATGTTATACCACATTTGAAATCTGAAACTGACCAAAGTTACACAGTTTGAAATTATGATAGCCAGAGGAATCTTTACTATACTGTATATAAGTATTTTAAAAATGAAAGCTACCACAGTAATACAAAATACTAGATACAACCAAAAGGGCTCATTTACAAGGACAGTGGTCCCATTACTAAATTTCTGAAGTTTTGAACATGGGAATCTCAACATATAAATTTCACAGTTGGAAAAAAAATAAAAAGTAATTATTTGAAACCCCTTCATCACCATTTAAAGGATTTTTATGTTTTCAGTACATTTTAGAACATAAATATTTAGAAATTGTTTCTATCTCTTTTTCCATATTCACTTTTACCTTTGTGACTTCTCTAAATTTTGTCCTGAAACAGTGTGTTTAGAAAGGGAAGCATTTCCAGAATCCCTCTTGGGACTGGTCTGAAATTCTAGAGGCAAAGGTTATCATACACAATCCTAACACCTGACAAAAGCACCAAAACAGGATTACCTTGCTCCTTACTCAAATCTTCGCCCAATAATAGGATAGATGACATAATTATTGGTAATGATTTGGTGCCAGCTGTTATTCTAAGCACTTGACACACTTTAAATCATAACACCCTCACAGTTACCCTAAAAGGTAGTTACTATGACTATCTCTACTTCTAGATGAGAAAATCAAATCCTTAAGTGGTAAAGCCCTGTAAATGGCAAAGCCAGTATTCAGACCCCGGCAGACTTGCTCCAAAGTCCAAGCTCTTAATCACCACCATCATTCCTCTGCACTCTACTTTCTAGAAGCCTAACTCTTTAGCAATTACATCTCTGTATCACATACCTCATATTGTTCACTGAGCCCCTCATCTGTCCTAGCTGCTCAAAGGGGTCTCTAACATTGGTGATAGCCATGTCTACATGTGAAGAGTGACAAAGACACAGACATACAAGCAAGACGATGTAGGAGTGGATGCTCCCATTGCTCCCTAAGAGCTGAGGCTGAATTGATTAGAGAAGGTAATACAAGGAGTAGAAACAGAAGTGTACTGGGGTGGGTGCCGCAGGACAACAAGGAGAAAACTATTCCAACCAAAAGCCAGTTTGGACAAAAATAAACAAACAGACAAAAACAGGAGGGGAAAAGCCAAGCAAGCTGAGAAATAATGAGGCATCCTATGTCTGGACTGTAAAAGGAGATGGCAGGTGACAAGACTAAGGGCTGGGTCAAAGTCAGACTGTGTCCAGTCTTAAATCCAAGTTAAGAGATTTAGAGTTGATCTTGAAGGCACCAGGGAACCATCAAGAGTTTTGACTAAAGAGAAATTATGTGATTTGATTTAGGTTTTAGAAAGTCATCTCAGGCCATCTTGGAGAGGGTGGTGATTGCAGAGTCACTGGGTTGTAGGCCATTAGGAAGAGTCCATGTGAGAGAAGCGTTGAGTGTCAATGCAGAGGGAAACAGATGAATAGAACAGACTGGAGAGCAGTTTAGAAAGAATAATGAACAAGACTTGCAGGTGCATCCAAGGAGCAACCAGGACTGATTCTATCAGGCTAAGAGAAGAGAGAGACTGCAGCTCTCAAAAGCAGACATGGACCATTTCGTCATAATCATAGCATAACTTACTAGAAACAAGACCATCCAGTAGTACTCAAAGACAAAAATTTAGTGGGGCTTTTTGGGAGCCTGAATAAACCCAAGAGAACATTCTCATAAGAATGTGTAAGTAAGGATTGCATAATTACCATTTCCTGGAGTCAGATTCAAATAAGTAGTAGTACAACATAGCTGAATAGCTTGGCGTGCTTTCAGAAAGAATGGCTCAAAAAGAATTTGTCTTTTTAATGAGTTCCTTCTACATAACTGTAACAGCTGGGGAGTGACCAAATTGGGAAGAAATCTTCAACTTAAAAGAAGAGCCTTAAGTCAGAAAATGTCTCAATTTTTCAATCGAGTTTGGCTAAATGTTTAAGGTTGAAATATACTTTCATTAAGTTGTCAATTCAACCCCATCCCATTCTTAAATTCACCCTTCTCTGGAAATAGAGAAAAACTCAGCATATGGGTATTACAGAATAGCACCTCTTACATACAAAGAGGTTTTTCTAAGGTAGCGCATACCCATAATCCCAGCACTTTGGAGGCTGAGGGAAGAGGACTGCTTGAGGCCAGGAGTTTAAGGCCAGCCTGGGCAACATAGTAAGACCCCCAGCTCTTAAAAAAAATTAATTAGACAGGCATGGTGATGCACACCCTGAAGTCCCAGCTACTCAGAAGGCTGAGGTAGGAGAATTAACTAAGACCAAATGTTTGAGGATACAGTGAGCTATGATCACACCACTGCACTCCAGCCTGGGCGACAGACTGAGATGAGACCCCAGCTCTAAAAAACCAAACCAAACAAAAAAGTGTTGTTTCTTCAGCAAACACTTTTAAAAGCACTTTGACCTCTGTCCAAGGTGATATATTTTACTTGTAACAACACAGGGAAAAATAAGAGGCAACCTGTGATAGATTACTTTTTTACCCATCTGTGAACCTATACTTAGAAAACATTTAAACCAGCCAATTGTCAACAATTTTAAACATATACAAAGAAGCAGATGTTTAAGCTGGGATGCATTTTACATCTGCAATCTATCAATGAACCTCAGAAATCTGTAATGCAGTCCTTCAGAATAGCTACGTTTGGTGGCATTCATGAACACTGATATCCACTTCAAGAAACCCACTTCAGCTGAGCACGCTGTGGCTATCATGCTAACAATCAGCTCTTAGGTCCAAAGGTCTAAGGAAATTGAGAGTTTATACCTGCAGATGAGAAAATTACATTTCCACCTACATTTCCAGACTGCCAAGTTACTAAGAAATATAGAAAGTGAGATTTTTGAGCAAGAGGTTGAAAAAAACCATGAACCAACAGTGGCTCTTAGAAAAGCACACATCTGGCTGGGCAGGGTGGCTTACACCTGTAATCTCAGCACTTCAGGAAGCTAAGGTGTGAAGATCACCTGAGGTCAGGAGATGGAGACCAGTCTGGCCAACATGATGAAACCCCATCTTTACTAAGAATACAAAAATTAGCCAGGTGTGTTGGTGTATACTTGTAATTTCAGCTACTTGGGAGGCTGAGACATAAGAATTGCTTGAACCTGGGAGGTGGAAGTTGCAGTGAGCCGAGATCCTGCCATTGCACTCCAGCCTAGGTAACAGAGCAAGATTGCTCCAAAA
>NW_016107521.1:2540347-2553731 GCF_001604975.1 Cebus imitator | reverse complement strand
AAAAAAAAAAAAAAAAAAAAAGAAAGAAAAGAAAAGCATACATCTAAAACAAGCCTAAAAGATGATCTTTAAGGGCACCTCCAAGACTTTCCACTTGCTTCCCTGTATCATTTAACTCTACTAAATTCTATGGCTTCACGTCACAAAGAACAAGAAATTGCGGGAATGCAATCCTGGTGGCACCACCACCCAACAGTTCTAGTTTTCAGAAACATTCCCACTTTCTTATGGCCATGCCATTATTCCACAAAACATCCTAGACATGCATTACTCTATAGCCTACTAGGCAGTAAGTTTCTTCAAGGGAGAGATGGAATCTACTTCTCTCCTCCTCTTTACCTGCTATGGTGTCTGGCTCAAAGTCTGCATATAGTATGCTCATCAATCTCTCAATTAATACACAGAATCAAACTCAGTCTCCCAGACTGTTTCTGCTGCCAAAATAGACATGACAGTGAAAGAATCAGAAAATATAGTCACTTGTAACCATAAGTTCCTCTTTTTAAGATCAGATTGTGGAACCATTTTAAAATGTGATCCATTTGGCCCTAATAAAAGTCCTTTGGATGAAAAGTCAAATGAATTTACAAATTCTATTCCATGGTATATCATGTCATTAGAAAGTTTCCAAGATCAAAGGTGACCTCACCATTTAAAGTGGATCTAGTTTGAATAGAACCTGTGAGTAAGCTAGAAGCATGACAGCAACCGCTTTGGAAAAGAATAAAAAAATAAATAAATAAGAAAGCTCAAAAGTTTCCAAGAGAAATGGGATGCACCCAAGTTCAATTCCATTCTTTGTGAGCTTGGTGAATACAGGGCCCCAAGGACCAGAAACCCAAAACCCCAATTCCAATTTGAAGACTTATGGTTTAAACAAGTCACTGTCGAAAGACTGGCAGAACCTTTGTGGAATCAATGTCACATTTTAAACAGGCACACTGCTGCTTATGTTTCTCTGCCTAATGATATGAAAAAATATCAAAATTTATCATTTGTTTTATACTTTCTGTAAATATTATACATGTGTGTCATATTATACAATGTTGGTATAATGTGGTTTCCTTTCATAGTAACAAAAAATTTAGGAACTAGATTATATCTATAATTTTCTTTTGAAATACTATTCTTTCAATGAATCAGGGCACGAATTAAGTTTTACAATAGAAATGTTTTGTCTCTAGCTTATCAAAATTTTAAAGAAAATAACCTGAAAGTTTTCATACACAGGAGCTCTCACCAAAAGAACGAGGCAATCTCAACACACAAGTTGCAAGTCTTGTTTAAATACTATCTCTACTGTCTCTCTAATCAGAATCTTCCAAATGATTTACATTGGTTATATTGTAAATAACTGTGAGCTTAAGAAATATTTTCTATGGAGCATACCTCAAGCATGAACAGATGAAAACTCCATATTTAAGCAATTACATGCAACTCAGAAATGCCAATTTCCATCACAATTAGCCTGAGTTATGCAACATATTTTTGTTCCTTTTTAGTATATAGTTGGTATATGTTTTTATAATTTGTTTAACTGCCTATAGTGAAATTTTGAAATCACACAGGCAATATAAAACCTTAAGAGAAAGGGCAGCTTTTAATTTTTCCCAATGTGCCATGTTTCTACTTTGCTTATAGAGCTTGTACAAGAAACACTGTTAGTTTCTATATAAAGATTTCCATAAAATTTTTATAGTTTCTATAAATGCATAAAGATTGTTGGTTTCACTATAACATTCTGTTTCCGCACCAGTGGAAAGAAAAATTACCTGCAACTCTAAACAGCAATCTACATACACAAAGGTGGGTAACTGTGCCTGGATCACTCTTTAAAGAGCTCTAAGAGGCTCACTGTATTCCATCAAAGCGTGGATGAGCACATTGGAGAAGCAACTTTTAGCACACTCAACTCTAATTGCCACCCTTAGTAAAAACAGGCTATGAAAGTACAATTGTGAGGGCAAATTATTAATTCTACATGTTTTAGTATAAGAAGTAATCATATTACAACCAATACATTTCAAAATGGTAATTACCTACTATACTTGACACATTACAAGGCTATTTATGCAAATCTCTCCGATAGGTTATTCTCTCTTAATTTCAAACCATCCAATACTAAACATTATAATTACTAAAGGCTCAGGTATTTTAACCTGAAAAAAAAAATCATATAATGTTTTGAGACCAAAGATGGGATTTTGATGAGAGTGGTGACAATAATTTGCTAATATGTTAATTTAACTATTCTTTTCTCCTTTAATTCAATTAGTATTAATTAAAACTGAACTAATCACAGTAAGTAAAGTTTTACCAATTATTTCCATAATTATGAATGAAGACAGTAAACATAATAGAATAATTATAAACCCACTTAATTAACTACCAGGCTATTTTCAGCAGGGAAAGATATTCATTTTTTATCTTATTTTTAATGTCTGATTGATGTTGATATCTTTGAAAAAACAATTTCTAGACATGAAAGAAATACATTATTGTTGTGCTTCAGTCCTTTAACAAAATTTTCCAATGGGCTTTTATTAAGAGCCACATTACCTAAAGTTATAGTAAGAGACTGAAAAGAATCTAGTCTAAGCTACACAAATCCAAAGTAGCTCAAAAATTACATCTGTAATTTAGTAATCTTAACCCTAAAAAGAAATTCTAGACTACTTTATATTATAGTTAAGGGAGACACAATTTTAAGAAAATTTCATAAGCTGTTATTAATTTTTTTAATACAGAATTATTTTCAACTCAGGATCCTACCAATGGTGACGTTTTAGTATTTAAACTAGCTAAGCATTAAACAAAAGCAGATGAATAAATAATATGAACTCTGAAAAAGCCCTGATTTTGCCTTGCTTTTTTTTTTTTCTTTTAAAAAATACAGGCAATGCATGTCTTTCAGGAATTAACAAAGCCTGTATTTCCAGGTTTAAAGATAGCAGGCTTACCAGATTTTAAATGAAATATTGAGTGCTACAGTGATTTAATGGTTTTAAACCATAGATGTCATTGTGGTCTGAGGGTGTCACAGACAACTTAAGGAAGAAAAAAAAATAGGGCACAGAGAAATCACTTTGTCAGTAATTACAATCAGGCTGCTCATTACTTCTTCCTTCTGTATCAAGACCCTTATTTACATTTCAGATTACATTTTTTATGAAACGGTAAGATCTATCAGAGCTGAGAGGACTGAAATAATGAGGGGAAAACATTTTAATAAAACGTGTTGGGTCTGCATTACTTCCGTGACAGAAAGAAAGGCTTCTTCTGTAGTGATGGATCATTTATTCTGCTTCTAAACGAGAAGCAAAAAGATGAAACTGATGAACTTTTACTGCCCATTTGTCTTTAGCAGACAATTAAGACAGAGAAGATCAAAATGGATTATCATACCACGCAGACAACTGGCCCAACAGTAATACATCTCCGGGACCACAGATTTGTAACTCTCTTTTATCCCTCCCCTTTCTTCTTACTTCTTTTTCCACTCTAAAGGCAGTGCTAGCTTTGTGGCTCAAGGAGAGCCAAAAGGCTGGTCATCATTATTCAGTCACAGATGTCAATCTAACCTCCCTTTTTTCTCAGTTTCTAAAGCAGTGAGCCACAATAATTTGTGACAGATTCTTTTACTGTAAGGTACAAAGAACACACAGAATAAAACATCTAGCAGCAGCAAGCGTCTCTGATCAATGTGCTGGTACATGGGAAATACACTATATGTAAAAACAAGCACTGGTAGTTTAAGCGAATGAGAAGAAAAACTGGGGCGGGGGGGGGAGAGTGAGTGTGTGTGTGTGTGTGTGTGTGTGTGTGTGTGTGGTAATAAGTGCTATACTTTGTGGTGAATTATCTCAAATATCCCTTAAGGATTACATCATAAATGTTTTAATGCTAGAAATGTTGTCTAGATTAAGTGCATATTCAGCATTTAAGGTTTGTATATAATAGAAATATTTCTAAGAATTCCTTTATAATAGTTATACTGTGGGAAAAGATAATTTAACAAATGTGAAAAAGAAAAAACTAACATTAGAAACTCAATGATAAAAACATAAATTAAAAAACATGCAGTTCTCACTCTCTTTCCCAGTAGATATAACTCTCAAATAAATTTCTGGGAATTTGGAGGTAATGGCTCCAAAACAAAGTAGATCCTTCATTAATCATTTCTTGGGTTATAGAAGGCAAAAAAAAAAGAAATCATGTGTAAAGTTGGAAGAGATAAATAAATCTCTGCTAAATGAGGCCAAGATGTGTGCACTCTTACAAGTCTACCTCTGATCCATGAGGGCCATTCTCCAAATTTCAAAATGATGTCACTGGTCTAAACAAAGAAAATAAATACTACTATACTATGTGCACCTTTAAAATAACTAAATCTGTCATTATTTTTTAGGTTCCTACTATAATTCTAATTATTCCAACTTCAATCTATGAAATACTTGTAACACCATCTAAAGCAAAGGCAACTACATTCATAACATAATATCTAATCAGTCAACTGAGCTCTGTATACAATGATGGAATCGATAATAGCCTATATTTCTCTCAGTACACACATATGCATGAATAGTACATGTATGCCTATGCACACATATATACTCTCCCCAAACACACAAACTTATATGTGTACTCAGGGAAATAAACATGGAAAGATAAATACCAAATTGTTACAGTGGTTATCTCTGTGTGGTAAAATAACTGATGATTTGTATTTTCTTTTCATTTTTTTTGCTTTATTTTTGCTTTATCTAAAGTTTCTACATGTTTTGTCATGAACATATTACCCATGCAGTTTTTTAAAGTTATACTAAAAAAGAAATCATGTTGTTCAGAAACTTTCAGATATAGTAAGAAACTATGCTGAAAGGAATAGACCCAGATGGTAGCTATGCTATTTTAAGTTTTCTCCTATAAAATTCCCTCTCACTGAGTAATTCAGATCATGGGACTACAAAGGTTATTTACCTACACACAAGATTTTAGAACAATAATTTTGTTAAAATCTGTGGACTCAAGGGTATTCTAAATAATACTTTAAGATTTTCCAGCCTTTATATATTGTTTAAAGAAAGGAAATTCACTAATGAAAATGTCCTGTAATCTTTGGATTGTGTAGTTTAAATCTAAAGAGCCCAATCTCATAGAAATTTAAGATAAAATAAAAATTTAACTCTCCTGGTAGAAGATGAAGCAAGACACAAAGTCAGAAGATTTTAATATTTTTTAAAATCTTATTTAAAAGTCTTGAGATCAAACACAAAGCAAACCATACCAGTTCTCTTGGGTTCTTGTACTATAAGATCTCATTACAAAGCATCTCATTATACTGATTATCCAGTTCTATTCCTGGTCACATTATGTTCCCTTTATTCATAAAGATGTATCAGGTACCTTGCTCTCTATACAACAAGACACACTGCAAAGGTGTTACTACCACTGCACTGGGTATTTCTAGTCTGTTATACTTATCCTCATTCAAAGACATTTAATAAAAAAAAAAATTAAATAGATGTACCTAAGCAGTATGCTATTACTGTATATTTCACATTTGAAAGGTTTTATAAAGTTGTCTTATTCAGTGTAATCAAGAATGCTTTTATTTCAAAACTGCTTTAAAAAGTATACCAAATTGCATATTTGAACTAAAAATGTAAGGTGCCCTAAAAAAGCTACAAAACATCTCCAATATTTCTCAAGATAGAAACTAGAATCCTGAATGTATAACCTAGAACTAATTATAAAGAATACAGCAACATCAGAACTTCAGCATTATCCTGTGAGTAAAATCGTTCCCCATTGTATGCTTGCAGAATGCTGTCAATTCAAGATGGTAGAGCCAACTGGCCAACTTTAACTCACTACCATCATCAGCACCACCCTCACCCTTAAGTCCATTTCTGCATGTGCAGTTTCTCCTTCCAGTACTACCATAACACATAATTTCATCATCTATTTCAAATTCCAGGAAATGTTATAAACTTCCCTCCACCCCCTTTTTTGTTATACTGCTTCTTGACTCCTGAAATAGCATTTTTTTAAAAAAATTCACAGGCAATCCAAAAAGGATTTCCTAATGAAGTACAGACTGTAGCATTCCTCAAAGTAAAAAGTAAAATTTGTGGCAGGTTTTCTTCTTTGCTTTATGTATATTTTCTCCCTGAAGGTAAACAACCCAAATCTAGCAGCAAGATTATCAGTCCTACTTCAATGTTTTACTTTTTGTCTTTGGTTCCTAATTACTGCTTTTCTTCCCTTCTAAAAATTCATTTATCTCTTTCAGTAAAAAGAACAGTAATAATATGTTGAACAACTCTGAAATAAATTTTGTCATGTAAAAAATTAATTACGCATTCCGAACCTGGTCACTGTAGTCCTCCGGGAATTGCCTCTGCACCTCAGGATCTGTAAATAATTGACAGATAATATTAATTGGCTTTGGATTAGTGAGCAAGCAGAGGATCACACATTAATATTTGATCAGAAGATGATAGCAGCCCTGGCAGGGGATCCAAGGGGGGCAGCTGAGGCTGCTATGTTGATGAGCACAAGGAAGGACTCAGCAAGGCACTCCCATTACCCTCCTCCAGAAATATAAAAAAGAAAAATTTTAAAGACCTGATGCTACTGTTAACTTTAGACTATTACCTAATGCAGAAATCTTGCCAGCTGCAAATTGCCCTCAATATATTTTTCCAGAGAAAATGAGTCTTAAACCTCCTTGACTTTTCTTCTCTAATCAGAAGCCTCCTTTGCGTAGTTAGAGATGTGGGCTTGATAAACCACCTTAAGCACCGGTTTCAGATTGGGGAAAAAGGGAGAGTGAGAGAATTCTTTCAAGGAATAAATGCAAACCTCATCACTTTAAAAAATGAAACACATCCTTCTCAAAATGCTTATACACTGTTATAAAATGCAGATAAAACTAGATGAAGTTTTCTTCAAAACAGAACCAATGCTTTCAGCTTGTCAGTGTAAACAAAATATCATGAAAAATTATGTTCCAGCTGACATAATTAAACTTGCTCAGAAACTATAAAAACACATGGGGGAAAATATCTTTTATGACCCCCTATTTAAAATAGAGTTACTAAAGGGATCACTTCATTGTTAAATCATAAGCAAAATGATCCAATGTCATCTTCTGTAAGTCAATACAGAAGTGAACAAATGAAAAGCTATTAGCATTCCATTTATTATCGATTAGAAAAACATTCAATCATTTGTAATAAGGAAAAGATCTGATTCCTCAGAGACATGTTAAGGGAAATGATCAGAGGTCAGAATAGTATCTATTTGAGAAATCATGAATCAATTCAAAGGCTTATGGAAAATCATAGATTTGAGGGTCTCCTGTCTAACAGTGATCACAATATATACTACCCATAGCTACCTTTAACCACCACACTAAAACACTAATTTACATCTCTGTGAAAGTGAATCCGTGTAAAAGTTAACTACGGTTCATTTATTCAGTGAAGATTCAAGAAGGGAAAAAAACTAAGGGCTTATTCACAAACTACTAGGATCCTAGAAATACCAGTTTTCAAGTTATTAAAGCCATTTTGTATTATTTTCTAAAACTCAAGACTAACAACAAAAGCAGGAATATTCAAAGCATTATGCCAAAAGTAGAAGCTCTCAAAATGAATGGTGAAAAAAAAAGTTGAAACTATCTGCAAGTCATTTCAACTCTTGATGTGTCTTCTGGTTGGCTTAAAAGCTGGGAATCAATTTCTTTCTTCACCCTCACCTTCAACTACTGGGAAGGAATCAATGATGTGTCAAGATTAACTAGAGAACTCTGGAGTAATGCCCCTGCAGTACCGAATCAGGGCTTCCCTGATAGGCAGCAGCTACTTCACTTGACCTGTTTTTGGCCCAAAGGACTGAAACTGCCCAAGGACTCAGCCCTCATGAGAGAGGAGGCCAGCAGGCACCAAGAGTGTGGGAGGAAAGGACTAGGCCGGTGGAGAATTTGCCAGCAGGAGACAAAGGGGCAGCCTGTTGCCTAACAATCCTCTACCAGTGTGCAGTGAGGGGAAAGGGAGGTGACCAAAGGAGAATAAGGGGCCTACAAAAGAGGGCAGTGGCCATAATTCCTAAAAATACATAAATAACTTAAAATTTGGTCCAGAGACCCAAAAAAATGCAGCTCTAAGCCACTGAGGGATATAATAAAACAGAGGTTGGGAAAGCCACTAAATCATCTAAGGCTTATTCTTTTTCTTCCAATTGACATGTGGTTTAACACTTACTCTTCAACTACCAAACTTCATACAAAAATTACTCTCACGCCAATTGTTAATATCATGTCTTTCTTGCTAGTTTGTGCTTCTTGGGAACTACAAAATACCCATGAAAATAAAACCAAAGACTACTTTTCTATCACCATTTTGTGAAAGACTATATGTCAGAAACCAAAATTTGCAGTATATTCTTCAATTTTTAGAAATACCACTCTTATTCATAGGTAGCAGATGGTTCTTAAATATTTTCAGTCAACTATATTAATAAGAAACCGTAATAAAAAACTCATTTTAAAAATATTTTTGATTAATATATACATCATAGAATGGAAAAAAGCATGGGAAAAATCAATGAAAAGAAAAAATCAAGCTATCTTAACACACTGAAGATAAGATGACCATGGAATGCCAAGATGGAGGCCATTCATACTGTCTCAATGGAAGGCAACACAAACACCATCAATTAAATTCCTTCAATTGTCCTACGACTCTCTAAAATAAGATTACCGGGTTTCAACAGAATAACATTCCAAGATAATACATGCATTATTAGTAACAATGATTCAAGCATACAACTTTTGGTTTCATTAGGGCCCCTAACTTTTACAAAAAACAAACTTCCCGGGTCCTTAACACTCACCAAAACAACACAATACTTTTTTAAAAAGAAAGAAAAGCAATGCTTTTTAAAACCAAGTCAACCTATAAAGTTCCACTCAATTAGCTCAAAGATTCAGTCCAATAGTTCATAAAACTACGAAAGCCATTTTGGAAAGATTAACACAAAAACTGCAAATAATTTATTTGAATTTTCTTAAAATGTCTATTTAACACCGGAGGCTGAAATCTTTTTTCACATTGAGTCAATCACAATGCCATAATGTCACCAAAATATCGACATTGGAAACATCTGAGTTAAAAAGGCCCAAATACAATCTGCTTTTCTCAAGCAACACAACACCCGCCTTACTAACAGTTTCAGCATGGCACATGTACAAAACCTAGCACCCTGCAGTTAAGCAAACCGCCTTTAAATTTTCTGTCTGGCAGCAATCCACTTTCGTGTCTGTATGTTTTTACAAGTACTCTATGTATTTCATTGCGTCAGCTGCATTTCTTTGAGTTTTAAATGGTCTGGGAACATTTTATGAAATGTTCTATATCTTTATATGGAAAATAACATACACTGGAAAACTGTGCATCGGTCTAATATTTATATATCTATTTATCCACCATTCAATGCTATAATTGCTAATGTTCCAAAACACCTTCTTATATTCATAAGTTCACCATCAAATGCAGTGTCACCAAACAGCTAACTTTCAACACAAAAATCTGCAGGGAAGCGTATTACCAGGGAGGAAAGTAACATAATTTGATTAGGCAACTGGCAGTAAGAATACAGTTATCAGCATATGTCGAGCTTTTTCCTCATGAATTGTCCTATTGACAGAAAATTAAGAATCTAGGGGTACACAGCACACCCTTCTTTCCTTATCCTTGTCTCTTAACAACTTTCTCCGGGTTTAGGCAATAGATACTTACAAACTTAAAAATGTCGTCAACTCCCAGGAAAAGACTTTTCAACAGGAAAAAAATATTGTATTTAAAATATCTTGCCAACAATACAACAAAATATTGTATTTAAAATATCTTACAACAAACAAATTCTATTTAAAATATCTTGTACACCAACGTGCACTCTGACAGAGTCCATGCACCTCTTAACCAAAGAGGCAGGTGGCTCTCAGACAAGGTTTCATATCATGTCAATGTGATGTCCCAGCACCATGGCCATAAAACAGGCTGTCCCCACAGAAACATGCGCATCGCTTCCACTGAAGGCCACAAGAAGCATTTCCATATTTAAACATAGACATTTCACAGTATAGAACTCCCAAAACCACAATCTCACTCAGGCACAGAACATGACCATGCTTAAAATGCTATGTCTTCACAGCAGGAAAAAAACTGATCTACCAAACAAACATGTCTAATTTTTTTTTCTTTTAAGAAAGGCAATTTTTTTTCACATCTCAATAGTCTGTTTTCTAGTCTTCTACTATACATACTTTTAAATCTTTAAGATATACCAGACTACCACAGAATGTTTAATTAATAGAATAAGAGTGTGGGCAAGACTTACTGGAAAGGTGCTATAAATTATTTTACACAGGCTCCAAAACCCTGAGTTCTGCCTTAGGCTTAAAGTTCCTAGAAAACGTGGTAGACAGATCTTTTACAACAGAAATGCAAAATAATTCATAAAAGTACTGTGGTTATGTATGAGGGCTCATTTGTACATTGGTAACTCATATGTGTACACACACACACACACACACACACACACACACACCCCTCTTACCAAATTATTTTCCTGTTTCCCTCTGTCATATCAATGACTCCATTTAAAGAGTCAAGGCATATTTTTAAGCTGATTATTAAAAAACCCACCGACCTCATTTTGTACAAAACACATAACAACTGCATACTAACTAAACGCCATTATCTTCTATAAGAGGATCTCTTTTAGGACATTTAAGAGAAACTGCAAATGCAGCAGTTAACACTGGAATCTACAGTGCTTTCACTTTTAACATGTTAGGTACTCAAGGCAGAAAACATTCCATTTAATGCCCGCTGAATTTACCCAATCATTGTCTCTGGGATATTTCAGTCAGTAAGAGACAAAATATTGAACATATTTGAAGCTTACAATTACAAAATCTGCCCTTTTAGAAGCAGAACTTTAACATTAGCTATAAACCATATAATCTCATTGTTCAATTTCATGGAGTTTGAGATACTATCTTCCTCTTCCCACAACCATAAATGTTAATCCAAGCTGTAATCAGATTTAATTTTCCAGATGAGAAGATGGGAATATGCTACAAACAGGATAATAGTCCACTACACTGCTCTTTCACTAATGACATTTCCAAATTTTATACACTAAAAATGTAGACTTCCAGAAAATAGTCTAAGAAGTTGTACAATTTGAGAACAAGCTTAAATCTTCCCCAAAACACACCCAGAAATAAGCTTTCTTTTAATGTTCAAGAAGAAATTTTTTTGTATTATGCATAATCAAAGTTTCTTGAGATGACTGCAAACTGGACTGCATTAAATATAGCATTCCAAGGACACTGCTAAACTTACTAAAGCTACGAAAATTCAGCTTCATTTATTTTGCATTGTAGAATACCTGACTCATTAAGGTTAGCATTTTATAATAAATAAACACAATTAGTCTAGTAAATTATTCTGTTAGATTGTCAAAATTTACTTATTACAAATAATATATTTTTGAAAAGAATGTTTGAAATGTTTTAGAGTTTAAAAATCACCAACATGTTTTCCTTTTTTTGACAATGAAACAAAAAGGTTTAAGTTGTTTTTCCTTTTAAATTTTTTTAATGAAAAATTACTTTTCAAAAGAAATACTGATTCTATAATGCAGATTTGACTCTAAAATTTGAAAGAAGTCTAATTTACAAATTATAGAAAAAATCATTTTGAAGTACTATAAATGCATTTATTTGGATTTCATGTACAAATGAAATTTGTTACTTCATATATATGGAGAGAAAATATATATATATTCATTCTAGGTATCACTTTTTGCTTTAGCACATGAGGACTGTAAGACATAAAAACTTTAAATCATCCTAATTTTTTAACCATGAGTCTAGTCTAGCATTTTCCCCCAACACTGGCATTTAAAATATAACCAAATGTAATTTCACAGCAGTCAGCCTGATAACATAGAAACAGTGAACCATCAACATCCATAATAAAAACATAAATAATATTATTCAAGGAAAGAGAGCAAAACCCACCTCAGTATGGCAAGCAATGGAGCCATTCAAATGCCAGATTCCTCCTCAGACTAACATATTCTGCCTTTCAGACATATCCTGCTCCGATGTGACTATTTATGCATAAACAGCAAACACTGACCTATTGTTTTCAGTTGTTGAAGTTATGAATGTAGTACAGTTACCAATTAAGTGAATCAACAAGTCCTAAATGCATCAGCTGTTGTACAAATAATGAGTCCATTGACATTATACAGTAAAATCTAGGGAGTTTCATCTTTCTTTCTAGAGAATACGGATGGATTTTAACCAACAAATGCCACTACTTACTGATAATTTGAAATATTTTTCATAATGTCATCTACAAAAGGAATATTAGTCTGATCCTTAACCAAACTTAAGCTATGTGAATCCAAAAATCAAATGTAAGTGAAATTCCAAAGGGAGCTTTAAAATACAAAAGCAAGGGCAGGGTGTGCTGGAGGCAAAAAACAAAAACAAAACAGGACATATTCACTTACATCTACCTTTTTCTCTACTGAATATCTCAGTTTTTAACTTTCATTATTACTTAAATTTAAATATTTGGATTTTTTAAAAATTACTTCAAAATTATTGGAACCAATTCCTAAAATCTATCAAATTGATAGATAATTATAGATGAAGTTTTTTTAATGATTATAATCTCAGGCTTCCATGTAATTTTTCTATGAATTAAGATTCATTTTATCCCACTTTTTTGAATGAGTAACCTGAAGTGTCACATTTTTATGCCAATATGAATAATTGCTTTATACTTTGCCTAAACGACAGCTGTGCCCTTTATGTATTACAAATATGACATCACTGCATATGGTCTTCATAAATAGATATATCATATCTGTCAAATTTGGTGAAAAGAGATAACTTATTTATTCAAATATTAAAAAACTATTGATGAAAAACACTCACTATTTGTCAGGAACTATGATAGGTATTTTAAAGAAAATTTCTGATGTTACCTCCCTGACAAAGCTATGCTATAGAGACTATCAAGTCAATTTTATCATTTGAAAGAAAGCAATATAAGGTTATCACTTGTCCAAAGTTAGAAAATTACTAGTCACTCGTGGAACAAATGCTCTGATGTGGCTGGCCCTGTTAATAAATAAGCCACAGTCGTCACCCTCCAGGAGTTTACAGTCTAGCCCTAATGGAGAACACAGAGAATTAAACAAGCAGGTACCATGGGGCTTCATAAGAATGATGCGAGGGGCCGGGCGCGGTGGCTCAAGCCTGTAATCCCAGCACTGTGGGAGGCCGAGG
>NW_016107521.1:2531218-2540297 GCF_001604975.1 Cebus imitator | reverse complement strand
GCGTGTGCCTGTAATCCCAGCGACTCAGGAGGCTGGGGCAGGAGAATTGCTTGAACCCAGGAGGCGGAGGTTGCGGTGAGCCGAGATAGTGCCATTGCACTCCAGCCTGGGTAACAAGAGCGAAACTCCGTCTCAAAAAAAAAAAAAAGAATGATGCTAGGAATTAATCAGCATAGGGCAATTGGCCTTGTCCTAAGGGGGACAGAAAAAGCTTCCAAGAAGTAGTAGAGCCAGGGGTAGAGTCCAGGACTATATCAAGGCTCATCCCATGACCCCGCACGCCCACTTCTGAAGAGTAAACAATATAGTGAACAGGTCTGCTGTGAGGCCGAGTCCCATGTCTGTCTTAACTTTGTCTCCTACAAAATGTCTTAACTGTTATAAATACCCCACCAATATTTGGAGTGTAATAGAATTAATAGAACAAAATAAACTCATTAAACACCCTGTCTCTTCAAGTGGATAAAAGGCCAATTTCCAAACATCCAAATGAAAACAAGCCTTTGAATGCTACAGACTTCCTAAAGATCACATTGGCATGTCGTAAGCACACAATAAATATTAGTTGTTGTTATATTATTAACCCCAATGGAGAAATAAGCAAGCGCTATAAATTGGATGACTACAGATGTATAGGTGTTCCTCAAATTGGAAATACATGTGTTCCTGAAATAAACTTTTATAAACCCAATTAAAATTTTCCCACCGCCTTCTGCTTACTTAGAAACATTATAACTTTATCAGAAACTAATTTTTCTCTACATTGTCAGCAGTTCCAAAATCTTTAAGCTACAGTTTATTTGCCTCCTGGCATCTGTTTTGCTAATGATCTGTAAACATCAAATACACTAGGGACTCTCCCAGATTTACAGAAACCCTGAGGTGAATCTGTATAAATTGAAGGACCCTTCTGCTAATTCCTTTGCTTTCTAAGTTTGCATACTGAGTTTCAGAAACAGAGTTCCACTAAATATTTTTGCAATAACAATTATACTACCAGCTACCACTTATTGAATGCTTAGGTATACAAACCATTGCCATAGGTGGCTTAATTTATTATTCTATTTAATCATAACGATTCTTCCAGGTAAGTAGATATATCTCTATTTAATAAATAAGAAGAGTGAGGCTCATAATGAACAAATTCACAGAGTTAAGTAACAGAGGTGGGATTCCATCAGACTCCAAAGAATTCAACACAGGCTTTCCTTTTTAGCTTTATTTATTTATGTCCTCCTGTTGAACTGTCTTCTAGTCATTACTGTGACTCAACAATAAGAATACATCTGGACAAATAACTAAAACATGTTGTCATAAAACAGGCCTTAGCAGATTATGAATGAGAGCTTTCCAATTTCTTTATTTATAGTGCTTTGCCAAGTTCAGGATATAAATAAAATGACTCCAAAGTAACTAGCACTCTATTCAACTAGAAAATACAATATTTAAAATATGAATCCATATTAAAAACTTAGAATAAATTCGAAAGCTAGAGCTATCCTTGTCTCATCTATGAAAAAAAATCTTGCCAAACAAATAGAACAAATAAGGGCACAGAGAAAATGTTTTCTTACTTAAGAAAACCTGTTTCCAAGTACCTCTAAACCACAATGAGAACCCCAATGCTGGAGTTCCCATTCCATACAGGATAGATAACGCGGACACCTCTGCAGGGGAAGCACATGCCCAGCACATAGAGCCTTCCTTATACCAAAATCCTGCCTCCCCTACCCCACCCTGCTTCCAGGGAACAAGTCACTGCTACCTAGCCCTTATCTGGACCATTAGAGAAGCAATGCCTATGTCCTTTGAGACTTTTTTTGTTGTAGTAAAATATACATACAGCTGACTATTTTGACCATCTTTATGTGTACCATGTTGTGACATTAAGTACATTTGCATTGTTGTGCCACAATCACTACCATCCATCTCCAGAAATTTCTCATCTTCCCTAACTGAAATTTTGAACCCATTAAACACCAACTCTTCATTATCCCCTTCTCCCAGCCCCTGGCAACCACCAATCTACTTTCTGTCTCTATGAATGTGACTACTCTAGTTACCTGATATAAGTAGAATCACTTAGCATAATGTCTTCAGGGTTCATTCATTGATGTAGCATGCATCAGAATTTCCTTCCTTTTCACAGATGAATAACATTAGTTGTATGTAGATACCACATTGCTTATTATTCCATCAATGGACACATGGGTTACTTCTACCTTTCAGCTACTGTGAAAAATGCTGCTACGAACATGGGTGTACAAGTATCTGAGTCCCTGCTTTCACTTCTTTTGGGTATATATCCACAAGTCAAATTACTGGATCATATAATAATTCTACATTAATTTTTTTGAGGACCTATACCATTTTTAGTGTTTCAAGACCTTTACATTATAAAACTACTGTAACAGCCTAAAATCCTTAGTGTAGACATTAAGGCCAACCCAGCCAATTTCATCTCTATGTCTTAAATATAAATACCTAAACCTGACCAGCTTAATCATTTAACTTTCCCACAAAGCTTGACACGCTCTGTTCACTTTTCTCTTCTTCCCACTGTCCAAATCAGGTCCTTTCAAAAGATGCATTTAGGCATCACTCTTATAAATGTGCCCAATTGTATATTCTTATATGAATGACACTTCTTCAAACTTCAAAAGACAAAAAACTATGTCCTCCATCAAAAGTGCACTGAATTTTTAATGAGGTTGCCACAGGAATAGCAAAACCAGCACACTCACATCCATGGCTCCCCAAACTCACGAAACTAACTTGCTTTTGGCACTCCTGGTCAGCCAGAAGCAAAACTTGCAACCTCTTCTAAGCTCCCTTCATATCTTTACCCTCTTACTGCAACTTACTGTAAAATCAGGTGATACCTGTAATAATATGGGGAAATACTAACATCACTGCATTATGAAGAATTAACTCAAAATACAAAGATTTATCATACTATAATAGCAATTATCATTTTTTAATGTTTTAAATCCAGAATAAAAGTTAACTCATCAAAATCTCTAACCACCCATGTGGACAATCTGTTGTCCGTTCTTTGAGTCTTTGAGTTGGATTACTGGTGATTTTTTTGGCCTTATCTTCTGAATTTTCTCTATTTGTATTAAGATTCATAATTTTTTAAATGAACTTTGTCACAGATATGTTCCTGGGAAATTAAATTTACATTACAACAATTTATAATGTCCCCATCTTCCTCTTCCAGGAATCCACCCGACTACATCAGCCCACACTTGACTGGTCTCCTCCCTAAGCTTCTGTAATATTTGCTATTTTGGCAGCATAATAAATGACTACGCACCTGATTATGCACCTAATCATTTCCTATCTTAGACTGTTAATTCTTTCATTTAAGTGCTTGTCTCCCCAATAAGTAAAATAAGCCACTCCAATGACCAGAACCCGTGTCTCTTTACCATCTGTGCTCTTCCCACAGATAAAGGCACCACAGACTTCAAGCACAGTGCACAACACAGAGTAGGCTGCCTTCCATACATGCTTGCTGAACTAAATTCTACTCTGAACTGCCCTTATTAAATTTCCTGGAGTAGATTAATTCAGGGGTACTTTCAGCCAGCTCTCCTCCAAAAGACTTCATGGAATACCTACTCTGTGTCACACACTGTGGTAAGCATAGACCATGTCATGCCACTTAAGCTTCCCAATTCTACAAGGTAAGTATTGTTATCCCCAGAAGATCGGGAAAGATGAAATTCCTGGCTCATAATTACACCAGTGGTAAATGCAAAAGCTAAGATTCAAACTCAGATTTAACTCTAAAACCTGTATACTTGGCCAGGCATGGTGGCTCATGCCTGTAATCACAGCACTTTGGGAGGCCAAGGTGAGTGGATCCCTTAAGGTCAGGAGTTCACAACCAGCCTGGCCAATATGGTGAAACTACATCTCTAATAAAAATACAAATTTAGCCAGGTGTGGTGGTGGGCACCTGTAATCCCAACTACTCGGGAGGCTGAGGCAGGAGAATCACTGAGCTGAGATCATGCCACTGCACTCCACCCTGGGTGATAAGAGCAAAACTCCATCTTCAAAAAAAAAAACAGCAACACCACCACCACAACAAAAAATCCTATACTCTTAATCATTATGCTACATGGCAGAGGTTATCAGCCTCTAACATGCATCAAAGTCACCTGATGGGGTTGATCAGTTTCTGTTTCAGTAAGTCTTTAAAACAGTGCCCAATAATTTGCTTTTCTTTTTGAGGCACTCTTATTCTGTCACCCAGGCTGGAATGTAAGTGGCAGGATCACAGTTCACTGCATCCTCGACCTCTGGGCTCAAGAGATCCTCCTGCCTCAGCCTCCCAAGTAGCTGGAACTACAGGCAAACATCACCATGCCTGGTTAATATTTGTATTTTTTTTCTGTAGAAACGGAGTTTTGCCAAGTTGCCCAGGTCTGGTCTCAAACACCTGAAATAAAGCAATCTGCCTGCCTAATTTGCATTTCTAACAAGTTCCCAGGTGATGTTGATGCTGCTATTCTGGGGAACTACACTTTGAGAATTACTGTTATACAGACTTGATTTAAAAAAAAAAAAAATGCCGGGCGCACTAGCTCACACCCATAATCCCAGCACTTTGGGAGGCCAAGGCAGATGGATCACGAGGTCAAGAGATCGAGACCATCCTAGGCAACATGGTGAAACCCCATCTCTACTAAAAATGCAAAAATTAGCTGGGCATGGTGGCGCTTGCCTGTAGTCCCAGCTACTTGGGAGGCTGAGGCAGGAGAATTGCTTGAACCCAGGCGGCGGAGGTTGCGATGAGCCAACATCACGCCATTGCACTCCAGTCTCAGTAATGAGTGAAATTCCGTCACAAAAAAAAAAAAAAAAAAAAAAAAAAAAAAAAAAAACAACCTAGCAATAGGAATCCAGTCATCACAGTTCCGTAGACAAGGTAAGACATCTTCAACTCCATCCTTCTAGTCTCAGCTCAAGTTCTATAATACTTACCAGTGATGGTTCTCAAGCCAAACTTCCCACACTGGCAGGTACAGTGCCCCGCCTATGTGTTAACCCTAAGCACTTTGCAGAGCAGCTCACTGTCTCTCTCATAGCATTCCGTGGGCCCTACAGTATCACAGAAGCTGGAAAGCTAAAAACTATTTCCCAAAAGCCCCTGCAACTAAGATCCTGTGTGTGATTAGGTTCTTCCAATCAGATCTACCTAGTGAGACTTGAAAGCTCAGGGAGGTGGAGAGACAGGAGACAACAGGAGGAACCCACTTTTCTGATAGAAAACCTAGAAGGAACGGTATGATGGTTTCTATTATCTTCAGCTGGACTGCAATGGATACACACCCTGCATGTTCCTCTGAGTACTTATTTATCTTACTATCCGGTAGGCCTAGAACAGTAACGGACTAAGAGCACAAAGTCATTTTGGCAAGCTTTTAGGCAATCACAATAGCCATTATAATATTTAAAAGATTTGGCATGAATCTTAAAATGTTGAACTTTTTAAGCAGCAGGCCCAGATTCTGCCATTATCTGACCTTAAATACATCTCTGAACCTGAATTCTCTCACATATAAACTAAAAATGTTGACTGAGTTTTTCTTGACTCTAAAATTCTATCATTTTATGATCTAAAAGCCTGAGACAACTCATTGCTTTGGTAAAACATCAATGCCTGTAAGTATCCTATAAAGGAAAATGGCCCTGAGGAAAAGTACTTCTTTCTGGTTTTCTGTGTAACCAACCACTCCGTAGCGTTAACAGGCCTCTTAGAAAAGACAGAAAACAATATTAAAGTCCTTTCAATGAAGAAAAATTCTAAGTGTAAGCAGCAGTGGCTACTTAAATGTCATTCGATTTACATCTTCTTAAATTAAGAACTTAGAAAGTCTGAACACTGAAATAAGCATTTCCCAGTAAGAAGTAATTAGCTGGATAATTGTCCTCAACTAGGCCTAACACCTGACATAACTGAGAATTTTAAATTTTTTTGGCCTTGAGATGGAGTCTCTCTCTGTCACCCAGGCTGCAGTGCAGTGGCACAATCTCGGATCACTGCAACCTCCACCCCTGGGTTCTAGCAATTCTCATCTCTCAGACACCAGAGTAGCTGGGATTACAGGCATGCACCATCATGCCCAAATAATTTCTGTATTTTTACTACAGATGGGGTTTCACTGTGTTGGCCAGGCTGGTCTCGAACTCCTGAGCTCAAATGATCCGCCTACCTTGGCCTCCCAAACTGCTGGGATTATAGGCATGAGCCACAGCGCAGGCCAACAATGAGACTTTCAAAGGTTCCTTTTGTCGTCTCTGCCTGACTTTGTTTCATGACTTTCACTTCATTATCTGGAGTCGTTCCCTCCCTGTTGCCATTAATCTAAAACCTGCATTTCTGTAAAGGCCTCCATTTCAAGGACCAATAAAACCTATATGGAATAACAGAAAGAATATTGGTTGGAGGTAATTCTAAAAGATCTCTCCTCCGCAATTTGCATTTCCTCCATCACCTCATGTTTTGGCGTCATGGTGTTGGACATCATATCTGTCTTTCATGTCACAAGGCAACTCTTTTCTGGGTGGAACTCCTAAGGGCTGTCTCTTGCCTCTGAACTCTGTGTCCATGCTGATTGACAGGTGAGATGCAAGGGCTTGAGAAGCAGATCACATAGGAAATGTGGGGTGCTGGGGAAGGCAGATACACAAAGTTTTTAAAAAGAGAAAGAAAAGGCTAGGAATGGTGGCTCACACTTGTAATTCCAGCACTTTGGAAGGCCGAGGCGGGAGGATCAGTTGAGCTCAAGAGTTTGAGACCAGCCTGAGCAACATGGCAAAACCATGTCTACCAAAAAAATACACTAACGAAAGATGATGAGCTAATGGAAAAAAAAGAAACTATTAACGTTTTAAGAAAGTTTACAAATTCATGTTAAGCCCATTCAAAGCCATCCTGGGCCACATACAGACCCAGGCCATGGTTCAGACAAGCTTGTTCTAGAATTACCCAGGAAGCCAATATTTCAATTTGAACTTAAAGCCTTGAATCTTTTTATCCATCTTGCTTGAAGCCTGGACTAGACCCTGTTAAGCATTCAACCTGGCCTCTCCTACTCACAATCTCCAAAGTTGAGCACATGTCTCAAAATGATGGGACACCAGACCCAATACTTTATCATCTTGAAAGATGCCAAAAAAGGGATGCAAATATGTGCTCAAGTTTTATAATCCCATAACTCATCTCATTTTCCCCCATAAGACAAGCAAAGGTTAGAAGTGTGGGAAACATCCAGATACTGAAGAATCCGGGGAAATAAGCCCTCTCCTACAATTGATAACTAAGAGCTAAGAGTACGGTTGGATGTAAAGTAATTTGGTACAATTTTCTGAAGCACAAATAGAATGAATTTTAAATTTCCATGCCTTGTAATCCACCAATTTTACTTCTAAGAAAGCATCCACAGAACTCAGGAAGGTCATGGTCCTCTACAAAGAAGTTCATTATAGTGTTGTTCAAAGCAGTGAAAATATGAAACCACCTAAATTTCAATCAACAAGGCAATAGTCAAGTGAATTATGATAAATCCATACAAGAGAATATTAGTCATTAGGAGTGATTTAGGAGGATGTGAAACTGGAATTCTCATACACTGCTAGAGGAACAATAAATTGGTATAGCCACTTTAGCAAACTATTTGATGGTGTCTAATAAAATTAAATATACATCCACCTTGTGACCCAATATTTCCACTCTTAAGTATATACCCAAGAGAAGTAAGTGCATATGTTTACCAAAAGACAGGTACAAAAATCTTCATCATAGCTTTATTGAAAATAGCAAAACAAAAGTGCTGCTCTGAAGAAGGATGAATAAATTGTGCTACATTCATACAGTAGAATACTATATAGCAATTAGAAAGAACACATGCAACAACATGAATAAATTTCACAGACATATTTTTGAATAAAAGAAACCAAATGACCCCATTTAAATGAAGTCCAAGAACAACTAAAACGAATATATGGTGATAACAATCAAAACAGTCGTGACCTCTCCAGAGACAGGAAGAGGGGGATAGGATACTAACTAGGAGGGAGAACAAGATAGCCTTCTGGGGTGCAACAAATGATCTTGTCTGGGTAGGGGTTACACACATGTATACATTCATCAAGGTGTACCTTTCAGATTTATGGGTCTACCTCTTTGCCAAACATGCATCAATATTTTTAAAAATAAAGTGATTTAGAACTATAAATGACATGGAAAGCTGTCCTTTTCAATAATTTGTAATTAGACCTCTGAAATACAGTCATGTGTCACTGAACAATGAGTATGCACCCTGAGAAATGCATCATTAGGCAATGTTGTCATTGTGTGAATATCACAGAGTGTACTTAACAAGCTTAGAATGATCTAGTCTGCTACACATCAACACTATATTGTATAGCGACAGCACCATTTTCCACCCCTTATCCCATTTTCCTCCTCCTTCGCTTTTTAGAAGTAACCATTTTTTAAGGTTGGTGTGCAGTCTTTCCAACCACACTGCTGTACTTTTAATATATACAAATGCACCCATGATAAAACAGAGTTGTTTTGTATTTTTAACATTTATATATCTGATATTTTGCAGATAGCATTTTTAGCCTGTTTTTCTAATTCACAATTATGTTTTTGAGAATTACTAGTGTTGTTTCAGGTAGACTGGATCCATTCCTTTTAACTGCTATATAATTCTTCTATTCAGCTAGGTAATTCTTTATATTAATATAATTTATCCATTTTTTTCCCTGTGGATGATCATTTAGGTTTTCAGGATTTTTCAGTTATCCAAAAAAAAAAAAGAAAAGATGCAGCCGGACATGGTGGCTCACACCTGCAATCCCAGCACTTTGGGAGGCCGAGGTGGGCGGATCACAAGGTCAAGATATCGAGACCATCCTGGCCAACATGGTGAAACCCTGTCTCTACTAAAAAATACAAAAATTAGCTAGGCGTTGTGGCCTGCAGTCCCAGCTACTTGGGAAGCTGAGGCAGGAAAATAACTTGAACCCAGGAGGCGGAGGTTGCAGTGAGCCA
>NW_016107521.1:2528445-2531148 GCF_001604975.1 Cebus imitator | reverse complement strand
ATGCTACAAACATTCTTGATTATGTCACTTTGTACACAAATGAGAATTTCACTGCAATATACAGTGAGTGGAATGAGTGGTTCCTAGGATGGGAGCACCCTCCACCTTCACTAGATATTATCAAAGCACATAAGAGTTTTTGCTCTTCCACATTCTTATCAATACTGGTACCAGTCAACTTTTGATATTTTCTGCCACTCTCATGTATAAAATAGTACCTCATGATTTTAATTTATATTTCCTTCATTTTAGTGCTATAATAATAATCTTTTTATATGGCTTTTAACTATTTGGATTTATTATTTCATGATTTCATCTAATATTTTTTGCCTATGTAAAAAATTTCTTTCTTTCAAGTTCCTTATGTATTCTAGATCCTAAGCCTTGCAAAAATTTTCAAACTAATAATTGTCTTTTTATTTTGTTAATAGTTTTGCCATACCAAAGTTTTAAATTTTAGTGTACTCAAATCAAGAGTCAAGTCTTTTTCATCATGGTTTGTGATATCTGTGTTTCTTTGGAAAGCGTCTCAATCTGTCACCCAGGCTGGAGGGCAATGAGACGATCACAGCTCACTGTAGCCTTGACCTCCAGACTCAAGGGATCCTCCCACCTTAGCCTTCCCAGTAGCTGGGACCACAGGAGCACACCACCACATGCACCTGTGGTCTCAGCTAATTTTGGGGTTTTCTGTAGAGACAGGGGTCTCACTATGTTGTCCAGGCTGGTCTTGAACACCTGGGCTCAAGCAATCTTCCTGTCTCAGCCTCCCAATATGTGGGATTACAAGTGTGAGCCACTGCGTCCAGGTTTGTTTGTGCTTTTTTATATCTTATTTAAGGAATTTTTTCCTACCTAAGACTTCTAAAAATATTTCCCATTTTCTATGAACTTCTGTTTTTTAAAGTAGGTCTTTAATCCAGTTCTAATTTATTTTTATCAAGGCTGTGAGTAGGACTTTTTTTTTTTTTTTCCCAAATGAAAAACCACTTTTCTCTCAAATAGAGGAACTGCCTAGTGATAACCCTTTTATTCCTAACTCCTAAGGGCAGCTGGCAAAGCCCTTCTATCATTTAAAAAAAAAAAAGTCTAAGGAAAAGGTGTACTATTTAATATTTAAATATGACAAGTCATAGCTAGTGATATTTGGTAGGACAGAACATACCAGAATATACTCGGTCAATTTTACTTAGACCCAGAAAAAAAGACCCGAATTCACCATTTTCCAACAGAAAAGCACAATGAATCTAAACAGATACTGGATTGTCTAACAAGTAAAAAATATTAGGCAAAAGAAAATAGACATGTCTACCAGGTTTTTTAATACTCATAAGATACCAAATTTTAAGAGAGTTTTGTGGGGACACATGAACAAACTTTTTACGTAGCCCTCACAATTCACAATCTCACACCAGTTTCCCACTTCTTTCCAAAGCTTAGATTTAGAAAAAGGCCACTTAGGAAAATGCTTATCTCAATAGTTCCAGCATTAAGAAGAGAAATAACTGATACTACTGCAATCAACACTAAATTTGATTGTGATATTCTTGCATAAACTAACAAAAATTATTTCACTGGTATAAATCCTGTATAACTACTTCAGATTTTTACATAATTTACATAATGTAACTAGTATCAAACAGCTAAATTTGAATTCTTTGTTCTCCTGAAAAAGAACACCATTTTAAGTTAATAATATGTTTCTGACTATGAGACTATAAGGTATTCTTAAGGGGGCATGTAACACGGATATTAATAATTTACCAAATAAATTCATTGTGCTCAATTCTATTATAAAAATTCATAGGAACCCTTAATAAAGGCAAATGTTAATTTAATATTTTTACCCCCTCCTCATCCAGCCATCTATTAGAACCTAACTTATTGAGAATATCATTTTAACAGTATTTTTTTGCAAATGTTATACTGCAACTGCTGTATAATTATCTTTCAGGCTATATAATTTTCAGCATTCTACATATTTTGTAGCAATTTTATATATACTTTAAAACATAAACTCAATGGTCAAGTAAACAAAAAAGGTACTCTTTAGTTCAAAAAATTCATTAAGCATAATAAATTCAATTAGACACAGTATGAGGTTTTCCTCAAAGCCATACAATAATAATACAAGTATTGTATTGTTCAAATATTCTCATTGTTATATAGGTTGTCACATTTCACTTTTAATAGGAACTGACTCAAAGAGACCTTGGAACAAAAGTATCCCAACCAAGTAGCAGTTCTCAAAGTGTCATGCTAAAAAAACATTACTCTCCAATTCACACAATCCAAACAATCAAATCAGAGAACAACCACTTCTTTATTAACAGAAAAATACACTCTAGTTTCCTGTGTCCAAGTGACACTACCTAAAAAACAAACAAGGAAGGCTAAAGATGCAATCACTGGAATAGCATCAATACTAATAAAATGTTTTTAGCACTGATCAATTTGGTGTTATTCACTGAATGATAGTTTTGAGAGTTTAACAATAATTCTAACATTTGCTGAAAGCAAATGAAATTTAAGGAATTCTCAATGCTGACAATCTTCTTCATTAAAATATAAAACTAAAAACAATTCAACCTACAAAGACAAAATCCCACCAGAAAAAAAAGTGATGTGGTTAGGCGGGAAATTAAATCTTACTCAAACTGCAGATCGAAATAAAACAGTACCTTCATAATAAAGATATCACAA
>NW_016107521.1:2519050-2528296 GCF_001604975.1 Cebus imitator | reverse complement strand
TACAGGCACGCGCCACCATGCCCAGCTAATTTTTTGTATTTTTAGTAGAGACGGGGTTTCACCATGTTGACCAGGATGGTCTCAATTTCTTGACCTCGTGATCCACCCACCTCGGCCTCCCACAGTGCTGGGATTACAGGCTTGAGCCACCGCGCCCGGCCATCAGCTGTATTCTTTACAATTATTTGTTCAAGATATAATTTGCTTTCCTGCAGTGTCAGATGCTAATGCTAATGCAACTGAATTTATACTATCTAAGCACTGTCTACAGATGCACCTTTTGTTTTTAAATCAGCAGGAACCACTGACCAGCAGACATAGTATTCCTAACTAGATAATCAGCAAATGTGTAAAGTCTGACATCTCCCCGCAAAATACACACTTGACCATATAACTGTCTCAATAAATTCACATGGCCATGAACAACTTTAACACACTAAACAAATTCAACCAAAAAAGATCAGAAAGTCAGTCATTGCAAACAACTGCTGTGCTACAGACCAGAAATAACTTCTAATAAGCCCCCCTCAAAAAATTTGCAGTCTGGAAGATAATTATATAGCACTTGCAGTATAATATTTGCAAACAAATGCTGTTAAAAATGATGTTCTCAATCAGTTAAGTTCTAATAGATAGCTGGGAAAGGAATTTAGTTTTAATACACTAAAACTAAATAATTTTAGTGTATTAAAATCACATTTTCTAAGAAAATTCCTAAAGATACACATTATGATCTATGTAATTGTCCACACTGACCGTATTCTCCTTTATTGTATAACATTCTACAATGTGAGGAGGCTAAAACATAACCATAATTTATTATTTCAGCACAATCTAAAAGTCTGTACAAAACACAACCCAACTGCTGTAATAACTCAATAAGAACAAAAAACTTACAGCTACATGTTCAAAGAGGGTAAGCAGAAAAAGAAAAAAACAATTATCAAGAACCTATTTGGCAATGGGCCCCCAAAGTGACTTTTTTTTTTTTTTTGAGATGGTCTCACTCTGTCACCCAGGCTGGAGTGCAGTGACACAATCCTGGCTAACTGCAGCCTTGACCTCCTGGGCCCAAGCAGTCCTCCCACTACACACTCCTGAGTAGCTGGGGCCAAAGGCTTGCGCCAACACGCCTGACTAATTTTTCTATTTTTTTGTAGAGATGGGGTTTCGCCATGTTTGTCAGGCTGGTCTCAAACTCCTGGGTTCAATGATCTGGTCTTGGCATCCCAAAGTCGTGGGTTTACAGGTATGAGCCACTGTGCCCAGCTGAAACCAAATCTTACAAGTTCACTGATTTTCCCAAGGTCACACATCTATTAAGTGTCAAAGCCAAGATTTAGTATCAGGTTTGTATGATTCCAAAGTTCAAACTTTCATCTGCACCAAGCTCTCCCCACAATAAATAAAATGTGTGACACAGCCTTCATGGTCTAGCCAGAGAAGATAAATGCTATGGATGAAGTTCTAAGGGAGGTTTATAAATAAACTTCCAAATAGTGTTTTACAAACTTTATATAATATGATCCTTTCTTAAACTGGGAATGTTTGAAACAACACAAATCTGTGAGTTCACTAACATACATCAGAACACAATTTGGAAAAATAATTATCTGGGTCTCTCACACTACCCTTGAGGGCCACTGTATAAGTCATTTCAGTAGTGCCTTGAATAGGACGAAATGCCACATTATGTTGAATTCACAAAACTGTACAACTTTCCAAACTCTTTCACATGTTTCAGAATTCATAAAGTCCTCCAAAAACTCCATTGAAAGGGTTAAAGGAACATAGTAGATACATAAAAGAGATCAATATAGAAGCACTGTAAATGCAGGCAGTAGTACCTATCAGTCCCAGGGATAACTCCATCCCTATACCTTCTAAGGAGCAAAAAATATTGCCATTAGAAGGTAAAGACCGGTAGACAGCTACCTAGTCTCTTACCTGCAGTTCTTCCTCAAAGCCAGAAGGATCAGGTCACTTCTTGGCAGAATTCCATAGAGTCCAAAAAGGAACTAGTACTCTGTTCCAGTAATACCCAACCTCTCCATAACAACCCCAGGTTATTAGCATCATTTCAAAGATGGTAAAATTGAGGTTTAAAGCCTAGATGATCTCCAAGGTCAAAACATAAGTGAAAAGGGACAAGATTTGTATCCAATCTTTGTCCCTCAAGATCAGAGATTATTACCTTCCCTAGAACTGCTTTGAGCCCTATGAAAAATGACTCATCTTTATACCAAATTACAATAGGTAATGTAAAATTACAGTGGGATTTACTGTAGAAAGTTATAAACAATAAAAGTGTTGGTCCATATGTTGGGGGCTTTAAGGAAAAATAGACACCTTTATCTGAACACTTAAAACGTTAATCATCCATATGCAAGGCATAACTGTAAGAGAAGGCAACCAACTTTTTAATATATTAGAATTTTTACATGCAAATGAGTATTGCCCTCACAAGATAATAACCTTAATGAGCCAATGCACATATTTCAATGTTAAATTATTTTGGGAGTCCCCTTTTGAATTTCCCTCAGAGACTTAAGAATGTTAAATTTCTCATGTTTTTCCAGTCAGAATATAAAGGATACAGCCCTAGATACTACATTATAAACGTCTTAAAAATGTGTCCCAACCCTTTGACCACGTAATTCAACTTCTAGAAATATGCTGTAACAGCTGGGCATGGTGGCTCACGCCTGTAATCCTAGCACTTTGGGAGGCCGAGGTGGGTGGATTGCCTGAGCTCTGGAGTTCGAGACCAGCCTGAGCAACATGGTGAAACCCTTTCTCTACTAAAATACAAAAAAATTAGCTGGGCCTGGCTGCATGCGCCTGTAATCCCAGTTACTTGGGAGGCTGACACAGGAGAAATGCTTAAACCTGGGAGTCAGAGGTTGCAGTGAGCCTAGATCACACCACTGCACTCCAGCCTGGGCAACAGAGCAAGACTCTACCTCAAAAAAAAAAAGAAAGAAAGAAAGAAAGAAAAGAAATATACTATAAGAAAATGCAAACAAATATGCACAACTTATTGGTCATTTTAGTATGTTAATATAGGTTGAGTATCCCTTATCCAAAATGCCTGAGATCAGAAGTGATTCAGATTACAGGTATTTTTTGGATTTTGGAATATTTGCATATATATATAATGAGATCTTGGAATGGTATCCAAGTCTAAACATGAAATTCATTTATGTTTCATATATACCTTACACACATAGCCTGAAGGTAATCTCATATATTTTTAATAATTTTGTACATGAAACAAAGTACTTATGTGTGGAATTGTTCACTTGTGGCATCATGTCAGCACCATAAGGTTTCGGTTTCTGCAGGATTTGGATTTCAAATTTTTAGATTAGGGATGTTCAACCTGTAGAAATTTAACTATTTGACTACTCAGTGTCTTAAAATGGACTGATTAAATGAATTATGACACATTTATGTGATAAAGCACAATAAGGTCATATCATAGAACAGAAGTTGTCAAAGTGTGGTCCCTTGGCTAGCAAGTCAGCATCACCTACAGACATTAAAAATACAAATCCTTAGGCCCACACCAGATCTACTTAATCCAACTGTGGGCATGGGGTCCAGGAAGCTGGGCTTCAACAAGCTCTTCAGGTGATTATCATGCACAGCAAAGTTTTGGAATATTGCAGAGTACTTAACAGCAATCTACTGAGACCGTTTTCCATTCTAAATTTTTAAAAGGAATGTTACTATATAATACTCTACCTCCTTTTCTTAACATTACATGCCATACAAACACATGCACACACACAAAGGTATCCTTCACTATCCAAACTCTCACCATCCTAACAGTCAAATAAATGTTTGGCTGAATCCCTCACAAATCTGAATTTTTGCTATGTATAATCCAAAATTCAGAAACTGAATATTATAGATCCAAATAATGTGACAGCCCTTGCCACTTAAAGAGATTCAGAGAACAGATACATGATATGAATTTGGGGTGGGTGCACAGGTATTAATATATCACAGAATATTACCAATGATTATATCTTAAAGATTGGAATTATGTTTTATTTTTTTATTTTTGAGACAGCGTCTCACTCTGTTGCCCAGGCTTGAGTTCAGTGGTGCGACCTTGGCTCACTGAAACCTCCGCCTCCTAAGTTCCAGCAATTCTCCTGCTTTGGCCTCCCAAGTAGTTAGGTGCATGCCACCATGCCTGGTAATTTTTGTATTTTTAGTAGAGATAGGGTTTCATCATATTGACCAGGCTGGTCTCAAACTCCTGGCCTCAGGTGATCAGCCCGCCTCAGATCCTAGAGTGCTGGGATTGCAGGTGTGAGCCACCGTGCCTAGCTTGGATTGGAAGATATTTTAATTTTTCTCTTTTACTTTACTCAATTTTATCAATAATCTTCAAATACGTAATTATTCTAAATTGTAACTTGAAATTTTGAGAAATAAATTCATATCAGTTATGTCATATGTATAGATGACATTATTTAGAGATACCTACATATATGGAAAGGAAAAGATAATGGAAAGGAAAAAAATGATGAAACAATATTGGGAGGAAAAACATATTAAGAAGGGACAGTGATGATCTGGGGATAAAAATGAGGGAGAAAAGGAGGGCAGAAAGGGGCACACAGAGGGCTTTTGGCTTAGTAATGTTCTGTGTAAGCTAGTATGATAAATTGCCTTCGAAAATGTCATCAACATTAGTCCCATCCCTATGTCACATGCCAATTCTCCCATCAAGCCATGCATGGAGTCTGTTTCCAGTCTCTTTCAAGGAGGCTGACTTCGTGACTTGCTTTGAACCATAGAATACAGCAGGAATTATTCCGAGTCATTTTGGGGCATAGGCCTTTAGAGACTTGGCAGCTTTACCTGTGATCCTTTTAGAGTCCGGCTGCTGTGTGTCTCAGGCTGGACTTCTGATAGAGAGAGGCCACATGGACAACAAAAGGCCCAGACCAGAGTCCTGTTCCAACCATCCAGGTGAAGTATGAGATGTGCAAGTTAAATCCATCTTGGATGTGCAAGCTCCCTGCTGAATGACTGACCCCAGCTTACATCTCAGGATGTAATGTAATTGGATGTGAGCTTGGGTGAGCAGAACCACTCAAGGTAGCCCAGTCAATCAACAGAAGCATGAGAAATAATAAATCATTGTTGTGTTAAGTCACTGAGTTTTAGGGTGCTTTTTCCTTTTTAGTTACTGATAACTAAAAAATTTTTTATCGTTATTTTCCATATCTCACATGTGATCGTTTGTAGGATTAAAGTTTTAATTTATGTCATTTTTATCCATAGCAAATAATGTAGTAGCAATTGTTCATATATTCAAAACACACAAAATTGATTTTCTTGTAGAACTTCAAAAAAATCACTGGAGCAATAGCATGGTCACTGCTTCTCCATGTCAGTTCCCTTGTCATAATTAAGACTGGCCTGCACTTTCTTTTTTGTCTTACCTCTTGCCTTAACATTTTCATATTTGGTTTACAACTTAGTAAAATGAAGAAGCATATCATTGAAAAAAATATTTTAGAACAGTTTGAATAGCACAGGCATTATCTGCAAAGATGTGAATACTGACAAGCTAAACCATCTGGAACTGGCAACTTTTTAGGAATACTGTTTTGACAACTTGATCAAATTCCTCCATGAATATTGTTCCAGGTAAATGTTTTTAAATCTCTTTCTGAGTTAACTTGACTAATGTGTATTTTCCCTAAAAATCTTCACTTCATCTCAAATTTATCACAAAAAAATATGCAGTATTCTCTTATGTATAAATAGACAATAGACTGAAATATGCATAATAAAGTAACAGGAAATATTTGAGTGTTGGAAAATTATATATATCTTACATTTTTTATTTTCTAAATTTTCCAAAATAAATGTCATTTTCAAAATGAAAAAAAAATACATGTAAAGAATAAACAAGAAACCATTGTGTAGCTTCTATTCTAAGAATACAACAATATCTAGCTTACTAGTCTGCCATGGCTAACAAAAACCAGTTATAAGAAAATGTGAAAAATGAATTATGTGACTTGACCACAATCTTTCCTTATGGTGGATTAGAGGTAACAATTTATATTATTTGAACATTTGCCACTGATGTCTACAAAACAAATTAACTGTAAGAAAGGAGACGACCTAAGCTTTCATGAGAATTCACAAGAGCCCAGAATAATGTTACTCCATCAACTCTAACAGTTTCATACAGACCACTTAACAGGACTGCTTTCTGATGCTGTTTATAATGCATTGTTGTCTCCAGCTTTGTGGAGGGGCAGGATCTAGTTCCTCAGTTCAACAATATGCAGAGGACAAGCACACAAATACCATCCCTGCGGACACAATAATGCAGCAGCAACCACCCGGCTCCAGCCCTCCCCTTGTTGCCATTATCATAATTTATGCATCCTTGGAGACTGGAGTATAAAACAATGATTAATGCTGAGAAAGTCAACAGCATCAAAGGTTTTGAACTGACCACTGGCCTTAAAGAATAAAATCATAGTTCAGCAACACAAATGTTTACCAACCTGATATAAAGAATTCACTGAAAAATGAAATCACTTACCACGATCCTACAATCATAACTATGATTGTCTTAATCCTTACATGCTTTGGCTTCCTTTTGTCTGGGTCTTGCTTTCTATGTCCCTATGTATAATCTGAGTTTTAATATATCTGTATAGCACTGGCTTTCTATCAGACTGATAATACTAAAGCCTATAAAGTCACTAAAGCAATAAAATTTAATAAGAGCAATAATTTGAGCTATCAGAGAATTTCATTATGACAAACACAATATAATGTTATTACCATCACTATATACTTTATATGAGACAGGTGTCCCAATACTAAATATTAACAATATTGAAGATACCTTTCTGACATAGTGGAAAAGGCCATGGTATACAGCACATCGAAGTAAAAATTACTTTGAAAATACACAGGTTA
This sequence comes from Cebus imitator, assembly GCF_001604975.1. Taxonomy (NCBI): domain Eukaryota; kingdom Metazoa; phylum Chordata; class Mammalia; order Primates; family Cebidae; genus Cebus; species Cebus imitator. The sequence continues at coordinate 2,521,327 of NW_016107521.1, read as the reverse complement.
GAAATAGATACAGCCTCTATAGAAGGGGGAAAATTAGTAATCACAGAAGCTTTTGTAGATGGCATTTATGACTAAGGAGGATTCTAGGACCATGAACCTTTTACTAAGTCAGCAAAGGTGGAATTGCATTTCTTTAAAACTGGGATATATCCTCTTTTAGCTGCGCTAACTCAAACACAGGATTGCCTAAAGGCTACATAACACTGAGCTATTTGTTACATGGTAACTTTCAAACTTTTTTATCCATTGCCCACATTAAGATATATGTGACACCTACTACATAAGCATATTTGCACACAGAAAGTTTCAGAAAACTATGCTTGTCTTTACTATATGTTATTTTCTCTGATAATTGCTATTTTATTCCATTTCATTTTTAAAAATTCACTTCAAGAACCACTAAACTGATTTTATTACCCACCAGCAGGTCACAACCTATTGTTCAGCAACTACTCGTGGGCCTTTCATAATGCTTAGGATATGGGAGTTGGGGGAGAAAAGAGAAGAAAAGAATATGACAAATTAACTATGTGCTATATAATATATAGGAAGACGCCTTTTGTGTCCCAATTTAATTCTCACATCAACCCTATGAGGCAAGTAATGCTCATTTATGTATTCATCCTTTCAACAAATACTTACTGAGTACTTAGTATGTGTCAGGTACTGTGCTAAACTCTGGGAACAACTGAGCAGAGAATAAAAGACAGTCCATATCCTCAAAACACTAGAGTATATGGAAGGAAAACATTTAAATGGGAGGTAAATGCAAAAAAAGAAAAAGCACAGCATGCTTTATAAAAAATACATAATAAAGAGACTCAACTTTGAGAAGAATTAAAAGGCTTCCCCAGGAATTATCCCACGAGTAGACCTGATGGACGCAAAGGAATTGGACAGGCAAAAGTAGGGAAAAGGAAAGTGGTCTGGTCAGATGGAACAGCGCTGACTACAGGCAGACTTGAGGCAGGAAGGAATGTGCGTCAAAAGAAGAAAGAACAGAAGGCCAATATGCCGATCACTGAGCACAAGGGAGCCAGGGGTAAGAAATGAAGCCAAGTCACATGGGATCTCATGGGGCAAGCTAAGGACTGAGAATTAATTCGGGTATAAAAGAAAGCCCCTGAGAAGTTTTAAGCAAAAGGAGTGGGAGGTAGGGAAAAGATCCCATGTGTCTTCCAAAGATATCTCTAGCTGTTCTGTGGAGAATGGACTGGAATTAGGCAACACGAAATATAAGATTAGTTAGGTAGCCACAGCAGCCTGATGGGAAATGGTGCAAAACCTGATGCAGGTGACAGCCAGGGAGCTGAAGGAAGTTAGCCCACTTGAGATAAGATGGCAGAACTGAATGGGAAAGGTGAGTGAGTATGTAAGACAGAAGAGACACCAAGAGAGAGGGAGGAAGAAGAGAATAATTTCCAGGTTTCTGGAACAAGAAACTCTAAGAGGGGAATTCTGTAGAATAAGCAAAATTGGGACAATGATCCCAAGTTCAATTTGAGATGTCTATGAGAAGAACGTCAAGAAGAGCCATTGAGTGGACACTGTGGTATCGTGCACCTAATAAACGTCAAAACTGAAATCTGGCCAGGTCTATTTGACGTGAAAATCAAAGTTCTCTCACAACACTGAAATGAAGATGAGAATTATGATGGTGATAATGATGAATGCAGTACAGCATTAGCTAACATTTACTGAAATCTACAATGTGCTAGGTATTCACAGTAACCCTACTGAAGAAACTGAGGCTCAGAGAGGTAAAGTAGGAAGAATTTGACAAAGGAGCAGAACCAGGACTTAATCTCAGATCTAGACACACTCCAAAATGTATGCTCTTAAACGCCAGACCACAGTACCACTCAAACCCAGTGGGAAGATAACAAGACCTTTAACTTACAATCACTTGCCAACAATAGATTGAAAGTTCTCTGAAGGCAGGGCAATGGTGCTTTATTTATCTTTGTAAATTCTAATGTAATATATCTCAGTAGTTGTTTGCTGAATGCAATGTGAATAAATTATGTATGGTACTTGCTGGTAGATCAATTTTTGATTTGGAAAATCACCAATGGACTACATACTATTAACTTTTTTTTAACAATATATCTAATTTAAATTCAAAATACATTGGTAGCTTCAAAACTGAGAAGGCCAAAAAGTGAAGAAAAGAAAAGATGTCAAAATGGCTTTTTTCCAGATGGTGCTTACAGATTTCATCTGATTTTTTTTTTTTTTTTTTTTTTTTTGATAGTGTTGGTATTGCTCAGTTCAGTT
>NW_016107521.1:2513116-2518971 GCF_001604975.1 Cebus imitator | reverse complement strand
CATGCCCAGCTAATTTTTTGTATTTTTAGTAGAGACGGGGTTTCACCATGTTGACCAGGATGGTCTCGATCTCTTGACCTCGTGATCCACCCGCCTCGGCCTTCCAAAGTGCTGGGATTACAGGCTTGAGCCACCACGCCCGGCCTGATTTTTTAAATAATACCAGCATACCTCCCAGTCTATATGTAAAGTACTACTGTAAACTGTCATTTTATTGGGAAAAAAAAAGCTTTAGCTATCTAGTCCAGTGTAAGATTAAATGATTAGAAAATAAAATAAAATCTATCTCCTTACCAAAAGTGTACTCTTTTGGAGAAAAAGGTTAACTTCACAATGTGGTACCAAACAAGAGAATACAATTTCATTTCAAGAACATAGGTTTTACCTATCTCTTATAAATTTCATTTAAAGCTAGAATGAGTCAAGTTAGTTCAAAGTTCATCTTAAAATACATTCTATAAGAAAGACTTCTAAGAAAGAAATCTTGGCTCCATTTAGCCAATAAATAATGAATATTTTTTAAGTGTGCAAGAAGAAAGAGACCGTATTTCAGTGTCTAAATGCCACGGAGAGTAAAATGCACCATTAGTCATGAAACACCAAAACAAAAAGAAGAGAGAGCAATTAAAGTTTGGTACCATGGTTTCTTGACGTGTAAAATTAACTTACACTTAACTGATACACTTCTTAGATTTTTTATATACTACTAGTATACATACATAAAAAGTAAAATATAAGCACAATTAGTAAAAGTACTCATAAAACTTCTTCACAATCAGAGACCACTCTTCTGAATCACTTTTCATCTCACAGCCCTCCAACCAAATTTTCCATACAATATCATCCTCTGTGCTACTGGGAACACTGATGACGTAGCTTTTCTTTAAAAAAGAAAAAGAAAGAAGAAAAGCACCACTATTGCCTCTGATTTTTTTCTCAAGCTGGTGACACCCATTTTGGAATGGATGCTGATTTTACTAGAGGGTGTAAACAGAAAATTTTCAAATGAAAATCAGGACTCATATTCCTTTGTCAAATGATCCTAAAATGTCAATGGTTGCAGGTGTCCAGTCCTACCACCAGGACTAGCAGCCAAGTTCTCTCATGCCTACGCAATGACATCACAACAGCTGCCTGGCTTGCAGTGATTATAAGACCCCATCTACTGTAAGATGCATCACGATTTCAGACCTTAACTCTGGGAGAAAATGCGTATCTTAAAAGCCAATATAAAATGGTAAGTTGTATCTAATTGTGTAAGATTGTATATTATCACATGTAAAGTCTCATCTAGAAAGGAAGATGTGGTTGACTGTCCAATTTTTCACCCCTCTTTCCTGGAGAGAATTATACATCCTTGCCTTTTGGCATGTGACTTAGAGTTCCCTTCTCTGTGAAAGCAGTGGCCAAAGAAATGTGAATGCAAGTGACCTGTGCCAACTTGCAGCTAAAGCTTTACAAGCTATCACGTGGTTCCATCATTTTTCTTTTTCTTCTGCCATGAGAAAAGCATATCCCAGATGAGGGCTGCTCTTTCAGCTTGGATACCTGAATTAAGGTCAAAGCTGACCCTAGCGCAGAGCTATAATCAAAATGTACTGTAGAAAAGTAAGAAATTTTTGTTTCTCTTAGCCCCCAAGATTTCTGGGGTCCTTTTCGTTAATTTCTTAAGGCAGCATAACCTAGGGGAAGTTAACTAATACAGAAGATCCTTGATATGAACTATGGGCTCTAAAAATTAATTCCACCACCTGGGCAACATAGTGAGACCCCCATCTCTACAAAAAGCACAATTATTAGCCAGGTTCAGTGGTTTGCACCTGTAGTCCCAGCTTCTCAGGAGGCCGAGGTCAGAGGATTGCTTGAGCCTGGAAGGTGGAGGCTGCAGTGAACTGTGATCACTCCACTGCACTACAGCACAATGACAGAGTGAGACCCTATCCTATAAAAATAAAAATTATTTCCTAATGTCCTGGGCCAGAAAGATTCCTCTAAGCCACTGTGCTCTCCTCCATGCCCGTCCAGCCACTGCTGCAATACACATTTCCTTTCCTTCACCTTACTTCCAAAATACTTGTATCAAACCATTCCTCACATAATACTCCATGCTACCCTTGATTCTCTTGGCTGAGGTTCTCAATATTAGCTATCCCCTTTTCACCTTTTCCCTCAGACTTTAAGATACCATCTTCACTTGTCTTCCCATCTAATTGTATCTGTTATCTACTCTGTCCCATCTGCCATGTTCCCAAAACCTGCAACTTCTGCACAGCCCTATGGACAAGAATTTATCAGGTGTGAGGATTAAACACCAACTAGATGCTCTTAGGTGGAGGCCTATCAAAAGGCATTTTTTAAATTCCTCTTTTAAACTGATGATGGTACAAAGCACTATAGAAACAAACAAGGAAATAAAAAGTATGATGCTATAAATAAATAATAATATAAACCTAATTTAAAGCTGGAAAATAACTTTTATAATTCCAACAAACTCATGATTAATTACATAATGTGGATTTAAAAGTATACATCGATATGTAGAGACCTTAAAAAAAAAAATCAAAGCTTGTAATATATGACAAATTCTTGAAAAAATATTTTTTCATTGAAAAAGAGCGCAATACAACTCAACTAATTATGTGGGAGGATTCATATGCAGTTATTCATGCACATAAAATTAATTATAGGTTTTCTGTAGTCTATATTACACGTATACACCCATACCACATGCATCCTATTTGGTCTCTTTTCTCTATCATTTATATTTCCTGTATACCTGCCTTATAATGTCAGAGTACTCGTTAGCCTAAAGTCCTAAGTCTGAAAGAAAAGAAGAACTAGAATAAGATTATTTAGTGCTTCGGGAAAAAGATTTTGTTGTGACTTTGAATAATTTCATTAACAGATTTAGGCATTAGTTATCTCACAAGAAAAATGGGGATAATACTATCTTCCTCACAGAATAAATGTTATGTTTAGGAGATATTATAACAAACATAGACCATTGCCTGAATAGAGGGCTCTTTCCTAAAAGGCTTGCCGGATTCCCCCATTTCCAGTAAAGGTGAACTAGAGCTCACTGTTCACATTTTTAAGAAATAGAACAAATAAAATTAAAAAGACTTTTCAAAAGCATCAAAGTATTATACTCCACCCTGAAAATATGTGTATACAGAGACACACGCACGCACGCACGCACGCACGCGCGCGCGCGCACACACACACACACACAGAGAATTACACAGAATAATAAATATTCCCCCCAAAAAATTCAGGCCAGGTACAGTGGCTCACACCTATAATCCCAGCATTTTGAGAGGCCAAGATGGGCAGATCGCCTGAGCCCAGGAGTTCGAGACCCACCTGGGCAACATGGTAACATCCCATCTCTACAAGAAAATATGAAAATTAGCTGGGTGGGGTGGCATGTGCCTGTAGTCCTAACTACTCAGGAGGCTGAGGTGGGAGGAACACCTGACCCTGGGAGGTTGAGACTGTAGTGATGCAGTGAGCCATGATCACGCCACTGCACTCCAGCCTGGGCAACAAGAGTAAGACCCTGTCACACACACACACGTATACACACGCAAAAATTCTAGCTTTTAAGAACACATTTCTCCCAAGGATATGGGCTGATTACTGAAAAGGCAACTAGGAAGCTCAAAGATGATCAGAGGTTTCAAATCCCCAACAGGATGAAGAGGACAAAACTGTAATTTTTTTTTAAGGACCACAAAAGAGAAGAGGTCCCAGTAAGTGCTTTAAACTTTGGGCTGGATCCCAAATAATTATACCTTATAAGAAGGGTAAAAAGGAAATAAATGAATCATCAGAGAGTAAGCCCATATTCAAATCACCTAGATCCCTCATTGGGAAGGAAGGAAGGATGGAACAAGGGGATGAGACAATTGCTAGCATGACTAGCCTTAAAAAACAAAACTAATATAAATCCTCTCTGGAGGAGAACAGTATTACTCTAGGCCTTAAAATATATCTGTAGTTTTGAATATACAACAATTGGGACTCAATAAAAAACAACCAAGAAAACAGGAACAAAAGTAAGATGACAACATAGGTTCAGACCCAGAAGGGATTCAAATAATACTGGCCTCAGACACAGACACTGAAATAACTTTGCTCAATATGAGAAAGCAAGAAAGGCAGCGGGGGAAGAGAGGGAGGGAGGGAGACAAGATGGAAGACAGGGAGGGGAAGAAAGTTTGAAAAGATTGAAAACTATGCATAAAATTAAAAATGATAAATTAAGATTTTAGAACTAAAAAATAACTAATTAATAACTCTGGACAGGTTTAACAGAAAATTATATTAGTTGAAGACAAAAACTAGTGAACAGATAGGTCAGAAAAAAATATCCAGATTAAACCCAAAGAGATAACACTGAAAAACAGAAGGGAGAGTAAGTTATGTATGAACTACTGTGACTAGGTCTAACCTGCAATGTCACTGGAGTCCCAGAAAAAAAATAAAAAGAGAATTGGCTTACAAGAAATAGTAAGTAATTGTAAGAAATACCCAAACTTAATACCAAAAAAAATCAAATTCCAGATTCAAGAAACACTCTAAACCTCAAGCAGGACAAATGCAAAGGCATCAACATCTAGACAAATCACAGTGCAACTGGTAAAAATAAAAAATGAAAAGAAAAACTTCAAAGTAGCAAGAAAGAAAAAAAAGTACCATGGAAAGAACAACCATAAGACTTAACAGACGACTTTTCAGAAGAAACAATGTAAGCCAGAAGACTACGAGATGTTATTTTAAAGATCCTGAAAGAAAATAAATGCCAAGCTAGATTTCTATACCCAATGAAAACATCAAAAATCAGAGTGAGATTCTCATAAGAAGGTTGCAGAACTGTCATACCGTTTCTAAAACTGAGTTTCCAAAGATAGGGCTCTCTTCTAGGATGAGGATCTACAGTGAAATAAAGTTTCTGGAAGTAGAATCAAAATTGAACAGTATAAAACCACAGAATGGAAGTCAAGAAAAGTTCAGGTAAAGGTGAGAGAAGGGAATAGAGCCAGGAGAGATTAGGTAGCAAATTACATGCTTTTAAGCACCATGGGAAAACTTCACAAGAGATAGCTCAGTGAAGTGTAACAGGTACCTAACCACTTCTCCTCCTAAATGTTCAGGAAAACTGATTTCACATCTAAATGAGCAATAAATGAGTGTTAATGTAAGACTCTATAGGAAGTTATAAGAAAAATCAGAGTAAGATTCAGACTAATGTCCCTAGAGACAATGAAAGTATGATACACAAACATCAATACAAAATAAAAACTGTAACCTTCCTTTCAAATTAGTTAAAATACATTAAGAAAATTACACATTACATGAAATAATACACAAATTATAATTATAAAAATCTAGAAATGAAGTGATGAACTCAGGAAAAAAAATCAGACTTTAAAGAAAAAAGTCATTTCCAATATGAAAACCCATTAGAGAAAACACAGTAACAACAGCAGCAAAAACCACAACAGATAATGCCTGAAGAGGAAGAAAAGGTAAAAGGAGATAAATGCAAAAAAAAAAAATCCTGAGGAAATAAATCGGCTTCAAAAGAAAGTGACAAATATTGAAGATAGGAAAAGAAAATCCAACCGATGGATAATAAAGGAGAAAAGAAGAAAACAAAAGGAAAGAAAAAACATAAAAAAAAAAAAAAAAATGTTACATTAAGAAATAGAATACCTGAATAGGTATAATAACTATTAAAGAAGGAGAATATATAAGTAAGACATTTTTAACGAAGAAAACTACAAGCTCTGATGGCTTCATTAGTGAGTTCTTTCAATCTTTTAAGGAAGAACACACATCAGTATCGCAGC
>NW_016107521.1:2510612-2513101 GCF_001604975.1 Cebus imitator | reverse complement strand
AGGAAAAGAAAATCCAACCGATGGATAAAAAAAAAAAAAAAAAAAAAAAAAAAAAAAAAAAAAAACAAAAAAAAAAAAAAAAAACTGATACAATAAGAAATAGAAAACCTGAATAGGTATAATAACTATTAAACAAAGGGAACATATAATTAAGACATTTTTAACGAAGAAAACTACAAGCTCTGATGGCTTCATTAGTGAGTTCTTTCAATCTTTTAAGGAAGAACACACATCAGTATCGCAGCAAATTTTCCAGAGGCCAGTAAAACTTTGATACTAAAATCTAAGGACAATGCAAGAAAGGAAATTTATCCCTCATTTAAACATTGATGTGAAAATTCTAAACAAAATTTTAGCAAAAGGAATCCAGCAATATATTAAAGGATAATACATGACAACCAAGTAGAGTTTAGTCCAATAACACAAAGGAGATGCCTTCATCTGATAAACAGTATCTATTTTTAAAAACTGTGTCTCATCTGAATGCTCAGATAATGGATAAGCTAACTGTAATATTTATAAAATGGAATACTATCGACCAATAAAAAGAACAAACTGCTGATAGGTGAAGCAATATGGATGATTCTAAAAAAACCTTTATGTTGAGTGAAAGAAGTCAGAACCAAGAGAATTCCATTTCTATAAGGAAATGCTATAGAATCCCATTTCTATAAGGTTTAAGAAAAGGAAAACTAATCTATGGTAACATATATCAGAAGAGTTGTTGCCTCTGGTGGGGTAAAGGAATTGGAAATAACTAGAAGAGGATATATGGAAAACTGATCTACATCTTGTTTGGGGTATTAATTACACAAGTGTATACATGTTTCAAAATTCAAACTGTATGCTTAAGATGTGTTCATTTTACTAAAGGTGGGTGATAAATCAATTAAAAAAAACTCAATTGAAAAAAAAAAAAAAACTATAGCCAGCATTGTACTGAAGGGTGAAATGTTGAAAGTTTTCCCTTCAAAGTAGAAAAAAGAGGGCAGGGCATGGTGGCTCACACCTGTAATCCCAGCACTCTGTGAGGCTGAGGCGGGCTGATCACTGCAGATTAGGACTTTGAAACCAGCCTGGCCAATATGGTGAAACCCCATCTCTACTAAAAATACAAAAAAAACTAGCTGGGCATGGTGGTGGCACCTGTAATCCCAGCTACTCAGGAGGCTGCGACAGAAGAATCACTTGAACCTGGGAGGTGAAGGTTGCAGTGAGCAGAGATCGCACCACTGCGCTCCAGCCTGGGTGACAAGAGTGAAATTCCATCTCAAAAAAAAAAAAAAAAAAAAAACAGAGAAAAGAATAGGAATGCCTGCCATCATCAACCTCATCAACTATTATGCTGCTGGTCCTAAGCCCATGTAATAAGAACAAGACAGGAAGGCATAAGGATTAAAAGAGGAAATACAACTATTATTTGCAGACAACATGACTGTGTTTGGAAAAAAATACAAGATCTACAGTTAAATTATTGGAATCAATAAGACAGCTTAGCAAATGCGCTGGATACATCAGATTTCAAAATTTAACTGTATTTCAACACATCCATAAATATTTAGACTACGAAATTCAAAGATACCATTTACAATAGCAGAGAACACCAAATACCCAGAAACAAATATAATGAAAATAAGCAAGACTTATACATGAGTATCTATAATAACCGAAAGAAATGACAAGAAGACCTAAACTACATAAAGGGATCTGTCGTGTTCATTATATAATCTTCATGTGAAGACTAAATATGTAAATAATCAAATCTCCTCACATTTATATTAATTCAATGAAATCCCAATAAAAATCTTAGCAAACCAATTCAAAAATTATATGAAACTACAAAGACCAATAATAACCCAGAAAAAACTTTTAACAATAACAAAATGGGGAGACTTAGTCTACTAGATATTAGAACTTATTATAAACCTTCAACAATTCATTCAGTTGGGAGTGGTACAACAGATAAACAGACTAGGAAGAGACCCATGCATACACAAACATTCGATTAATGAAAGTGGCAATGCAGAAAAGTAGAGAAAGGATGATCTTTGCAATAAATAGTGCCATGTCTACCAAAGATTCATATGGCAAAATAGTAATAAAGCCCTATTGATAAAGCCTTATACCATACCAAAAAAAAAATCATTTCCAAGTGCATTTTAGAGCTGCACATGAAAGTCAGAATTAAATGTCAGAGCTTGGCTGGGCACAGTGCCTCATGTCCATACACAGCACTTTGGGAGGCCAAGGTGGGCAGATCACCTGAGATCAGGAGTTCACGACCAGCCTGGCCAACATGGAGAAACCCCGTCTCTAACAAAACTACAAAAAATTAGCCAGGCATCACAGCAGGTGCTTATCATCCCAGCTACTCAGGAGACTAAAGCAGAAGAATCACTTGAACCCAGGAGAAAGAGGTTGCAGTGAGCCGAGATCGTGCCACTGCACTCCAGCCTGGGTGACAGAGCAAGACTCCATCACAAAAAAAA
>NW_016107521.1:2494919-2509267 GCF_001604975.1 Cebus imitator | reverse complement strand
TGCCTGTAGTTCTAGCTACTCAGGAGACTGAGGTGAGAAGATCGCTCAGAAGTTCAAGACCAGCCTGGGCAATAGCAAGACCCTGTCTCTTACATAAAAAAAAAAAGGGGGGGGGGAGGGTGGGGAAGACAGAGACTAGAAAGACATGTTCATTGCAGCATTATTTACAATAGCCAAGATATGAAAACAACCTAAGTGAACCTAAGTGTTCATCAACAGGTGAATGGATAAAGAAAATGTATATATCCACAATGAAATATTATTCAGCTTTAGAAAAGAAGAAAATTCTGCCATTTGTGACACCATGGATGAAACTAGAAGAAATTATGAGAAGTGAAATAAGCCAGGCAGAGAAAGACAAATACCACATCCCACTTATATGTGCAATCTAAAAAAGCTGAACTCATAGAACACAGAAGTACAGAGTGAATGGTGGTTATCAGAGGCTGGTGGGTGACAGAGAAGAAAGCTGCAAAGGGGAGTTGTTGGTCAAAATGTGAGTTTCAGGCAGATGGGAGAATTTTGAGAACTACTGCACAGCAGGAAAACTACAGTCAAAAGTAATGTATTATATATTTTAAAATAAGTAAATTTCATCACAAAAAATAAGTTATGGACATGTTGATTCACTTGATTTAATCATTCTACCTTATATACATACATCAAAACATCACATTATACTCTATAAATATAAAAAATTATGTCAATTAAAAATATTAATTTTTAAAAGAGTGGAAAGGCACAGAGTAGAAGATAAATTATAACACATGACCAAAGAAACTGAATCTAGAATATATAAAGAATTCCTTAAAAATAACAAAACAACATAACCAAAATAACCAGCAGGTATATTACAAGATGTTCAACTTCACTGGTAATCAGGAAAATGCAAATTAAAACCAGAACAAAATACACTACACATCCACTCAGAACAGCTAAAATTGAAAAGACCTTTAACAGTAAGTGTTGGTGATGATATGGAGCAAGAGGAACTCACACAGAAAATGAGAATGCAAATCAGTTCCACCACAGTGGAAAACTGCTTGGCATTTTATGCTAAACATACACATACACTATGACCCAGAAATTTCACTTCTCTGTACACACCAAACAAAAATGGGAGTATATAAACACCAGATATAGTCACTGTAATGTCATAGCTGCATTATTTGAAATAACCAAAACCAAAGGGGAAACATAAATGCCTACACACAGTAGAATGATCAATTGTGGCATATTCATATCCATATTACGGAGTACTGTGTAGCAATGAAAAGGAGAAAACCACAGGTGCACACATAAGGATAATCTCACAAATATAATTGTTGAGCAAAAGAAACCAAGTAAAATACTAAATACACTCATGACTCCATCCATACAACTCCATGTATATATGTTAAACGGCAAGAAAAAATGATCAATGCTATTAGAAGTTAAGATAATGGTTTTAGCTGGGCACATCGGCTCATACCTGTAATCATAGCTACTAAGGTTGAAGAAGGAATATCATTTGATCCCAGGTGTTCAAGACTAGCCTGGGCAGCATTGCAGGAAATTAGCTGGTGGAGGGGAGTGGTACATGCCTGTAGTCACAACTACTCAGGAGGCTGAAGCAGGGGGGTCCTTTGAGCCTGGGAGTTTGAGGCTACAGTGTGCTATGACTGTGCCACTGAACTCCAGCCTGAACAAGAATGAGACCTCATCTCTTAAAAAAAAATAAATAAATAAAAAATATAGTTGTCTAATTGAAGGGGTGGCATTTGGAAAGACACATAAGGATGGTTGGCAAGATGCTTACTAATGTTCTATGTCTTGACCCTGGACGTTTTAACTTTGTGATAATCCATCAAGCTGTTAACTTACATTTCTGAATTTTCCTATCTGTTTGTTCCTGTTTTTTATGTTATAAAAATTTTCTAAACATAAAAACAAAAATGATTAGCTGGAAAAAAAATAGAATGTTACATTATTTTGGCACAGCCAATTTTTTTTCTCCACATATTCCTTGCAGGGCCGGTGGCGGGGGGTGGGGGGGGAGATGTGAAATTTCCTATAATGATTAAATGAGGACCCTGACAATTCCTAATCCCCAGGACACACTCTGAGCTTTTTAAGGCATAACATACAAATTTCAGAAATGGGTTAGTAAAAAAAAAGTCATCATGAGCTTCATTAGCAGTAAATATTCCTGAATTTGCCTCCATATTTAATTATTTAACTTGGAAAAAGAAATAACCTATATATTTTTCTGCACCTAAGCTTTCTAGTAAGCAAATGAGAGATATTCACCTTTTAGACTTTAGAAAGATCTTTTGTATTGATAACTCACATCAATGGGTCTTCAAACCAGGCTCAAATGGAATACAGCTGTCTATTTTTTATTATCACTACTGTTAAATGAACAAATGCTTCATTTTTAAATCCTTGATACAAATTGAGACATTTGATATATCTTTACCAAAAGAGAAATAGATAAAAGGAATCTACTTCCTCCAAAATTCAGCAAACACCAAAAGAGGTTAATTTATTCAACACATAGGGTTCGCAAAAGAATAATAAAACCAGTCATTATTCACTGAGCTTTATGTGTTCTGGACACTTGCTAAGTGTTTAAGAAACTCTCTTCATCCTCACAAAAATACCATGAGGAGGAATAAATTATTTTCTCCCATTTTACAGATGAGGAAATTGAGGCTTAGAGACATCAAATAATTTGCACAATTAACACAGCAAGTAGCAGAGGGAGCCTTCAATCAGTTCACTGGTTTGGTGTGAAATATCTGATTTCTATTTTTCACTTTGTCTTTTTTTATTTTAAAATTTTGAGCCTAAGGACTATGAAACGCAGAGGACATACATATAGACACACACATAGGAGTTTTAAACGCCCCAAACTACTCACACATCATAAGCCCTGTATGTAGCACTGCACCAGAACAGGGCTTAGGTTTGCTCCAAGAAACAAAACGGACTTCTCAATGATAGACGAGCAAGCCAGAGCACTGCATATAGTAAGTCTACAAAGCATTAACTGGATTAATTAGCAAGGGATTTGAGAAGCAGCTTGGAGCTAGGAAACCAAAACACTAAATTGTTTAAATACTTTGGCAAAAGATCAAGGTTTCTAGGCAGCACTGGGTCTCCTTCCATCCTTTCGTTCCATGTTTTAACACATTTAACCTGTCTGAGGTAGTTTTTCATGAGATATGAACGACATTGTCAAAATACCAAAAAGAAAAGAGAATTTAAAAAATACTGCAAGCTGTTACCGATTCTGCCAACAGGCAAGAGCCCAAGCAACATTAATTACAAATCAATCGCTTAGGACATAAACAGCTCTTATCACTGGTAAACTCTCCCTCTAAAATAACTTGCTTTAGAGAAAAAAAAAAACAAAACAACAAAGCAAATGTCTTTCCCATTATACTTGGTGAACTAATCAGGACAAAGAAACAAAATAAAACAGGAAAAAAATGCACCAAATAGCAAACGTTGAAAAAGGAATCCTAGCTAGACGAATGCCTGGAATGCTACTGGAATAGCACCGTCATTTAGAAATAATGAAGAGGAAGTGGTCAGGGTAGGGACACTAGCTGAATGGGTTTCTGGTTTCCAGGAAGTAAGAATTTTTACAACGCAGCTGATTATCACAAACACATATGGCAGCAAAATGATAAAAGAAGGCTTTCAACTATACAATCATGGGAGAGGTGGGAGGAATCTGTGTTCCTCTAGTAACGAAGGTAGTTTTATAATGGTAAGCACACACATCACAACCCTCACCAATACCACACACACAACTATCCAATCATAATAATACACTTCAAAAATCAAAGGATCCTTCCAGAAGTCTAGTTCATCTAGACCCTAACCACAAACTACTATTATTTTCCCTAACTCTTTATCTTGGACATCTGAATTTTCCTCTTTATTTCCAGGAAAAAAAAAAAAACAGCAAAAACCTAAGTACTTTTCTACCGCAAAAACTCTCAAAACACACTCCTCCACCACACACTTCATTCATTCTGACAGAAAAAAATTAGTAGAAAAGAATCACTAACTTTCCATCAAAATACATTCTGACTTCTGCTAGGTCCTTTAAGGTTCCTGAGGAGATGGTAAAAAGTGGTATATGGTATATATGCTATATAAAAGAGGGAAGAGCTATGAAGCCTGGCAAAGTGGAATAGTTAGGAGTCATTTTCTTAACCTCCCCCAATAAAATGAGGAAGAAGGGCTATCTTGGAGTTTGAGGATGAAAGATCTATGTGTAAAGTATCCAGCAGAGTGTCTGACACACAGTAGGTGTTTGGCAGTTACTATTATTATTTCTCCTTGGTTCCAAAGACATGGAAGGTTAAGTTTCAGGATAACAAAAATTCTTTCCTAAACCAGAAATATTATTGACAATTATATAAACAAGTTGCTGGCAGATTTCGGTAGGGTGCTATCTGTCAATCTGGAACAAAATTTACCTCAGTATGTCCAGGGCACTGTCTCCAAAGGTTTCACAACACTCTCACATCAATTGTGCACTTTTACAAAATAACTAAGAGGAAAGGCTAATAGTTAATAATACCTCTGGGTTCACATATGAACTAACAAGACTGAAGGAAATCAGGGAGTTAACAGTGCAGCCAAGCTCACATAAATTTCTTGACTATGGGTGTTTTATTCACCAGATTTGGCTTACTATGAGAGAAAAAATAACATAAGTTCATTTCTTCAATAAAATTATAGAGGGGAAAAATATGGTTAAAAAGAAAAAAGCTAATATAGTTTTTTACAAAAATAAAAAGGAGAGGATATATAATAAAATACCAAAAGAAAGGCAGTCCAAAATGTGGCTAGGTAAAATATAGTTTGAGTCTAAGTTTTTAATATTTCATATTATAGAATTTTTAAGTCACTTAATGTCACATGCTATTCATTTCCAATTTGAGGAAATACTAAAATGTTACTGTATATAACAAATTTCTATACAGAAAAATGTATGCAGGTATACATTTTTATAAATTTTAATGTTGTCTTACAAGTGAAAGTTGTTTATTCACATTACAAAATTTACCAGATTTTTTCAAAAGAAGTTCATTCCCTTTCTATTTCATTATAATTTATAAAAATAATATAAAAGGCTTTGGAATATTTATTGCATAAAATAGGCTACAACTACATTTCTATAATCTTCTATAGTTCCCTTACTAAACATATATTGAAATACCTACTATGAGGAAAGCACTCTGAATACCTCATTTCATTACATTTCTTATGCCATTAAATTCTCAAGATAATAAAATAGGCAGAGAATAGTAACTCCATATTACTGATGAGAATATTGAGATCCAAAAAGGTCAAGTGCCTTGTCCAAGTCAGTTTACTGGCCAAGAAAGGGTCAGGATTTAAAGTCCTCCCAACCAAGGATAAAGCCCCTGCATCTTATGTTTTTGCATGCTGCTGCTGTTCCCACATTCTCACAATTAGAATAATCAGAGGGATCCCACCATTTTGCTACATTCACAGACACCAGTGCCTTATCACTCAACAAAGATACTTCACAATTAGCACCCCCTTGCCTGCTCCCAAAAGGATCGAGCATCTTTCAACAAACCAGGTCAAGTTAAAGGAGAAAACACAACTTCAAAATAGTCTTGTTGCATCAGCAACAACCCAGAAACAACCTGACACTCCTATCCAGGGGTAAGGTATGGGATACAAACATTATATATATGTAGTTTTTCTGAAAATTGAAAAACCAAACTATTTTTAAATTACTGTTCAACCAGATACTACTATCCAGGGGTAAGGTATGAATAAAAATGTTATACATACGTAGTTTTTCCGAAAACTGAGAAACCAAACTATTTTAAAATTATTGTTTAAAACTATATAAACAAAGGCTAAAAGCACAATTTGGGAGCCCTGACTCTATCAATGGCAATCTCAACCTAAACCTCAAGGTCAGAACCTCTTTTCCCAAAGAAAAGGCAAAAATTAAGAAAGTTAAGAACCTGCCCAAATGTAAAGACCAAGAAAAACAGTGCTAGCTACTTTGACTTCAGTTAATGCAACCTGGTGGTGTAAAACATACAAACCAATGCAATTTTTCCATTATTCTGACACTGTTCCTCACATGTTATGGCAAAAAGACTATACAATTTCTTCTATTTCTCCTATGAAACCTCTATGATGGGACCAATTAATAATCCCATTTTACAAATTAAAAATATGAAACGACTAACTTGTACATCCTATCACCACACTGCTTATAAACTGGCTGTATCTGAACCAGAACTTATGCTTTTAACCAAGCCATGTGGATGTAAAACCTTGTTCCAACAGAGAAGTTGAGCACTGCAGAAACACAATCTAACCATTAACCTTAAGCAGAGCTATCATAGACACAGGAAGCACAGTACAGGCCTAAAATTGAATCAACAATCCACCACTTACTAGTTGTATTACCTTAAAGCAAGTTACTTCATCTTTCTGTTCCTTGGTTTATAACACTTATAAAGTGAGGACAATAAGTAATCTCTTATGGGCTCCAGAAAGAATAAGAAAAAATATACACACATACTTGTTTATCTGTGTACATATGTGTACATATTTATGGGTGTATATATGTGTGTATATATAACATATATATACATATATATAAAGCAAACAGAAGCTTAACAAATGTTAAGTTACAACCAGAAGCTTTGCTCCATTTCAATACTCAGCTATAAGAAAAATGATGATGCTTGAGGAGGACTTGCAGAATCTGATAGCACTTTAACCGAATCCTTAGAAAAGTGAAATATGGACAAGCAAAAAAAAAAAAAAATAGCCATATCAAGAATCATTAGCCACAATAGATTAGACCCAAAGATTCCCAAATGTCCTTAAATTGCATTAGACATGTTGGCCAATCATTCAAGATGGTACCTGGAAAGAAAACCTAACTAATAAGAAAATTTGTTTTTCCTTCTACATTCAGTTTCCTTGTACAGTTGCAAGTAGGATCCAATGACGGATTTAGACCCTCAGGAAGCCCTACCTAGGAAAAACCTCATTCTAAAAGAAAATCATTTCACCCTCCCTCAGTGGCACGGCCCAAACTCTCCCACTGTTTCCTCAGTTTGCAAATACCACAGATAACTAAACTATTTTATTTATAGGGAAATCCATAGCACATTTAAGTAGAAACAATCTTTCAGGTGTATTATCATCTCCACAAAAAGCCACACACGCGCAAGAGCCATATCTTTTCCATCCAGACGGGTTTCACTCTGCTCAAGGAGCAGTGCAGCAGAGCACCTGGAGACCACAGGGACCATCCAGGTCTGGGCTGAGCCACATGCTCGAACTGACCTTGGGCACAGACAAAAAGTGTCTGTTAGCAGTAGGAAGCCAAGCTTAAAAGATCATATAGACCACTTTGAACCATTACCAAGATAAGTGGTGAACAAAGGAAGCAAGCAGAGGCAAAGCCATGATGAAAGAGATGAAGCCACCCTGGTGCATGACTTTCCGGTTCCAGTTGGTCCTCATGAAGCCCAGCTGGTTTTGCTTCCTGTTCTTCACTGTACCATAGACCTCTCCACCTCCATCCCTGCCCTTCCTGAGCTAGTTTTAGTGAAACTTCACCCCCTGTATTCAAAAACACCTTAACAAGGACATTAGACCATTGCCTCACACACAGAAGGGATTCAATTAAACACATTTAAAAAACAGGAGTGCAAACCTAATAAAATACCTGATGTTAGATGGGGCATTCTCATAATTACAGTTTCCTCAACAGACAGGCTGATTTCTCTTAATCCACTTATCCAATAATTGTTAAAGAAATAACCAATATTTGACACAACATGACACTTTATTTCAATTTATCTAATAATAATTAAGCATTCAAAGCTTACAATGAAGCACAGTTCCGCAGTTCATATTGTTCTTTTAAACTGAATAATTTGGAATCCTGTGAAGAGTTCCACCTTACAGCAGATTCCCTCATTCTTGTGCAAATACAATCTGTCTATCAGCATATTAGCATTTCAATCACCCTTGTTTTTTTCATAACTGGGAGAAGCTGTCTTCATTTATTCCTATTGAGCATCTACCACCTATGAATTATTTCTGAAGCTAAGCAGTAAAATTGAATTTAAATCCAAGTAAATGAGAAACTGAAACTATTTTCAAAAATAAATGTAGGACACTGGTTCCAGTTGCATACTCCCAAATATTATAAATATGTTCTTTAATGATTAATTTACTTTGAGCTGAAAGTAATTTCTTTTGAATTAAATTGTTATAATAGTTAGAAATGGAACACCAACCCCATGTTTCAAGGGTTTTTGTCTTTTTTTTTTAAGAATTCTGGATCAATTTATATTCCTGCAGTAAATACATCCACCACTCAAAAAAAAATTTTTAAGTCCCCTTTAAGCATTCCTTTAAGGTACTGACCATAAATGGGGTAATTTGCCCTGGACATCATTAAAATGTAAAGTTAATGAGGATTCAGCTGAAAACAGAAGGAATGTAACCTATTTTCAGGCAAAAGTTCTAACACAGCAATCAGAGGAAAAAGCTCTTTGATGTTTCTTTGTCTCTTCTCATTAATTTTTTTTGTCTCAAAAAAAAAAAAAAAAAAAGACTATTTAAACTTAAAAAAAGCACCAAAGTTTAAACATGATAATTAGAACTCCAATGAGGTCGTTAGAATTTTTTTACGAGATAAACAAGAATCAGTCATATATACATGCAGATAACACCACCTACCTGGCAGAGCTATTATAAGGTTTACAAATATTGTAAGTAAAATGTATAGCAGAATAGCTGGCATGAAAGAAAGGTACTCACTTATATTCTCTCCCTTTGTCACAGTCTGTCCCCAAGGGCCTAGCACAGTGCTGGTATAAAAATAGTAATCAAAGAGTCACCATTATCATCATATATGCTGTATATTTTTTCCCTACCGAAGAACTATGTTAACCCTAACCTTCTTTCCAAGATTTATGCAAGACTCAGCACCTCCCGTCACTAGGCAGGTGGGGCGTTATCCAAATAACCAGCAAGGAGTAAACAGTCCCGTGTGACATTTTATCATATGAAGTGCCTACACAGGTATAAATATTATATTTTTTCTGGTTTTATTGCCTCATTTTACAATTATGCTACTAAAGAGCAAAATAACATGCAGAATGTTAAGTGGCATTCTGCTGCTTGGAATTTCATCCCAAGGCTCCATTCAGAATAACAAATGTGGGAACTATTTCATCTCTGCTCTATTGTGAAGAAAGTCATCACCTTTACTTGAATATATACAAGGGGTTAGACTTTCTGCAACCCATTTTGTGCTAAGTGAAATCTTAAACCAAATGTGATAATTACCAAGGTGATGTCATTTATGAAGTAGTATAGTGCTTTCTGGAGAGACACTACTCTACACTTTGTTATTGTTATACCAATTCCATAATCCCAGTAAACAAAGCCTAATAAGCAATAAGTGGATCTATCCAAGATGAACCACTCTTAATACCATGAGAATTTAGAGCTTCTCTTCACCCAAACAAAAAATTACAAATTCAACAAACTAACCACAGTTATTTTAAATGTTAAAAGATCATCAAAATAATGTTTCTCCAGCAATTTTCATTTTAAAGGCATTGCCATATAAATTACCTAATTTTCAGTGGTTTGTTCATTCCATAAATATTCACTAAATCTTCTCAATATTGAGATCTGGTCATACAGCGGTGAAGAAAATATTGGATGATCTCTACCCTCAAAGAGTTTAAGGTCCAGTACAGAACCTCAGACAAACTAATAATCACATAAGCAACATAATTATGAGCTATGGTAAATGCCACAAGATCATACAATAAGAACAAGCTTACTTTGTGAATCTGAAAAGGTTCCCCTAAGGATGATTTAATGTCTGAGGTGAGACCTGAAGGAATGAGAGAACAAGGTTGTTTTGGAGGGGTGGTGAGAAAGAGGCTTAAGATGATGATAGTTGGGAAATAATACCTAGTTTTTAAAGATATTTAGGTAAATCAATCAAATTTTTCTGATACATTGAATACAGAGGGTGAGCAGGGAGGCAGGTGACCAGGATAAAGGCAGTAGGTTTTTAGATTGCATACTGGATTTTTTAAATGTGCTGCTCAGTGGAAGGGGACCAAGCTTCATTCGGTTTAATGAGCAGATAATGAGTTAGAATTCAGACATTTTGAATTTCAGGTACTTTTCAGGCATCCAAACAGGTTGAGAGTTCAGAAGAAATGTTTCATACCGCATTCATTTATTCAACGTGAAATTCCCAAGAAACAATTTATATTAAGTCCCATGTTTCTCCTTAGGGAAAAGAAGGTGAACAGGATGCTCAGCTGCCCTTTGAAAGAAACAAGTGGACGGAAGTGGTGGCTCACGCCTGTAATCCCAGCACTTTAGGATGCCAAGGTGGGCAGATCACTTGAGGGCAGGAGTTTGAGACCAGCCTGGCCAACATGGTGAAACCCCATCTCTACTAAAAATACAAAAAGAAGCTGGGAGTGGTGGCACATGCCTGTAATCCCAGCTACTTGGGAGGCTGAAGCAGGAGAACTGCTTGGTGAGAGGTGGAGGCTGCAGTGAGCAGAGATCATGTCACTGCACTCCAGCCTGGGTGGCAGGGTGAGACAAGGCAGGAAAGGCAGGGTAGGCAGGAAAGGCAGAGAGAAAGAGAAAAGAGAGAAAGAGAGGGAAGGAAGGAAGGGAAGAAGAGAAGGAGGGAATAAGGGAGGAAGGGAGGGAGGGAGGGAGGGAGGGAATAAATCCTCTTGAAAATAAATGCCAATTCCTCCAATGGAAAAAGAGAAAAGACATTTCAGACAAACAGCATCTGAAAATAACAATTAGTTTGCAGCAGTTGCAAGCACAATGTATGAGAGGTGAGAAATAAAAGAAAAAACCATGAGGACTAAATTTGCAGAAATACAGAGGATTAAAAGAATATTAATATTATAGCTATTTCAGAATTTATCTAGGTTTTCGGGTTTACCAGAAAAAAAAGAGAGAATGCTATGAACAAATGCATGCCGACAAGTTAGATACATGAAATGGACAAATCACTAGGAAAATACAAACTACCAAAACTGATTCAAGAAGAAACAGATAATCTGAATAGACCTATAGCAAGAGATTGAATTACTAATTTAAAAACTTCCCACCAAAACAGACAAACTCAGATGACTTTACTAGAGAATACTACCACATATTTAAAGAAGAACTAATACCAATTCTTTATAAACACTTTGAAAAACTAAAATAGGAAAAAAAAACTTCCCAATTATTCTATAAGGCCAGTATATGCTGATACCCAAAGCAAACAAATATACCATAAGAAAACTAAAAATGCAAAAATACTCAATATATTAATACCAGCAAACCAAATCTAGCAACACAAGAAAAAGGATTATACACCATGACCAAGTAAGATTTATCCTAAGAATCCAAGGTTGGTACCTGCATTAGGGCCAGGACAGCCCTACATGATAGTAGAACACAGCAGTTCCCCAAGTCTGTTCCCTTCAAGAGAGAGAGAGATAGCCACTCAAGAAAACACCATGAAAGACAGTGGCATCAAAAAACTACTTTATCCATGTTTTATGCATATTTTCAATTATCCTAAGTGTCTTCATTCTATCATTCTTCTTGGACAGCTTCTCAATATTGTAAAATACTTGATATGGTTATACATATTTTCTGGTTTTGTAGCTGCTATCAATCTAGTATCCTATTTAGTATGAAACCTCTAAATGCATCCTCTAAAAAGTTCATTATCACATAAGGTAACTTGATTTTTTAAATCCTGTAACTACATTCTTTTGTCCTGTTTCTTCTTTCATGTAATTTTTGTTTTATATGGAGCTAATGGAGTTGGTGTTGGAAACATTTTTATTTGCAGTCATTTTGTCTACTTTTACCACTGTGCCTTATGTTTGTTAGGACCAAATCTCAAAGCATGGCTTAGAGTTTTCAGCATAAATGGAATTGCAGCCATTTGGGAAAATAGTCTCCAGACCATTACAATTTGTAGTTTTGCAGAAGCATAGCTTGAAGCACTGCCAATATCACTGAATGGGAAAAAACCATGGCAGGTATGGCCCATCTCCTATTCTCACCATTCTGGATATACTGGAATATAAAGCAATTTCTATGCAAGAACAATTGGAACGAAGGGAGAAAATATTCCTTTACATAGATTCCATAGGGCTGTGTAAAATGTATATAATCAAAGTCAAGTAGTTCCATTACAGCACTGTGTTTTATGTAGTTACAACATGATGTAATTGTAGCTTTTTAAATCATGAAACTCCTTGGAGATAGTATCTTCTAGTTAAAATAAAGTACTTATACAATTTTTTAAAACAAGAATGCAAGGCTGGTTAACATTCAAAAATAGATTAATGTAATAAGCCATACCTAGAGTATGATGAACAAAAATCACAAGATCATCTCAAAAGACACAGAAATAGCACCTGAAAAATCTAACATCCTTTCATGACTTTAAAAAAAAAAAGACACCTTGTATTTGTATTTGTGGGGTACAATCTGAAATTTCTAGGAATATATATTTTGTGAACCACCCATAAAGGGAGATGCTACATTAACAGAATGAAGGGAAAAAAATCACATGATCATCTCAATAGATGCAGTAAAAAGCAGGTGACAAAATTCAACAGACTTTCATGAAAAAAAAAAAAACACTCAACAAACTAGAAACAAAAGGGAACTTCATCAAGCTGATAAAGGGCATCTACAAAAACCTATAGTTAATATAATGATGGTAAAAGACTAAATGTTTCTCTTTAAGATGAGGACAAAAAGAATATTCATTTCTGCCACTTCTATTCAACATTGTATTGTAGGTTCTAGCCAGGGCAATTAGGTATGAAAAAGAAATAAACATCATCAAGAATGGAAAGGAAGAAATAGCACTATCTTGATTTGTACATTACATAATCTTACACAAAGAAAATCCTAAGAAATTCACTAAGAAACTATTCGAACTAATAAACTAGTTGATCAAATCTGCAGAATAGATGAATATTTTTAAAAGTCAATTCTATTTCTATACACTAACAAAGAACAATACAAAAATGAAATTCAAAATTTCCATTTACAATAACATCAGAAAGATTAAGAAAAATAGAAGTAAATTTAACAAGAGAATTGTAAAACTTATACTCTGAAAACTACAGAACATTGTGGGGGAAAAACCCTAAACATTACCTTAATAAATGGAAAAATATCCTATATTCAGGGATTGGAACGCAATATTGTTAAGCTGACAATGCTCCCCAAATGAATCTATAGATTCAATTAAATCCCTATCAAAATCCCAGCTGGGCTTTTTGCGGAAATTGATAAGCTAATACTAAAATTCATATGGAGATGCAAGGGACCCAGAATAGTCAAACAATCTTTAAAAAGAACAATATTGGAGGACTCATACTTCTCAATTTTAAAATCTACAGTAATAAAGATAGTGTAGTCTTTATCATAAGGATATGAATGGGATGGAGAGCCCAGAAATAAATATTTGCAATTGCCAATTATAATTATCAATTAATTTTCAACAAGGGGCCAGGCATGGTGGCTTATGCCTATCATCCCAGCGCTTTGGGAGGCTGAGGTGAGCAGATGACTTCAAGCCAGGAGTTTGAGACCAGCCTGGCCAACACGGCGAAACCCCACCTCCATTGAAAATACAAAAAATTAGCTAGGCATGGTGGTACACACCTGTAGTCTCAGCTACTTGGGAGGCTGGGACACGAGAATCTATTGAACCTGGGAGGTGGAGGTTGCAGTGGGCCAAGATTGTGGCACTACATTCCAGCCTGGGCAACAGAGTGAGCCTGTCTCAAAAAAAAAAAAAAAAAAAAAAAAAAAAAAAAAATTCAACAAGGAAACCAAAACAACTCAATGGAGAATTAACACTTTTCAACAGAAGGTACAGGGGCAAATGACTATCTATATTTGAAATAATAAGGATAGAATCCTTCTTTATAAGCATACATAAAAACCAACTCAATTTGGATTATAGGCTGGGGATAGTGGCTCATGCCTTTAATCCCAGAACTTTGGGAGGATGAGCTGAAGAATTGCTTGAGCCAAGAGTTCAAGACCAGCCTGGGCAACATAGCGAAACCTTATCTCTCCCTACCCACCCCCCAAAAATTAGGTGGGTTTGGTGGCATACACCTGCAGTCCCAGCTACTTGCAGAGATTGTTTGAGCCTGGGAAGCTGAGGCTGCGGTTAACAACCTCTGTATCATGCCACTATATTCCAGCCTAGGTGATCAAGTGAAAACCTGTATCAA